>NC_139630.1:52446247-52451247 GCF_964638095.1 Poromitra crassiceps | reverse complement strand
CAATAATGTAATATTGCTTAAATACCTCCCAAAGGTTGGTTGTCACGGTTGTGGTTATAGGCAAGTAGAAGAACTTGGTTAAGGTTAGCGTTAGGGTTTGGTCATGGTTAAATAAGAAACACATCCATTAATTTTTTTAAATCACGGTTGAAAAGTACTTTGAAGACGCTGGGAATTGAACCCAGGTCCTCAGCATCGAAGGAAAATGTATGTACGCCCGTCCTCCACCGTGTCCACAATGCCCTTACCGGCCACCATTTTATTTCAGGCAGCTAGTCCCCCTACGCCCCCTGCTGGTACTGCACCTTCATACGTACGTGTGTACTTTTCACGCATATAGGCAAGGCAAAATGTGACACTGACAGGGTCTATTACACGCTAGCATGGAAAAATTAACACCACAAAGCACCACTAACATAAAAAGTCTATATACGCCTACAGTATACCATTGATACATCATTGTAATATGAAAGAAAGAAAAAAAACATGGTTATCAATGGTAAAAATTCAACCATTTTCTGAATTGAGATGTTCATTCTTTGAGGACTTCGATTGATTCTGTTATTATGCAATACAAAACATTTCAAATGTATATTCTGCCTTCATCAAATTCACGTTTTTAAATATTTTACTATTTGGTCTGAGCACATGAATGATGACCTTTAAGAGGCATTTTGCTCCTGTCTCTCAGTTGGATTATGAACTGTAGGAGAAGCAGTTGATGTGAAAACAAATATTCCGGAGAACCGCATGACCTGAGAGATACATGTGAGGTATTTCTGTGGGGGAGCAGACATCTCTGCGTGTTTTCATACGTTGTGAAAACACACAGCGATGTCTAGATCTAGATTACGATGACATAACACTCTACATGCGTCTGTTATATCACACTTGTTTTTTTTGTTTTGTTTTTTTGTTTTTTGTTTTTTTGTTCATTCGGCCTGCTAGGCTACCGTAAATTCCGGACTATAAGCCGCACCGGTGTATAAGCCGCACCTGCAAAGTTGACTATTTTTTTCTTATATAAGCCGCACCGGACTATAAGCCGCGGGTGTTTTAATGTTTTTTTTTTTTTTTTTTTTTTTTTTTTTTTATTGTGTTTTAATGTTTAATTACCATATGTAAGGGTTCATGCACAGAGGGGATTGTCGGGAAAGAGATGGCTGTTTGAGGAAGCTCCCATTTATTAACATTTCAACAAAACAACATAACACAACACCACCTGTGTTGTTTTTTACAGTGCACACAGTGTCATACAGTGTCATACAGTGTGGTGAAAAGAGGGCAAGAGAGGAAATTAAAACTTATTATAGTTATATAGGATTTATAGTTAGAAAGAGTGCTAAAAAAGTTTTTTTTTTTTTTTTTTTTTGAAAAAATCCATAGATAAGCCGCACCGTTATATAAGCCGCAGGGGCCAAAAAAGGCCAAAAAACGGGAAAAAAGGTGCGGCTTATAGTCCGGAATTTACGGTACTTAAAGTTAGTGGCATTCAGGTACACTCTTATGGACAAACTTCCATATTTTGATAAGGTGTGGTCGCCTCTAATTCAGTATCTTGCACTTGCAAAATAAAATTGGCACTTTTCTCTCAATATCAACAAAATGACCTTTTGACAATGGAATAGGGTGGGGTTAGGGGAGAGTCAAGAATAGCACTGAGAAACTAAAGTTAATGGAGAGCTTTTTCTTTCCTTTTCTCTTTATTTTCTTTCCTTTTCTTTAATGTTTTGTATCTGTATATCTGTATGTATGTGTATATGTTCAAAGTAAAAAAAAGAGCATTTCATGGTCGAACTTATATCTGTACAAGTGGAATAGAATATACTGTATGTACATAATAGTATATAATGTATATTGTCATGCTCAAATAAAACATATTTGAAATAAAGTTAGTGGCATTCAAAGAAAACGAACTATAAAAAGCACAAAAACTGGACAAAGTGATAATAGTGCGGCAAAAAAAAGTGTTTATCACACATCAACTGACAAACTTAGCGCTTGAAGTATAGCTTGCTTGGGGCCATGCACCGCGTATTTGACCCTGTGTTATTTGGCTGCCGTGTGACTTGGCTGCCTGCCCTGTTTACCTGCTTTTATCTCATGACCACATCTTGCAGAAGGAACAAATTGGTTTCTGCCCTCCGCCTGCAGCTACTGGCACATACCTGAGCAGGTGTTTCCCCACGTCTGACTTACCTGTGAGGAGGCAGCTTAGGTAAGACTGATACTGTCACATTCTGTTCTCAGCGCACCCAAGTCTTAGTGCAAGGGCAACTTTTTGCTAGTTTCTAGCACTCAAAATCTAAATGTTTTATCTTTTAATTACCACTCGATTTTGAGTGCTAGAAACGAGCAAAGATTTGCTCTTGCACTAAGACTTGGGCGTAAGATAGAGCATTGGGGTGGCGCTTGTCAAGTGTTTTCCAAATGAGTGCTTATCAGCCACTTGGTGAGCCACTGATGACTATTGCAGAGGAAGCGCTTAATAGAAAAACCTGTGGCATGAACGTGAATGCAAAAAATGATTATGAAATTAACTGAGATTTTCTTTCTTGTATTTTATATTTTGTATTGATTTATTTTTGCTTTTTGTTGCAGCCCTTTGTGTGAACCTTGCATTCTAAAAGATCCCAGCAATGGTTTGAAAATTGTGAATCCTTTTGAAAATATTCAACAGATGCTAACCAGCCTAGCTCCTCCAGGCTCTTTCTCAACCTGTCTGACTGTCTGTTCAGCACGCCTCGTGACCTTTTCAGTACACAGTCTGATTGACAGGAATAGGCCAGGGAATTCATACCGTATTACTGCTGGTGTGTGTGTGTGTGTGCGCGTGCCCACGCACACACGCACACACACACACACACACACACACACACACACACACACACACACACACACACACACACACACACACACACACGCACACAACTGAACAGCCTTGTGTCTCCAACACAGCGGATGGCGTTTTAATGCATCTTTTCATCTTTGACTTGGTGCCGATAATCTTATTCTGCCCGGAAAACACAAAGAAATAAAGAAACACACACACACACACACACACACACACACACACACACACACACACACACACACACACACACACACACAGAAAGCCTCTGCATGGCTTTTTCACATCTGAGCGAGTTGCCCGACTTTGCTGCGACTTTTCGCTCTTCCCTCTCACCTTGCTGTGAGGCTGCTGGAACGTTAGCTGCCCATCACATGCCCCAGTGACCCTCGCTGGTTGCCGTAGACCACCTGGCCCGGTGACCTGACTGAAATCTATTAGGTTTAAGGATTTAACAAATAGTTTTATAGCGCAATCCCTTATTAGATACTTGTTTTGATGTGTGCAATAATACGTAAAAACACACAATGTTAGTTAATGGAGTACTTCACCGAAAAACAACGCTGATTTATTTTGCATGATGATCTCACACATATCCGAAAAGTGTAAACAGTTTTGCAGACATTCATTTCATTTGACAGTTATTGAGCGTTGATGTGAGTTAAGTTGTGGACCAGTGATGTCATTTTGTGCGTGAATGACATCACTGGTCCACAACTTAACTCACATCAACTCTCCATAACTGTCAAACTAAATGAATGTCTGCAATGTCTGTTTTGGGATATGTGCGAGATCATCATGCAAAATAAATCTGCATTGTTTTTTGATAAAGTTCTCATTTAATAGTTACATTAATGACTGGATGGGAAGTGGACTTCCATAATGGAATAACCAAGCTAGAGCCGCAGGAACGAGTCCGGAAATCATCGATGCTAAAGCTTAATTTATACTTATTATAAAGTGTCGCTCAGCACATGGTCGCAGACGAAAAATAAAGTGTCGCTCATGTTGCTGCATTTATGCTTCTCTCCACGGCGCAACGGTCACGTGACGCTAGAGACAGAGAACTAGTGCAGACAGCCAAGAGAGGGAATGCTGTCAGTGAACCCACGTCGGAGGCAAGATGTAACTGCAGCCGCATATAACGACACACAACCACACAATCACCTCCTCTCTCTCTGGGAAGTTGGTCACGGTGTTCTTTGTGATTTTCACGAAGTCATACATCAAGGACAGGCTGATAAAAATACCGGGGACACGCTCATTAATTTCATTTCAGCGAAAACTAAAACAAGGAAGTCGCGCGTGCCCGTCTATATAGCCAATCAGACTTGCGCGACATTATGTGACGTAGTCAGCGACACTAGACATTTCACCAGGTAGCAGACACTGCTCGCAGACACTTGAAAGTGTCGACTCAAGTCCTCATTTCTGTCTGCGACCATTTCAAAAGTGTCGGCAGACGAAGCATAAATTGGGCTTAACACTCCTGGTTCTTCACTGTTTTCGTCTATGGGATTTTTGAATGGGTTTTTGGCGCGATGCTTCTAATGAGGTCTCTGGGCAACGCAAGCTTAATCAAACGCGAACCAGTGTTTAGTAATATCATCTTCACACATGAGGACCACTTTTATGAGTTTTGAAGTTCAGCCCGGGGTAATCAGTGCACAGCAGCGCACACATCAACAACAGTCCAGGTTGAGTGCTGACGTGACGGGGAAGCCTATGCGACACTGTGTGTAGTTCTGGATTAGCTTAGCACAAGCTTTTTACTTCTAGGGCTCGCATTTACGCTTCAAAACTCATGAAAGTGGTCCTCATGTGTGAAGATTATCCCGCTGAACACTGGTTCGCGTTTGATTAAGCTTGCGTTACCCAGAGACCTTATTTGAAGCATCGCGGCATAAACCCATTCAAAAATCCCATAGACAGAAACAGTGAAGAACCAGGAAGCCTGGGACTTCCGCGTTCTGACTACAAAAATACGTCATCCCTGCGGCTCTCTATAGTCTCAGTATGGTCCCATTGAAATGAGGACAATGTGTTAAAATGCTAATATGTAGGCCTACTCTGTGCACAGCGAAGACATTTTGACATTATGAAAGGGTTCCGTGACGGAGGCGCGACAACAAGCAGTCTGACATTGAAC
>NC_139630.1:52428747-52436247 GCF_964638095.1 Poromitra crassiceps | reverse complement strand
ACACCAAAAACACACATGTCATTACCGTAAGTGACTGTGAATTCAGTCTGAGCGCAACACAAAAACATACCGTGATGAAAACGTACCCGGCGTCTATTTGGGACCGGCGTTTATTTACCAAAACATGTAGCCAGACCCGGCGTCCATAAGGGACCGGTGTCTATTTGGGACTCGGCATTTATTTGAAGTTTTACGGTAATTCTGATTGCGCAATGCAAGTCCCGCCGTAATGGGATGACTGTTGGAATTTGCATTTGCAATTGCATTTAATCAGCTCAATGGCGAGTGTAGCATTTAGCTACATTTTGCCACTTTTACAGCATAATATTGTCTGCAAAACTGTATAAGGTAAATGGTATATCAATTATAATTCTGACACCATTACTGCATAATCACATGAAACATATCAGTAAAGCTAGAAATAAAGCATGCAAATCTCTGTATGAATAAAAGGTCAATACTAATATAGAATTGTCAAATGCAAATAACATTATTCAATTTGAATTTTGTGCCAAAAACGAAAGTGTCAAATTTCAATTCAAATGTAGGATTACATGGCCATTTTACATATTATATCTCCATTTGAATTATGCATGCGATACGCTTCCAACAGTGTGGGAGGCAAGCCTTGGTAATCAGGCACAAGATTACAGTGTGTACTGTGTGTGTTTCCCTGTGCCTGAGCGTGTGTGTGTGTGCGTGCATGTGTGCGTGTGTGTGCGTGCGTCGTGTGCGTGCGTCGTGCGTGCGTGTGTGTTTGTGAAACAAAGGGAGCATCCAAAACACTGTTGCTGTACCGATGTAGTGATATAAATGGTGACATCATTTAGCTGACTCTGTGCTATATTTTGGGAGCTGCACGGCATGCTGTGTTTGCTGCAGTGCTCTCACAAGCTCCGTTTCCTGCCTAACGGTAATGGTTTGCACTAAACGCCTTCCCTTGCTTTCCTCGGTCGGTGCGTTTTGTGTAATGAATGTCTGCTGACTTTGAGAAGCTAGGATTTAATCGACCTTCTATATTCTGTGGGGACGTTCTCGTACGCTGAGTCTGACTTGCAGATACAATGCTTATTGTGCACAGTAACACTTGTTTTGGCTTGTTTTGCCCCAGTGACATATGTAAACAACCCTTCCACAGGCTCAAAATCTTTTTTGGGTGCCAATCCTCATGGCAAATACTCACAATAAGACAGTCAATAAGTTAAATACAGTAAATTCAATAAATCGCAATTAGAGCAGTGGAGTAGTATTTGAAAAGATGGATGGATTATGGTGTGGCATAAACACCCTAATCTATTGACTAATAACTACACTATCAGTAGTAGATTAGTCTACTGTACTTGTGGCATGACTGCAAAAGGTCAGTGTTATCAGGGCTTGCTCGGTGATAAGCTCTATACTGTCATTAGAGTTTGTTCAACAGACTTCAACTTGTTGAACTCTTCAACCTGACAGCTGCTTTCTGAAATGTGAATAAATTGCGGGGAGCGTTACGCGAGATCAAACGAACATGCCGAGCAAGAAGACCGCAGGGCACGACGGGAAGGAAGTGACATTAACGTTACCTCTGGAGGAGAAGGGAGTTGATGCATTCACTTCATTATCACAGTGTGGCGATGGGAATACTGCCACCCCCACACACGACACACCCCCACCCCCCGCACAAACACGTCTCTTAATGAAATAAGGCTTTATTACATAGGTCATTGTGTTCGTTTGAATGTGTTTTCAGGCTAGGGAGTGAAGTAACTGATGGAAACCAGCATAAGAACAAACTGGCAACAATCCTGATTTCTTTGATGATATATTTGAAGTGTGTGATGATCCATTTCACCAGGCACCATCTGTAGTAGTAATAGTAGTAGTAGTAATAGTAGTGGTAGTAAGTAGTGGTAGTAGTATGTAGTAATCGTAGTAGTGGAAGTGTTTGTTATCCCGTGTGCTGTCTGTCTCACATGGCGTATGTGGATCACTGATGACTCGGCTGGTGAATATGGACAGATTGCACTGTGCTCACACCCACACACATGCACGCAAACACACACACACACGCACACACGCACACATGCACGCAAACACACACACACACACGCACACGCACACATGCACGCAAACACACACATGCACGCAAACACACGCACACATGCACGCAAACACACACGCACACACATGCACGCAAACACGCGCACACACACACACACGCACACATGCACGCAAACACACGCACACACACACATGCACGCAAACACACGCACACACACACATGCACGCACACAGACACACATTCTGCTACATTCAGTCTCGCATGGGATTTTTCACCATTGAAGTGAATATTAATCAGTGGAGGATGAGGACCCAAGGCACATGTGCTATCTATCTATCTATCTATCTATCCATCTATCTATCCATCTATCTATCCATCTATCTATCCATCCATCTATCCATCTATCCATCCATCTATCCATCTATCCATCCATCCATCTATCCATCCATCCATCTATCCATCTATCTATCCTTCTATCCATCTATCCATCTATCCATCTATCTATCCTTCTATCCATCTATCCATCTATCCATCTATCTATACATCTAATATCCATCCATCTATCCATCTATCCATCCATCTATCCATATATCCATCTATCCATCCATCTATCCATCTATCCATACATCTATCCATCCATCTATCCATACATCTATCCATCCATCTATCCATACATCTATCCATCTATCCATCTATCCATACATCTATCCATCTATCCATACATCTATCCATCTATCCATACATCTATCCATCTATCCATACATCCATCCATCTATCCATACATCTATCCATCCATCTATCCATACATCTATCCATCTATCCATACATCTATCCATCTATCCATACATCTATCCATCCATCTATCCATACATCTATCCATCCATCTATCCATCTATCCATACATCTATCCATCTATCCATACATCTATCCATCTATCCATCCATCTATCCATATATCCATCTATCCATCCATCTATCCATCTATCCATACATCTATCCATCTATCCATACATCTATCCATCCATCTATCCATACATCTATCCATCCATCTATCCATACATCTATCCATCTATCCATCCATCTATCCATATATCCATCTATCCATCCATCTATCCATCTATCCATACATCTATCCATCCATCTATCCATCTATCCATACATCTATCCATCCATCTATCCATACATCTATCCATCCATCTATCCATATATCCATCTATCCATCCATCTATCCATCTATCCATACATCTATCCATCCATCTATCCATACATCTATCCATCCATCTATCCATACATCTATCCATCTATCCATCCATCTATCCATACATCTATCCATCTATCCATACATCTATCCATCCATCTATCCATACATCTATCCATCCATCTATCCATCATCTATCTATCGGTTGTTGTTCAGGGTTCATTTCTCCCTCTAATTGTTTCCAAACGAGTCTCATCTAAGTGGAGCAGGCAGAGTCGAGGCTGCCTGGATGACTAAGGGAAGAGATAGGAGCAAATAAGAAATCAATGTGTGTGTGTGTGTGTGTGTGTGTGTGTGTGTGTGTGTGTGTGTGTGTGTGTGTGTGCGTGCGTGTGTGTCCGTCCGCCTGTGATTTGGTGGTAGAAAATGATGATGATGTCCTGACCTAAGCTAATTACCCAGGCACATTTTGAGGACAGAATGGGTTAGGCTACAATTTGCCGGCAATGATTATGAGCAACTAGGCAATGAGCAAAGAGGGCAATGGGCACTTGGGCAGTAACTGACCAATTTAATCAGTTTATGAAGGTTATACTGCAATTTCATAGCATGCATACTGTATAGCAGGGGTGGGCAACATTTTTTTCCAGAGGGCCATACTGACTTACATCAAGTAAGCGAAGGGCCACACATTGGAGATTATACCTGCCAACACTCCGGGAGTCTACCTATTTTTAACCCTCTCTCCCGTAATTTCTTGTTAATTTCCTGATATAATAGTGATACAAATCCAATGGCTGTAGCAGATGAGATTTATTAACATAATTCTGCCTATTATTTAGTTTTTGGGGTCGTTTTGTTTTTCTTTGAGGCCCTTGGGGGCCGGATTGAGATGGTCCAGGGGCCAGGTCCGGCCCTGGGGCCGCATTTTGCCCATGTGTGCTGTATACTAGGCTTACGTATGGGTCTGTTCTGTTAACAAAATATTCTACAGGCAGCTATTATTTTCTAGTTTACTATTTAGTAGCAGTTGTAGTTTGAGGACAGATCACCAGACCAATTCTCCTGTCTCTGATTGGTTGATGTTGAAACCTTGCCAGCAGATTTCAAACAGTTGTTCAGTGAGAAAATATTTCCAGTCAAACTTTGACCCAAATTTGCCCTAGGAAACTAAACGTGCCACATCATCCTAACGTTTAAAGAGTAAAGACACTGCAGCAGTCAACATGTTGTTCCTCAGAAATGATGCCGTCATGGCCGATCAATAGGCAACGTTAACACGTCACCTTGTTTTGTTTTGATCTGTCATTTGGGTCAATCAGTGACATTCTTAAAGGCAGTGGTGAGTGTGTGAGAGATCACGTTACAGACAGACAGACAGACAGACAGACAGACAGACAGACAGACAGGCAGGCAGACAGACAGACAGACAGACAGACAAAGAGACAGACAGACAGACAGACAGACAGACAGACAGACAGGCAGGCAGGCAGACAGACAGACAGGCAGGCAGGCAGGCAGACAGACAGGCAGGCAGACAGACAGGCAGACAGACAGACAGACAGACAAATAGAGGGAGACAGCGCGACAGATTTCACAGCGCGTGACACAAAGGACAACATTATTTTTGCGGCTGCTCTCCTGTTTCTGCGCCTCTTTGTTTGTTTTGGCCTGAGGCGTATACCTGTTAAGCTCTCCACAATTGGATGGGCAAATAGCAGCCTCACCAGTATGACATGCTAAAAACACCATTAGCTATGACAGCACGGCATTTGATCCATGTGATAATCATTCCTCCCAATGCTCTGTGTGATGACGAACCTGCCATCTGTGCAAAAAGTCCTCTCTTTGGATGATGTCAGTAATGTTAAAGTGAACATCACACATGTCTGCTGGCTTCTCATCTCAGAGATGTTTGTGAGGCAATTTTCTCATTATTTAGCCACATTTCTACACTCTAATAAAGGATGTCATTTGTTTTTAGTGTACATTCTTCTGAAATCACCAGCAGCAGGTTGAAAATAGCCCTTGCATGTGTCCTAGGTGTGTGTGTCACACTTGTGTTTTGCGTCGTCCGAGACCACTTGACTGTTTTTCCAACTCTGTTTTCTTTTAGCTCCGACAGGCCTTGACACGCTGTCTGGCCGCCCCACCACTTAGTCATTCAATCTGGTCTTGTCAGCATGTGTGTGTGTGTGTGTGTGTGTGTGTGTGTGTGTGTGTGTGTGTGTGTGTGTGTGTGTGTGTGTGTGTGTGTGTGTGTGTGTGTGTGTGTGTGTGTGTGTGTGTGTGTGTGTGTGTGTGTGTGTGTGTGTGCGTGCGTGCGTGCGTGCGCGCGCGCGTGCGTGCGTGTGCGTGTTCGTGCTTGCATGTGTGTGTGTGTGTGTGTGTGCCACAGCTGTGTGTGGATGCTGTGGTGGATAAGATTACACACAGCTTCTCACTAAATTCTGCTCTCTCTCTGTATCTCACTTGCTCTGCCCATCTCATCTCTCTCTCTCTCTGCCCATCTCCTCTCTCTCTCTGCCCCCTCTCTCTCTCTATCTCTATGCCCACCTCCTCTCTCTCTCTCTCTCTCTCTCTCTGCCCATCTCCTCTCTCTGTCTCTCTGCCCATCTCCTCTCTCTCTCTCTCTCTCTCTCTCTGCCCACCTCCTCTCTCTCTCTCTCTCTCTCTCTGCCCATCTCCTCTCTCTGTCTCTCTGCCCATCTCCTCTCTCTCTCTCTCTCTGCCCATCTCCTCTCTGTCTGCATCATGCTTCTGCTCCCCGTGTGTCCCTCATTTCCTCGTTTCTCTTTCACTTTCACCACCTTCTGCTCCGACCCCCCCCCCCCCCACACACACACACACACACACACACACACACAAACACACACACACACACACACACACACACACACACACACACACACCACAAACCCTAAAACACACACAGCAGGCTTTACCGTTAGAGACAGCCTGCTTTTCTGGGAACTCTTAGTCATTGGAGGAGAGATTTGTGCGTGTGCGTGTGTGTGTGTCTGTGTGTGTGTGTGCGCGTGTGCGTGAGTGTGTGTGTGTGCGTGCGTGCGTGCGGGCGTGCGTGTGCGTGTGTGTGTGTGTGTGTCTGTGTGTGTTGTGTGTGTGTGTGTGTGTGTGTGTTGTGTGTGTGTGTGTGTGCGCGTGTGTGTGCGTGTGTGTGAGTGCACTACCTCATCCTTCAACCCATCTTCTCATTCATTGTTGCCTCCGTATGGCTGCATACTGAGTGCATCAGGGATGTGGGCGAGTCTTAATGTTCTCAAGTTCATCATGATGGAGGGACCTGCTCCTCCTGTGAAGGCCAGCTTCCCTTCGTTAGGTTTGCTGTGTGTTGTTGAGATCACAGTAAGTCAGTCGGGCTTTTCACCTGTATCATAACTAGGGATGGGAATTGATAAGATTTTAGCGATTCCGATTCCATTTTCGATTCTGCTTATCGATCCGATTCCTTGTCGATTCTCTTATCGATTCTCATTGGGCAAGGAAAAAACAAAAGAGTACAAACGGGTTTATTAACATTAATTTTCTTTTAGATTATTATTATTATAATTATGTATTATTATTCAGCTCTGAGATCAGATTGCTCTTTTCAATCCCATACCAAGCAGGGATCAGTGTGTCTGTTAAACTGGCTCTGTTTGGGGGTTTGTATTTTGGGTTGAGCATCTTTGTCATCTCCCTATAGAAAATATATAGTGGGAATGAATGAAACAGAACTAGTGGTTAGAATGACAACATGCAACTTTGGACATTTTACTTTAGCTGGCATGTCAGACAAACTTAGTCACTGCTCGGGGACATTCGTTTACCCTCGCCTCGGCCATTTTACTCTTCCCTGCCTGGGTGAATGGAGGGGCTAGAGCTGCACAAGAAGTACTCGCTGCAGCCTCTAACCCAGAGCGACTACCAGCCTCTGAACCAGTCTGACTCTGAACGTCATCATCCTCTAAATTAAATGGATGGAAATGGAGTATTGGTGAAATCTGGTTTACAAAATAGACAGGGTCTGGAGGAGTTTACTCTCCATATTAACAGATGACGCGCTAACGTTAGCCGCGCTGCTGTTAGCCACGTTATCGTCACTCCGTAGCACATCAAAAACATGACATTCTTCCAAAATTATTGCATGCTGTGTGGACAAATGTTTCTGCATATTGCTAGTATTTCCCCCCTTTGACGAAATAGAGGTTTTGCAAGCATTGCAAGTGGCACTGTGGTCATCGTTTTGCTTCTGCCTA
>NC_139630.1:52413747-52423747 GCF_964638095.1 Poromitra crassiceps | reverse complement strand
TTTCCTTGAACGCTCCTCTTTGCATCACCCTTACTGCAAAGCCTTTTGAAATCGTTAATCTGTATAACGGCAATTCAAAAAAAAGTAGCTATCGACTTAGCATTATTTATTTCCACTCGTGGAAAATAGGAAGCGTGTGCCAGTTTCCCGCTGTAACCCCTGCTGGCAGGAATGTGCTGTGCTTCAAGTGCAGTCAATTAGTAATAACTCACCAGTTACTCCAAAAGGAGAATTCATAGAGACATTACATAACCCTGCGTCTCTTAAACACTGCAGTGGTGCTGCCCGTCCAGAAACAGGCTCTCCTGCTACTGTGACAGAAGCTACTTTTGATCAGCTAACAAACCAATTAAGGTGACAGCTCGACCTCTGCACAAATCCACGTTGACCTGCACATTAAAACCCCCAACACGTTTTTTTTTTTCTCTTTAAAAAGCATTAGCATTAGCATTAGCACTATGGAAAGATGAACGTTGTTGACCCGGTGCTCCGCATAGCCGTCACCCCTGGTCTACTTTGACCGGGTCAATGAGAGACACGCGTCTAATAGAGGTTTATGTCCACGTGCACCAGGCGTTGATCTGGTAATATACTGAGATCAATGTCAGAGATTTATGACACTTTGGCATTTCTCCACAGGCTGATGATGATGAGTGGAAAAGGCAAGGGAGGAGACGTTTACTGTAAGCAGGAAGATTATTTTTCTACTTCAAAAACAGTTTGATCAAGAGAAATATAGAGGAAATATAGAGAAAGCGTGAGAGAGCGAAAGAAATAGAGGGAGAGAGAGAGAGACACACACACACACACACACACACACACACACACACACACACACATACACACACACACACACACACACACACACACACACACACACAGCTGAGAGCATCACAGCCTGGTCTCACCACCCGAGCATGACCAGAAATCAAAAGCATATAAATCCTCCTGAGAACATCCTGTACTGTAATGTACCGCACACACACACACACACACACACACACACACACACACACACACACACACACACACACACACACACACACACACACACACACACACACACACACACACACACACACACACACACCACAAACATGTTTAAAAGTGGGACACTTGTGAACGCAAACGCAGCCTTTCAACTAATCTCTAACATCAATCATGTGCTTTATGGAGACTTAATGGAAAATTAAAAGAACACAAACTTCTGCTGACTGTTGGCTGTTGGCTGTCCTGCCATGTTATCTGTTCTCATGTACAATTTCACTACTCTGCTACTTTGTAGGAACTTATGTCCTATACAAACGAACAAAGGAAACACTGTAGCATTAATACTATTAGTACAATCAGCATCAATAATAACCCCATAAAACACTATTCCCAAAAACAGGTTCATAGGCGGCATTATATAAATGACTATAGACCCTTCTCAGGTGCAAAACACTAATCGGGCTTTCAAACTTCCATGATTGGAATTTGGAAACCCTCATTAGTGTCTTGCTTGCACCTGTGTTTATTCTGCCTTTTCCACCCAAAATGCCCCCTGTGAAAAGAGTCTATTATGCATTACTTTAGGTGACATTAGCTCATGGCGTATTCTGGGCATTGATCAGAACCCCCCCCCCCCCCCCCCCCCAGGCCGTGTAATAACACCAACTCCAACTCCATGGATGGCCTCACCTGTGGCCCTGTTCATGTTCACTGTCCAAAACCTACTCATGTAGGAAAGAGAGGGCAGAAGAGGAAGGAGGGAGGGAAGTAGGAAGGAAGGAAGGAAGGAAGGAGAACAGGGTATAGACTAAAGGAAGTAAGGAGAGCAGAGCAGCGTAAAGGGAGGAGAGCAGCCCGGCGTGTCGGAGACGAGCAGTGATTTTGATCTCCTCCTGAAGCTAGCTGAGCATGCAGCCTGTGAGACATGGCTCCATATGGACTCAGATCTTTAGTGGAGAGGAGTGGACATGGTGCAGGGCCAGACCTGCACATAGACATCAATATCGCTAAGTTCAGGAATTTGCTTTCACGCAGGAGCAGCTTATAGCCTCATTAGTCGTCATGGTTAATCCTACCTGTCAGCTGGCTCATGCTTTAGGTCAGGACAAAAACATGAGTGTACTTGTTTCCTATTGTCAAACTGTCAAAAACACCCTGCTCAAATTATCCACCCTTCACTGCTGCTCTCACAGCCAAAGCTTGTGGACTTTGTTTGGACTTATGAGAGACCCCGTGATTCCCGCTTGGTCTCCACAAAGAGAGAGAGAGAGTGACTATGACAAATCCACCTCTCGTGTTCTCCCTCGGTGACATGTGCCCCCCGCAGACTCGGAGCTCCTCGGTGACATGTGCCCCCCACAGACTCAGAGCTGCCTCTCGCATGCTGATGCGTCTTGTCTTGTCGAGTCGTGAATGAGGAGGACGAGGAGGAGGAGGCGCTGATGGCGGCCTGAATTTATTCAAAGCTTCCTGTCAAGTCAGGCCATGAATCACTCACCAGTGCAAATACAATTTTAACTGTTTAATCAGATGACGAGTCTGATGATGCGTGTGTGCGTGTCTGTGTGCGTGTGCCTGTGAAGATGTCTCTGTAATGTGGGAATACGTTTACACGGAGCTTTGCACTTTAGACTTTTGTTCTTGACGTATTTCTTATCTGCGAAGTAGTCACACATTCAGGGAAGCTGATCTCACACTGTTCACTTGGAGCTAATGGTTAATGGCGTGTGTGACATAATTAAACTCCTAGTTGACCTTTTACTGGCACTACTCCAACTGGTGTTCTCAAGACGACGACTTGAACTATGAACTCATGTCACTCCCCACGCGGCTGTTTAAGTGAGAGCTGTGTGCACTGGACTGAAAACTCTGATTCTGCTGTTGATTTACCTAAATCTACTGTATATCAAGCTCATTTGTCCTTTACGGTTTATGAACCAACGTGTGTTGGTTGTGAGTCTCTTTTGCAGCATTTTAACTGCATTGTGATATCCCACTGGCCTACAAGGAAGAACACTGGAAATGCTGCTCAGGTTTTGGCACCACATAAACAAATTAATCTAAACTAACTGGCAGACAATTGGATTATTTTCATGCTGTTCCAAGATGTGTGTCCTCCAGTTCATTCCCCAACTTCACCTACTGTATAGTGAGGGTTCATAGAGACAGATTGCATAGTGAGGGTTACTTTGGTGCAGTTGAACCCTGTTGTCCCGATGCCTCCTCCGCTGACTGCTTGCCAGACAGCGGCTCCTCCAAACAACTTGACTTTCATTCTAGCTTCATGCAGTTACATTTGCAGTAGTCTACATTTGCGGCGTACGAGTGTATCGCCTTACTGTCAAAATGGTGTTAGCTTGTATAGCAAATAAGACCCTATCCACAAGGTCCAATTGAATTGATACAGAGAGTTACAGAGAGCGCTCCCTCCAGCAGCCAAATCCAAATTGTTGGCTTGTCTTGCATGGGAGAAACCAAACGTCTGTCCTTCTCCAAACTTCTATTTTCGCTCTTTTGAGTAATTCAGCTAATTGAGTAAAGGCTTTGTTTGCTCCTCGTTAACGATCTTGCCACAAATTCACAGTCACTCCATAGCAAAATGCCAAAACTCTGAACCCCCCCTGAGTCTTGTTCAGTGCTTAGCAATGAAGTGGTGAGGTGGTGCCAGCTTAGGGCTGGTTCACAGCCAGCCGTTGGTCAGATGCCACCTCCTAGGCCTACTTACCCTCTTGGCAGTATCAGATATAGTCAGTCAGCTGCTCGCGTGTTTTGTTGAAAACCTTGTTGACTTTCTTCTCACACTGAAGCTCTTCTACTGACAATCATGCCCTGCATCGAGAACTCTGAGATTGGCACCATATTAAAAAAGCCTTGCCATCGTTCCATCTCTCCACTCTCACTGCTGTAAAACATGTTTGATTCATATTTCTTCTACCCTCTTCAGATAGTTGGAACATGTTTAAGGAATGCTTACATGAATTAAATCCCCCTCGGTCTGTGAAGAAATGCTAATACAACTGCCACTGTTTAGCATGCACTTAGCAATGGAAACTCTAATGCTAATCTTTAGCTATTCTTTTGTTCTGTTCTGGTATTGGAAGAATGTGGTTAGAGTACTGTAATGGCGTTTTCTCGCATGACTTTCCTCACTATTGTTGAGGCCAGGATATTAGAATCATGATACAGTCTCTGTATCTGAGTTTGTTTTGTTTATGTTTGTTGATGTCCTGGAAATTATAAAATTACAAAATAAAATATTTGGGGGGGGGGGGATCATGATGTCAGTCTGAGATAATTTCCTTAATCTTTAGAATACCGTCTTTTCCATTTATTTTCAGGAGGATACTTATTATAGGATTTTGCTTATATTATTGTAGTACTGCAGGTTTACCCTCAGGGGAGCTCTAGGGAAAGATTGACACAACTAGCCTATACTTACGGGGTAAAGGTGACCTGATCTATATATGCGGATACTCAAAGAAGGGACATTGCAGGACGCACCTGAGACTGATTAGCACGCCGATCAATTGGCTGTTTTGCCGATGCAGTCGGCTGGCTGCGTCAAGAGACATTTAATATATGATAGTCAGTCACACACAGACTTGCAGTTTGCTGAAAGCAGCTGGGATTTGTGTGTGTGTGTGCACCCTGACGGCACACACACTTGCAAGTGGACATTATTTAGGATCTATGAGTGGCTAATGCTAGCGGAGCTAGCTTCGGATGGACAATCACTGACATTGCTGGATTTCAACAATAGGATATCGGACTGCAAACTTGCATCATGATCACTGTTTATGAATGGGATCAGAAATCCTCTGAACCGCAAAACCAAACTGACGCCACGGAGCTGCGCCATGCCAAGCCAACCGTGTCGAACGGTCCACGCCAGACCAAGCAGCGGGAAAGACCTTGAAGAATCATGCGTTACCTTTACCTAGACAGCGTTAAAACTCACAAACAATTACGTGCAGCACGATCACGTCAAAGACAGATTGCAAGGTTACAACTGAGTGCTAACGCAGGATGCTAATTGTAGGCTAGGCTAATTAGCAGCCATAAGAACAACGCCTAGACTGTAATATTTTATGAGCCGCAGGCTTTATAACAATTAGAGCACCACGCTTAGGCATTTTTGTAACACTAGCCTATCCCCATAACCTCAAACGGAGAGACGCACTTCCTCATGTTAGCATCGTGCCTTGACTCCAGAGTTCGATAATGATACATGCGGATGATGTGTAGCTAAATGATCTCTGCAGTAGCAGATATAACAAGCAAGAGTCAGAGAAGGAAATGTAGGCCAATGCCAGGTTGTTTGTGATGGAGTCATCCTGTCTAATCTGCATCTGCTTTGATACACAGAGCAAAGGCATTCCATGTAGTTTGGCAAACAAAATGCAAAGAGAACACAGCTGATGTACAGCATGTAGTTGTATTGTCGGACATAATTAAGTTATGGAAATGAGACAGGTTCTAATCCCGTAGTGTTTCACACAAGAGTATTGTCTCATTTAAGAAGGGATTACATGACATGGATAGTGTTGATTAAAAAAATATATAATTTGGGCATAATGAAAATGAAACATGATGTTGGCTTTCCTTTCCCACTTGAGGTTAGATGTCTTCTTGATTGCTACAAACTGTAACAGGTCGCCCTATAGGACTATTCAATGTCAATTATAATGACCCTCTATGGTTCAGCGACTCCTCCAGGTCCATATCACACACCGCGCTGTAATTTAGTGAATCCTTCCACAAGACTCAAAAGACGTGCTCAAATTGGCGTGTCAGTCTCTACAGCTCCGGAGGATTAACTTTCCACTGCTGAGAGATCCACCAGTATCAACATGCAAATGTTCTCTCTCTCTCTCTCTCTCTCTCTCTCTTCCTCTCTCCCGCTCTCTGTTGCTCCTTCTTGTGCTGACCTTGGCCCACTGGGAAGGAAAAAAAAAACAGAGCGCCACTCCCTCCTGACTCTCGTTGTGAGGGAATTTTGGAATTATATGTTGTTCTAATCCACCCTGAGAAACCGGCTAATCCCATCTTCCACCTTGACATTCCCAGCGCCGATGCCAAACCCGCCGCGTCACGTAGGCTCAGCGCTCCGTGACTAAGCTGTGTAAAGAATGAGACCGGATCAGAAGGACTACAAGGAGACAAGGAAGTTTAGCAAATGAGAAGAGGGAGATGGCGTGAG
Source organism: Poromitra crassiceps (assembly GCF_964638095.1). Taxonomy (NCBI): domain Eukaryota; kingdom Metazoa; phylum Chordata; class Actinopteri; order Beryciformes; family Melamphaidae; genus Poromitra; species Poromitra crassiceps. The sequence continues at coordinate 52,417,557 of NC_139630.1, read as the reverse complement.
TCTTATTGACATCAGCTCATTGGATTCACTTGATCCTCTCATGCACATAGCCCCCTCAATGGGCCTTTTTCACAGCTACCATTTTGTGTCTAAAAGGCCGCAGGGGAAACACAGGTGCAACCAACTCACTAATTAGGGCCCCAGCACTGGAACACCTAAATGGACTGGACGTTGGAAACCCTAATTAATGTTTTCGTGCACCTGTGTTACTTCCTGCCTTTTAGACACAGAATGGCTGCTGTGAAAAAGGCCTATTGACCTTTTTCACCGCAGCCATTTTCTGTCTAAAAGTTTGGAAATAACACAGGTCCCAAGCAGAACAGTAATGAGGGTTTCCAACTTCCAGTCCATTTAGGTGTTCCAGTGCATGGGGCTCTCATTAATGTTTTGCTTGCACCTGTGTTACTTCCTGCCTCTTAGACACAAAATGGCTGTTGTGGAAAATGTGTGCAATGAGGTTTGGGCTTTAGGCGCCCACACACACTTGGACAATATGCTTACTCACAGCATTAACAATGCACAGCCACAACAATGGTTGTTACATTGTTACAACATAGTGAGGTTTGTGCTACTAAAGGCTTGGACCAGTTAGTCATTGCTGTTATTCCACTGAATATGTCAGGGTCAACCCTAAAGATGTCGTTTTGCTCTTGAGCTATAACTAAATCTTTTGAATCCGAAAATCTCATGTGAAAGCTGCAACAAAGAGGGGTATAATAACACATGCATAGTCAGGATGGAAATTGTGATTAATTTACACATTATAGAGTCAAACCGATGTTTTGACTGTGTGGTTGGCTTCGTCATATGACTGCAGAAGTAGACACCTGCGTATGATTCAGAAGGTTCATTTGCTCGCTCACTTCATATATCTGGACAAGTTCTGATTTACAGTAGAAAACTCTCAGTTAATGCTCTCCGAAAATAAGACTTAATCACACGGAATCCAGTACTTCCTGTCACTTAATACACACAGTATCAGTGAAATTAATATCCCATTTACTATGTCATTTTTTATGTAAAAGATTTAATCCCATGTAATCCCAAATCTTTCCAAGTACCCTGCGAGCTGCTCAAGTACCCCTAGGAGGGGTACATGTACCCCTGGTTGGGAATCACTAACTTAGAGGATGAAAGAGAGTTGGGACTCCAGCGGATGAAAATGGCCACAGACACAAAAGAAGCTGAAGCTACTTTCACACATGAACTCCGGATCAGGTGAGGGTTGCTCCCCACTGAGCCTGCCCCGGATGATACGTGAAGTGTACCCTTTCACACATGAGGCATGTTGCATTCTCACATGAGTAGCACCTCCGCAGAGTTTGTAAAGTAGAGAGGGGGCGGGGGTGGGGGAATTTGGGCATGACCACACAATGGGGAGTTGTGAAAACTAAAAATACATAATGGGCGATAACTGCCTAACGTTCCCGCATATAATCGTTTGCGCATAACGTTAGTAATTAATTAAACAACCCTACAACTCACGCCCAGATGCATCGATTTCCTCGAGTCGCAAGCACTACAAACAAAACAGGTCTTTGCTATGTTCAGTCCTAAAATGCATCAAACCTACTAGAATTATACAGAATACAGGAAGCTAGACGTTTTTACCTTCAAAATAAAATAAATGTTGTATTACTTAGTAACAAAAAATCTGAATGGTCGACTCACTACGGGTTAAAATTGACTTTTCGAAGGGAGCAGATATTCTTCCAGTTTATCTCCGTTCTGTATCTTTCGAAACACACACAAAAAAACATTACATGTGCATTTACTTTATTTAATTGCCATTATTGCGAAGGTTATACCCGGAAGTTTTCGTTTTATACTGCCTGACTTGATGCTACTTGGAATTTGCGGTTCTGCCATTGAACGCAAATTCACAAACGCTGTGTAAACGTTAAATCAAAGGCATGAACGCAACCAGATCCAGATACCCTACCTAGCGATGTCCAATACTGGGAAGCGAGACGACCCTCGCGTCCAAAAATGCTTATTAAATGTGTGTGCTGTGCGAAGCAGACATGAAATCAGATCAGAGCCATGAGTCTTTCAATCCAGCAACATGTTGGCTGTCGCACACGGAGCAGGTTTGAGCTTCATTTGGAAACACTGAAACGGCATGATGTTTTTTTTTGCTCGCTCATTCACATCAACTATTTATATAATAATAATCTGTCACGCGGGCTTTCTGTCTCTGTCCTCATGCACTCACTGACCTGGCTACTTCACGGAGCACTGGGGGGGGGGGGGATCCGCTCCTGCCACTACGGCTGGGGGTACACTTCCCTACGGCTAGGAGGAGGCTCGCGGGAGCGCGCATGAGCCACCAAAATTTGTTCACACATACAACGCCATACGGATGCCCTCTAGATAACTCCTGAATTCCAGACGTATGAAAGCAGCTTTAGGGTCAGTATCTCAGCCTCCAAATCCTAAACTCACACCTTGGCCCTGTTCCCTCTTCAAAGATTGCATTACAGTTCTCTCTATCCTGCTCTCTTGTTTCTCAGATACTTTCTTTTTTCAGTCTCTCTCACTCTCTCTCTCTCTCTCACACACACACACACACACACACACACACACACACACACACGCACACGCACACACACACACACACACACACACACACACACACACACACACACACACACACACACACACAGACAGACAGAGGCTTTCCATCCCCCGTGGGACATAGAGGGTCTTTGAGTTCCATTTTGGACTGCCTGAATCTCAGTTTGCCTCTCTAGCCTTTTGGATCGGTTCCTCTCCACCTTCTCCCTCATTCCTGCTGAGAGCTGTGGAGAAGAAGGAGCAGTGACCTTGGTGTTAATGCGCGGGTCTTATATTGCGAGGGCTTATGTAAGACTTTTGTCTTTCAAGCATATTTCTTTTCCCTCTGCGTCTGGATCTGCTTCTACAGCTCATTCTCTCATAGTGTTTTATGACCCCGTCTTCCCCAGTGCTCTCTAGTCTCCCCTCACGCTCAGACATATATGGGACATCACAGGGACTGTTCGAACGAGACCAGGGCACCAAGGGGAGCTGCTGGAGGACGAGAAGAGATAAGCAGGACACGGGCCAAGGGGGTCAGCAGGAGAATGGGCCTCCTAACAGCACTATAAACACCTTATATTGTCTGTTAAGCCTTGAGTGAAGAAAGTATCGCATGTTAAGGGACTCAATGCACATAGCCAATGTATTATCTATATATTATTTTTTGTTTGTTCTTGATGTTTTGATGTGTTGTTCATCATGCACAATATTCTTACTGCTTTGTTTTCAACTGTAGCTGTATCTCAGAGGTCGAAAATACACAAGTACAAGTGTACTTGAGTAGTTTGTTTATGCTTTGCCCTATTTTATAGTACACTTTACTCTTCATTCTTAAGATAATTTGTATATAATAAGTAATTTGAATAATATATATTCTACTTAAGTACTTTTAAGGACGCCCTAGTCTCGCAGTAGCCAGCACAACTCCCGACCGCCCCCCGTGAGACCAAAACAAAATATGTGACAGGCATATGAATTGACCAACCACAGGCCTCCTTATTTGCATGACGCAACTCGTGGGGCGGTACATTTTGAACGATGCACCAATGCACGCAGAGACTTCCGTAACAGCCCAGCCAATCAGAGGCTTTCCCACAGGAATTCCTATGGCAAAACCCGGAAATGCTGACGCGTGATTCAGATCTTCCGCTACGGAGGGTCTGACCACGTGAGACTAGGGCGGCGGGCACCCGAACTGGCGGCTTTTTCTAAGTACAGTGGTCAATTAAATTAAATCACGCTCAAGACTGG
>NC_139630.1:52339666-52407166 GCF_964638095.1 Poromitra crassiceps | reverse complement strand
TGTGAGTTCACGTGACCGGCTGGTTTACCAGGTTAGAAACCCACCAAAATTGGAGTCACGCGTGACAAAAGTTATGTTACTTAGATGTAGTTTTCACTCTTTATAGCACCCCCGCCCCCAACACTATTGTTGAATGTACTGTTGGGTATTTAGTGCAGCTTGAGTAGCATCAACAATCTTCCATTAGATTAAGAATAGAATTAGCAGCTGGCTAAAAAGTGACTAAACACCAAAGACTGGTTTGACTGAAAATCAAGTTGTTTACTTTCAGCAGACCCCCCCCCCCCCCCACACACACACACACACACACACACACACACTTCCTCTCCCCCCACTTCCCCACTTTCTCTGATTAGGCCGCTGAGTTCGACTGACAGATCCATTACTGAGCATCGTAGCCAATCAGCTTGCCCGGGGTCAGCGGAGTGTCAGCCTATCAGCAATTGGTTTATATTGGGTTTGGGGAAAGGGAACATTGATCTGAAGTAGACGAATTGAGTTGCTTTACCTTTGGAGACGAATGATTCCACGGCAGTATGTACGGTAACTTAGAAGCCGTGTGTGTGTGTGTGTGTGTGTGTGTGTGTGTGTGTGTGTGTGTGTGTGTGTGTGTGTGTGTGTGTGTGTGTGTGTGTGTGTGTGTGTGTGTGTGTGTGTGTGTGTGTGTGTGTGTGTGTGTGTTTTACAAAGGTCAGTGTGTCATGAAGGAGCAATAAACATCCAATTCCCCAGAGCCATCCTTGAGCCTTGTTCTCTCTCTCTCTCTCTCTCTCTCTCTCTCTCTCTCTCTCTCTCTCTCTCTCTCTTTCTTTCTCTCTCTCTCACACACACACACACACACACACACACACACACACACACACACTCACTGAACAACAGCCTCATAATTCTTGGTCATTTCGACATTTACGAGATGGCTTTTGGAGCTGGGCCCATGCGGTCAGAATCACTAATGTCAAAGGGAATCCACCACTACGTCATTTTGCGGACACTTGAGTAGAATTTCCTTGATCACAATGTTTTTGAGCAGGTTTAGCATGAACTTATAGGGTTCCAATCAAATATACTCAGACCATCAAACTGATCATTCCAATATAGCCCTCTATTAAGGTCCCTTTTTAATTGACATGAATTTGAATGTTTTTTTTTTTATGTCATTTGTTCCGTAGGCGATGGACCTGTACTACCACAATGAGCCAGACCCCGACAGCTACTGTTGCCCCGGCGACAACAGTAAGTTACCAGGAACTACGCCTGTTGTTTTTGTATTCCTCTTCCTCCTTCCTTCTCATCTCTCCATCCGTCTTTCACACTGCGACTCCACAACACCAACCATCATTCCTGCTTTATCTTCTCCATCATCCCTCAGTCCCTCAGGCCATTTCTCTTTATTATCTGAAGCTTTTCCTTTTCCTTTCCCATCAATCCTGATTCATCCTTTAACACTCAGTCTATTTTTCTCTTCCTCATTGTTTCCTAGTATTTCCAACTCAATGGCTGTGTGAAAGCCAGTGTTGGTGGTAACACATTACAAAAGTAACATATTACAAGTGATATATTACTTTTAGCAGTAACTCATTAGTATAACTTATTACCAATAGGATTTCAGTAATATTATACCAGTTACTTTGTCAAGTAACACAAGTTACAAATGTTGTTTTTTAAATCAAAGCACATAAATACAGATGCAGTCATTTCCTAATCAAATTGTGTGTTTTTATGCAAATAACCACTATAGAATAGATGACAATAAGAAAAGAAAAGGATAACATTTAGAATTTTGGACGGTTTACACCGACTTCAAGACGGTTGAAATTATTTTTCGGGATGGTTCCGAGGAGGCGATGTCATTCTGCCACTGCTGTTATTTTGGTGAAAGTAATGCAAAAGTAGTGTAATAAGTAACAAGTTACTCTACACAGAGAGTAATATTGTAAAGTAACTTATTACTTTCAAATGAAAGTAACTAGTAATATGTAGTATATTACATTTTGAAAGTAACTTGGCCAACACTGGTGATAGCCCCCTCCCCCCCCACACAGACACACACCACCTCAACCCTACCCTACTAATCTGACTCCAGGATAATGACTGCTGTTCACAAACCACCATGACTGTTTGTTGTTTTGTGGAAAGCCGCTCAGAAAAGCAAAACAGTAGTTACAGACGTAACCTGGGTACTCATCATCGTACACACCACGCGCTCACCGTTTGGGATTAAACATCTGTTTACGAATCATGACGCCACTCCTACAGCAGACTGAGATGTGTGTGAGAAGATCCACAAGACACATGAGACAGGATTAGCAAATCCCCACCACCCGGTAACATGGCCAATGGCCATCGTCCTGAAGCGGATCCAACAATTGGTCTCCAGCACCTTGGCATCGGCTCCCTCAACTGTTTACACACATCGCCAGCCTTCTAGGCTAACTAGCAATCATGCTAGCGATAGATAGATAGCCTAGCTAGCAATCTTCTAGGGATTATGAAGGCAAATGCCGCATGAAATGGAACGCTGTACTGCAGCGCTATAGTTATCAAGGAATACCTGTCTTTTAAATGTGTGCTTGTGGTTCTGTTTTGGCATTATTGTATAGCTACAAATATCTGACGTTGACGTAGCCGACGACTCTGTGCTGTTCAGCCGTGTTGGAAGGAGAGATAGCGGCACACCTTTTGGCACCGCATCTACAATCCCGACTCGCCCGACTCGATCATCCGACATAACCAGGTGTTCGTGTGGCACGGAAACTCGTTGACTCGTAGATCCCGCACCACTTGAATGCAGCGTGTACCGAGTCGTTCCAGCTGTGCCTCCGGATTGGAGGGCGTGTCTGTCCGGTTTAGGAGTTCTACATACTAGTCTCCCTGCCACCCTCACCGACAATAATATGAGGTCAGTGTGTCCCCCACGCCCCTGCCGAGAACAGCCTTCAGAAGCACTTTGGGATAGTGCATCTACTGCAGCCTTTCAGCTTCCTGGCCTACCTGCAAGTACTTGCTGCATGCTGGAACACACCCAACAAGCAGTCTGCCACAAGAAGCATTATGGCCGAAAATGTTTTCCACCAGCAGTGAGGAGAGAACACAGTGGTCTTACAGTAGGTCTGGTGTAGGAGAACATAGTGGTCTTACAGTAGGTCTGGTGTAGGAGTTATCGGGGGGATAGAGAGAAAGCCGAGTAATTAGCCTCGCTGGTGACAAGCTGCTTCCCGTGGCCTCGGCCTTCATGTTGTTACACCCTGCTGTGACGACTCCAGCAATTAGCGGCTTCAGAAGCACTTTGGAAGTTGAGGAGTGTCACGTACGAGTCGTTTTCAGCCAGCACAGGGAGGAGCAGGCTCATTGCTGAATATAGTGGTGTGTGTGTGTGTGTGTGACAGAGTGAGGAGTGGAGAGCAGGCGAGAGTGAGCGACAGACCCATTAGAGATAATTACAGAGGGCGGAGGTCTGACCATCTCATTGTACGGGTCGGGAGGGGGGGCACAAACAGCAGAGTCTATTCGTGCTTCCTCTCTCCTCTGGCCACAAACTCAAGCCTAGAGTGGTGTTATGTAACACACAACATCTGCTGAGTACGACGCCCTTATTAGACTGTCCAATCAGCTGCAGTGTGGTTAATTAGTATTCGCAAGCTGACATACTGTTTTTTTCAAAAACATTATATAACCTGTTTGCAAAACCCGAGTCTGTGTGTGTGTGTGTGTGTGTGTGTGTGTGTGTTGTGTGTGTGTGTGTGTTCCATACCTCTCCCCTTTGTTCGTTCTCTATGATGACTCAATAATGACTCAACTGTTGTGCAGCGTTCACCTGAGTCAACCTTGTGTCAACACACACACACACAGACACACACACACACACACACACACACACGTGCACACACGCACACACGCTTGCGCACGCACACACACACACACACACACACACACACACACAGCAGATTGATCCATTCTTTCAGATCTTTGTCAAACACATGCACACGCCTCAGCACACCATTTGATGATCTCTACTCAGCGTACGTTGTATACTCAAGTTGAGTAGGTAGTGTGTTCACACTGCACAGTATATTAGTGTGTTCACACTGTTGAGAAGGTAGTGTGTTCACACTGTTGAGTAGGTAGTGTGTTCACACTGTTGAGTAGGTAGTGTGTTCACACTGCACAGTATAAGTTGAGTACCGGTAGGTAGTGTGTTCACACTGTTGAGTAGGTAGTGTGTTCACACTGCACAGTATAAGTTGAGTACCGGTAGGTAGTGTGTTCACACTGTTGAGTAGGTAGTGTGTTCACACTGCACAGTATAAGTTGAGTAGGTAGTGTGTTCACACTGTTGAGTAGGTAGTGTGTTCACACTGTTGAGTAGGTAGTGTGTTCACACTGCACAGTATAAGTTGAGTAGGTAGTGTGTTCACACTGTTGAGTAGGTAGTGTGTTCACACTGCACAGTATAAGTTGAGTAGGTAGTGTGTTCACACTGTTGAGTAGGTAGTGTGTTCACACTGCACAGTATAAGTTGAGTAGGTAGTGTGTTCACACTGTTGAGTAGGTAGTGTGTTCACACTGTTGAGTAGGTAGTGTGTTCACACTGCACAGTATAAGTTGAGTAGGTAGTGTGTTCACACTGTTGAGTAGGTAGTGTGTTCACACTGTTGAGTAGGTAGTGTGTTCACACTGCACAGTATAAGTTGAGTAGGTAGTGTGTTCACACTGTTGAGTAGGTAGTGTGTTCACACTGTTGAGTAGGTAGTGTGTTCACACTGCACAGTATAAGTTGAGTAGGTAGTGTGTTCACACTGTTGAGTAGGTAGTGTGTTCACACTGTTGAGTAGGTAGTGTGTTCACACTGCACAGTATATTCATTTTATGTAGGCGAGAGTACAGACCATGGGCTCATGTACTCATCTCCCCCAAAATGCATTGCGACTCTTCAGGTGGAGACAGAAAACACAGACGCCGCCAATACGGCGACTTTTAACAGAGCTTGGCCGAATATCCTCTCCATGCAAGACAAGGGCGTGTATCGGTGTTAAATGCACCTGTCAGACCAATAAGATAGAAGAGCAAAAGAAATGACCAACAACTTTCAAATCTCCAAAAAACATTTCTTGAAATGTGGTGATCTGTAGCGTCACATTACATAATAGAGCCACAAGCAGCAGTGCTGTTATGCTGTCCAGCCGAGGTGCTCTGAAATCAGCTTGGCATCAGGTGAGTGGTCGGCAAGCCCCCGGTCCCTGGTCCTCGAAAGTCGAAAATCCAAATACCATGTAGGCATTATTTTTGATAAACTGACCTCATAACGGGAATCTACACTGTTACATTTGTTTACTAAATTATTAAAAGTTCATAAAGTGCCATATTAACATCGCAGTCATTTGGTCCCCGACCACGAGACTCATTCACATGCACAGCATGCACATGGACGGCACGGTGGCTCAGTGGTTAACACTGTTGCCTCACAGCAAGAAGGTCCCGGGGTCGAACCCCGGTCCGTCCCAGGTCCTTTCTGTGTGGAGTTTGCATGTTCTCCCCATGTCCGTGTGGGTTTTCTCCGGGTGCTCCGGTTTCCTCCCAGTGCCACCCTCAAGAAAGACGTGTATGTTAGGGTCAATACTCCTGTCAGTGCCCCTGACCAAGGTACTGGCAAAATAACTGGAGTTGGTCCCCGGGCACTGCACAGTGGCTGCCCACTGCTCCTAGTTCTAGGAAGGTTCCTAGTAGAGGATGGGTCAAATGCAGAGGATGAATTTCCCCAAGGGGATAAATAAAGGATAACTTAACTTAACTTAACTTATAGCATTAACATTTATAGAGCTAAAACTAATATAAGCAGCTTTTCAGCCTGCTTTAAAATACGTATACTTTGCAGCCATGTTTGCGACGCTCTTGCTTCTGGCTGGTGCGAGGTGCATTCTGGGATACATGGCTAAACACTCAGCCTACATCACTTCATATTTAGTCTACAGTGGACTGAGTAGAGATATCCGAACAGGCCACAAGACTCAAACACATGGCTAACACCACACACACACACACACACACACGCACACACTGACCGTCTACCTTGTCCAGCGGAAAACAGAGAGGCCTAGAGGTCCTCTGTGAATAGCCAGGCCTTTATGTAACAGTCATTTGGTCCCCGACCACGAGACTCATTCACATGCAGGCAGCCTGCACCAGCCCTCATCATCCCCACACAGAGGAGAGGAGAGGAAGGCCACTGCAGGACGGAGGGATGGATGATCGTCCGGACACATGCGTGAATATGGGAATATGCTGGTCTTTGTGTATGTGCAGGAGTTTATTTTTATTTCTATGAGAGTGTATGGGTGGGCTGGGGGAATGTGTGTGTGTGTGTGTGTGTGTGTGTGTGTGTGTGTGTGTGTGTGTGTGTGTGTGTGTGTGTGTGTGTGTGTGTGTGTGTGTGTGTGTGTGTGTGTGTGTGTGTGTGTGTGTGTGTGTGTGTGTGTGTGTGTGTGTGTGTGTTTCTGTGTTTCTGTGTTTACACCCCAATTCCCTCCAACACCCCCACCCAGTGTTCCCCAGCAGTGAGGCGACCTCCTTCCTCCCCTTGACTCTTTACAAAATGGCCCCCAGAGTGTGTGTGTGTGTGCGTGTGCGTGTACGTACGTGTGTGTGTGTGTGTGTGTGTGTGTGTGTGGTCTATGTTTGTTTGTTTGTGGCTCAGTGTTGGCCTTGGCGATGGCAGTGCCACTAATTGGTTGCATAACGCGTTTTTGACACACACACAAGCAGAACATACTGTACAAGGCCAGATAGGAGAGAAAACTCTGAACTGTTAGCATCTCTCTCTCTCTCTCTCTCTCTCTCTCTCTCATTTCATCTATTTCTGGGCTACTTGGACACAAAGGTGTTGCTTTACTACACCGGCAGCCAGGTAATGTAACTGAACCATCTTCTTCTTCTACTACATCATCATCATCATCATCACCATCATCACTATTGTTATTCTCCTGTTATCGTGTGGAGGCTTTGGCTGCAGCTTCTCAACTTCAAGGTGAACCCTTTCTCCATGTGAAGCCATGCTGTGCCTGCCTGTGCTAAGATCACACTGAGGATGCCATGCGATGCAGGTTTTCAACTCGCGTGGTGCGCCATGCTTTCACGTCAAGATGAGAGTTGCCGGTTCGAGTCCCACATGGTCGCACCGCGGTGTCAGTGGTAGAGGAAATGGCTGTTGAAAGAAAGGTGGCGTTGTGCGTCCCGCTCTGTCTCAAGGAGAAATATTCTTTCCTAACAAACTGCTGTGAGCTCTGTTGGCGCAGTGAGCGACATTTTAGTTTGGACAGCTTGAGGGAATTTGTGAAGTACTTGGTGTGCCCTTTATCTCACTCTCTCTCCTGTGTGTGTGTGTGTGTGTGTGTGTGTGTGTGTGTGTGTGTGTGTGTGTGTGTGTGTGTGTGTGTGTGTGTGTGTGTGTGTGTGTGTGTGTGTGTGTGTCAGTGTGTGTGGATGTGTGCGTGTGTGTGTTCTGGCAGTCTCTCTACAACTTGTTTTGCCCTCCAGCTCTGTGTGTGTGCATGCGTGTGTGTGCGTGTGTGTGTGTGTGTGTGTGTGTGTGTGTGTGTGTGTGTGTGTGTGTGTGTGCATCAGGTGGCTGTGGGGGATGGATTAATAATAGCGCTGACCTGAGTTGAGGGAGAAAGAGAAAAAGTGGCAAAAAGTTGAGGCTATATTTAAAAACTGCAGAGTCACACGCAGGCAATGATTTTCTCAAAGAGAGAGGATGTGGGTCAGGACTCACACACACACACACACACACCGCGCACACACACACACACACACACACACACACACACACACACACACATAGAGCTGTCTTCCTGACTTTCAGTGATTTATGAATGAGTCATAGGCCCTACTAATAAAATAATAAAAATAATGATTGGATTTATATAGCGCTTTTCTAGACACCCAAAGCGCTTCACAGGAATCATTATTCATTCACACCATTCGTACCAGTGGTGGTAAGCTACAGGTGATGTAGCCACAGCTGCCCTGGGGAAGACTGACGGAAGCGTGGCAGCCATTTCGCGCCTACGGCCCCTCCGACCACCACCAACATTCATAGACATTCATACCCATTCATACGAGGCAATGAGGGTTAAGTGTCTTGCCCAAGGACACAACGACAACAGCTGGGAGGGAGCGGGATTCGAACCGCCAACCCTTGAGTCATTGGCCGACCTGCTCTACCTCCCGAGCTAATGCCGTCCCAAATAAGCGTTTCTATTTGGCTTTGCATATTTACAATGGAATAAAGATGGCTGTCTCACTGCCATTAAATAGCCGTCTTACAAAATCATATCAAGTTTGACATCCCCACTCCCTGATCCTCGCTCACCACCAGCACACCTGATCCAGGTTCTGCCAAGGGGGCAGTTCCGGTCTCCAGGGCTGAAGCCAATGCGGGAGTGCAAAAAACTGCTGTTCCTCAAATGGCCACTTGAAGATGGCTGCAAAAGGGGGTCATTCCCCATTAGGGTTAGGGTTAGGGTTGGGGGGGTGCCATGTTAGGGTTAGGGTTGGGGTGTGCCATGTTAGGGTTAGGGTTAGGGGGGTGCCATGTTAAAATGCCTGACTTTACAGCAGAAATAAACATGTTGGTTAAAAAAAACAGTTTTGGTCTCTATAATTTCACCTTTCATGACAACTGTACGGGGGGTGAATCTTTATATAACTCACCCGTTTAGAGTCAAATAGACCATAGAAAATACTATGTTCACCTTTGCAGTGATCATGCAGCTCGCCGTTCACAGGCCAATATCAGGCGACGCCCCCGCCAAGATGGTCGTGGCCAAAATGGCAAACTGGAGGATTGGAAACGGGAGCCCACAAACCAATGAATGGTTCATGTCATGCTCACTCTTTCACAGTCGCTTTCTGTTTGAGTTTCTCTCTCCCCCACTCCTTCATCCTCCCTCAAATCAAGTCAAGTTTATTTGTATAGCCCTAACTCACAAGTATGTCTCAGAGGACTTCACAGAGAATATGTCTAGCTAAATCTAGCTGACACAACAATAGCAATTACAGTCGTAATAATGACAACACGATTGAACAATCATATGATAGAGAGAGACAGAAAGAGAGGGAGGAAGGGGGGTGGAAATGTGGGGGAGGAGAGAGCAGGGAAAGGGAGGAGGTGGGGAGGGAGCTGGGGAAGGGGGGAGGAGAGAGCAGGGAAAGGGAGGAGATGGGGAGGGAGAGCGGGGGGGAGGAGAGAGCAGGGAAAGGGAGGAGGTGGGGAAGGGGGGAGGAGAGAGCAGGGAAAGGGAGGAGATGGGGAGGGAGAGCGGGGGGGGGGAGAGAGCAGGGAAAGGGAGGAGGTGGGGAGAGAGCTGGGGAAGGGGGGGAGGGGAGAGCAGGGAAAGGGAGGAGATGGGGAGGGAGAGCGGGGGGGGAGCTGGGGAAGGGGGGAGGAGAGAGCAGGGAAAGGGAGGAGGTGGGGAGGGACCAGGGGAAGGGGGGGAGGAGAGAGCAGGGAAAGGGAGGAGATGGGGAGGGAGAGCGGGGGGGGGGAGGAGAGAGCAGTGAAAGGTAGTAGGTGGGGAGGGAGAGCGGGGGGGGGGTGTGGGGGAGGAGAGAGCAGGGAAAGGTAGTAGGTGGGGAGGGAGAGTGGGGGGTGTGGGGAGGAGAGAGCAGGGAAAGGTAGGAGGTGGGGAGGGAGAGCTCTCTCGCCCACTTTTCCACGCTGTCTGCTTTACGGTGCATTTGATTTGAAAGGCAGCACCTCTTGTCAAGTTGCTTTGGCACGTGTCACCTGTCCACATGTTCCCTGCTTTGCCATCTGTGTCTTCCCATCTATCCGTTCTGCTTTATTTACTCTGTCTGCTCTCTCTTCTCACAGTGAGTCACACTCTCACGCTCACACATTTCCATAAACACTATCATGGGAACGCACCCCGGTGGGTAGATAGTGCAAGAAATGCGGGCAGAGTAATTAATGAAGAGACAGGGATAATTAATATGACCTCAATTTCTTGGCAGCTTCCAACTTTTGAGTTCTACCCAATGTGAACTCAGTTAATTTCCGCAACTAGGTGACTTTTTCCATTTCGAAGCCAGTAGATGACCCAGCAGTGCGGGGGGGGGGGGGGGGGGGGGGGGTGGATAATAGTGCAGAGGAGACTGATCGCCCAATATTATTGATTGCTCAAATAAATCTTATATTTGACAGTCATATATCACGACTTTGAACTGAGGAGCACTTGAAGGCAGCATCGCCCTCCTTGAGGAATGCAATGAACACACACACACACACACACACACACACACACACACACACACACACACACACACACACACACACACACACACACACACACACACACACACACACACACAGAGTAGAAGGAAAGTAGAGGGGGCGGGGCGTCTCCGCCCTAAAATGATCCGCTGGATGAAACTCCAAGAAGTGAAGTGCACTGTGTAGTCCGAAAACCTGCGCTCCGTGCCGAGGAGATTAAGAAACTTCAGCTTGTTGGGATTCAACAAAACCATCCTTATGAAAGACAAAACGACGTTGACGTGTAAGTAGAAGTAGCTGGGTATTCCTTTGAATAGGTTTACCTGTAGAAAAGTCTTAGCAGCTGCTAGTGGTGATATTTTACTTGGCCTACATAGCGTAATTTATAGTGACATTATTAGGCTACTCGTGGTTTAGGAAGACCGCTAGTAGGAAGACGCTCTTAACCCAGTTTCTGTGTCAGTGCGTGTCGTCGCCTAGGCTACTGACAGGGAGGAAACGCTGGCAGCCAGGCATACTTGGGGGCGCCCCATTCACCCGATCAGCCCGTGACCTGGATTTATGATGCGTTATCTATGTAAATGCAGTAGCTGGTAGATAGGGGGTCTGTTTTATGTGCCAGGGAAGACCTGGAAAAGTTATTTTCCAACTTGTTGAGCCGAGGCGCACTACAGCACCGTATCCTACAGACAATACATAAGCGATACGATGAGAACTACCTCAGATCTGAAAGGTTTGTGCTCAATGGAAACTGATTGATTAAAAAAAAAAAAAAAAGGATAATAACAGCCGTTATGGATTAACGTCGTTGGAATGTATGCATCTGACTGGGCGTAACAGACTGCAGCTGCAGACAGTTACATAACTTCAGCCTGCCTCTGGTACATTTAGGCTAAGTAAATATAGGTAAATGAATACGGATCCAGTTAGCTTAGTATATCTGTGTGGACATCTTTTTGTCTGCAAATAGGCGTCGCAATCTGTAAAATCCTTGTTTGTTTTGTGCGCGAAAGTTGCAGCTGTTTGCTTATTGCTCCATACAAGTAGCGTGTTCCTTTCCCATAAATTTTCCTGCCTCACTCTAGTATTGCTAAAGGTTTTCCGTGGGATATTTTTTAGTGGCTGTAGCCTATGTTTAAAAGTTTTGTGTTTGTATTCTGGTGTGTTTTTTATGATTACTACTTCACAAGTGGTGTTCTCTGACACGCATGGTTCCACTCAGGAGTGTATGTTAGGATGCATAATTTGAGATAAAACTTAAACCAGATGCCGCCTTACATAACTGTCAATATAACGGAGTCCATGGTTTGAGCGTGCCTGTGCCATATGCGCACGAAACGCAGCGCAGCGCAGAATTTTTCCACACCATTTTCAATGTAATCACCACATTGAAGTGTTTTGACCTACTTTTGAGAGGCTTCCCTCTTTGTAAATATATAATAGGCTACCCTGCCACCCCCCCCCCCCCCCCCCCCCGTTTAGTTTAGTGAGTTTAATGTATTCAGGTCTTCAGGAGTTTCTCATTCTGTAGTTTTCCACTGCCAGCGGCTTTTCTTGGCATTGCACCCCCTCTCTGCTCCTGCTCGCCTCCTCGTCTTTTGTACACCGAGGGAACATGCGTCATCCCCCGGGCGTTTTGATTGAGAATTAGCCAAACAGCGAAGCTGATATAGTTAGGAGGCTATCCGGTTCTTTGCAAAGAGATCTATTGTAAACTCTACCCGGTTTAGCCAACAATGGGCTCACACAGGGAACAAAGATTAGCGTGTGCGCAATTGTGGACTAAAATGATCTGAGATTAATTATTCAGTGGGTATAGGTGGCTTGATTCCCGCGATGTATGCTACTTTTGTGTTTATAACAGTACAATCATCATATATGCTGCACAGGGGCGGAGCGACCCTATCAGCCCAGAGGGGGCGAAGCTCTTAGGGGGGCCCCATCAAAAAAATTTTTTTTTTTTTTTTTTTTTTTTTTGAAGGCCAGGCCAGGCCGCAGGGCCGGTTCCAGAACAAGATGACTAGGGGTGCATCCTAGATAGGAAGGGGTGCAGATGCCCGGCCGAAGGCCGGGCCCACTCGGGTGGCCGGCCAAGGCCGGCCGGCCGAAAAATTTGACATGTTATTTTACTAAAAATAATGCATTTGACCATCATTTCAAGTAGAATGATACCACCCAAGCAAGAATATTTCAAGTGTTTCAAGTGCTTTACTGAAATATTTGGACCATATAATGATAATACAATTATCTCAACCTTAAAAGGTTACATATAGGTGCCAAAAAGCCATAAAATCACATCAAAGAACAAAGAAAAACAACTATAATTCAAGTTTAAACAGTAAGTGTGCAGCTGTAGCATTTATACATTTTTTTACTTTTCAACTGAGCATGCAGACAAATAAGGGTGCAATGCATGCTTTTGCACCCCCGTAGAACCGGGCCTGCCAGGCCGCGAAGAAAAATGTGCCTTTTTTGCATGTTTGAATCGGTTTTAGCCATATTTAGTGGAATATCTCATTTTAAACACACCAATGTTATTGTCTATTGATTGAATTCCTCTCAGACTCACACCACTGACTTTATTAAATAAAGTCATTTTAAGTCACAACTGTAAAATAGCTGATAGCCCCTATATCCGAAAACACAATTTGTCACTCACTGAGCCAAGTAATATTATGTCCAAGAAAGACTACAGTGAAGCCACTTTACAGACAAGCTTGTTCTGAAGAAGAAAAATAAAAACACAGGTTGCCAGCCAGGTGGCCTGGCCTGCAAAAAAAAAAAAAAAAAAAAAAATTTTTTTTTTTTTTTTTTTTTTTTTTTTTGATGGGCCCCCCTGACGAGTGGGCCCGTGGCGGCCGCACCCTCTGCCCCGGCGTACGCTCCGCTACTGATGCTGCACTTTGGGAACATTAAGGAACTTTATGTTGCTTGGACACATCTGGATATACTTAGCCTATAGGATTTTTTTTCTGGCTTGTGTAGCCTGACTACATCTGCTGTCATAATTGGTGACCATTTTAAACCAGACTTGTTGAGAGAACAACTTGTGTGACACATGGAAGTTGCACAAACTTATACGCAAACTGCACAGAGCCGCCTTTGATAGTTAAGGTATGGTTACGGTAAGGTTTTTGACGCAACTATAGAGTTTGAGGTGTGGCAATGAGACGTAGGAGCGCAGCGGCCAATGATTGGTCGAGAAGGGGATCGATCATTCTCTCACGGTCCAATTGGGAGAATGGAATGTTGACACAGGAGGAGCACGCCCACTAGGTGGTGTTTGACGTCAGAACACAACCCACAGAAAGAGCTCCTCCCTCCTCCCCGGTCTCCTATAAAACAGGAGCCAAGAGCCACAGAGTTGTACTTTAACTTTGGACAACCGATGAGAGCAGACTGACTTTATTTATTTTTTTACAATGACGGTCATAACCGAAACAGATGAGCCTGCCCTGACCTACTCCAAATCAAGAGGGCTAGTCTCATCACTCACCGGTATGGATGGACGATGAGCGGATATCTGAAATCTGATTAGAACCTACAGGAGATGGAATATGGCTTTTATTCAATTTCCTAAACATTCTTTCCTGCCTCTTATGTGTTGCAGCTTTTATGAAACAGAGGAGAATGGGCTTGAACGACTTCATTCAGAGGCTCGCCACCTCCAACTCCTACGCCTGCAAGCAGTGAGTAGCATCTGACTCATATTATTGTTCCGCATTTGCTGGAGGACGAAACATTGGCAAACACTGTCAGACGTGCATTGTCTTCTGTGCTTTAGAAGAAAACCCCCTTTTGAAGTCAGCAAATTAATGTCACTCTCAGTTCGGCTGATTCCCACATACTTTCAAAGTGGCCAATGCTGTGTGATTAAATATGACATTGTCTAATTAAACTTATCCTCTTTCTCTCTTGTTCTCAGTACTGAAGTTCAGTCTATTCTGAACCTCAGCCCTCCTCAGGATGCTGAGCTCATGAACGCAAACCCCTCTCCTCCTGTAAGTATTTGTGTGTGTGTGTGTGTGTGTGTGTGTGTGTGTGTGTGTGTGTGTGTGTGTGTGTGTGTGTGTGTGTGTGTGTGTGTTGCATGAAGACTTATCTAGCATGTTTGTTTATTCTGATAGTGTGTTGTTGCTCACGTGTGTCTCTAAAGTCTAAACAACATTGAGCTGTCAATTGTGCCCCTCTTCCGTTGTGTACACTGTAACAGATACACTTGTGTGTACACAGGCCCTATTGTTTACATCACGTGCCCGGATGGCTTGGTTTCATGTAATGACCCTGACCTCTCTCCTCCTCCTCCTCCTCCTCCTCTTCTCCTTCCCTATCCCCTCTCTCCTCTTCCCTCTCTCCTCTTCCTCCTCCCCCACAGCCCAGTCCGTCCCAACAGATCAACCTCGGGCCATCCTCCAACCCCACTGCCAAGCCCAGCGATTTCCACTTCCTCAAGGTGATCGGCAAGGGCAGCTTCGGCAAGGTGCTGCTGGCACGCCACCGCGCCGACGACCAGTTCTACGCAGTCAAGGTGTTACAGAAAAAGGCCATCCTCAAGAAGAAGGAGGTGAGCTCATATGCAGGCCAACAACTAGACACACACACACACGCACACACACACACACACGCACATGCACACGTGCACATAAACACACGCGTAGAGTTAAGAGCCCTGTTCGGAATGGTTCACTCATTCACTCACTCACTATTCCCCATGCAGTGTTTATTATATATAGTGAACTATATGGGGAACGATCAAGACGAGTTTCGCACACTACCTCACTCTTCTTCTCCTTTGGTAAACACACCCACTTTGTGGTATATGGGAGAAAATGTCGGCTACATCTGCTGTTTGCTAGAAATGGCAGTGCATTGTGGGTATTTTATAGTGCACTATTAGTGAGTCGAATTAAGAGTTGAGAATTCAAACACTAGTAAAGAAAAATGGCGAAACACACTATATAGTGCACTATTTCTGTAATGGGGAAGGGTTTGGAACAGGGCGAAGGTGTCTCCTCCTCAGTGTGTCTAACCCACTCGCTGCCCTTTGCACCCCCACCCCAGGAGAAACACATCATGTCAGAGAGGAATGTGCTGCTGAAGAACGTCAAGCACCCGTTCCTGGTGGGCCTGCACTACTCCTTCCAAACGGCAGACAAACTCTACTTCATCTTGGACTACATCAACGGAGGAGAGGTGAGACACTCGACTAGTGATGCCTAGGAGACCATGGAGGAGGAGGAGGGAGGGGCTGAGATGACTAGTGATGACTAGGAGACCATGGAGGAGGAGGAGGGAGGGGCTGAGATGACTAGTGATGACTAGGAGGCCATGGAGGAGGAGGGAGGGGCTGAGATGACTAGTGATGACTAGGAGACCATGGAGGAGGAGGGAGATGTTTGAAGAGAAATTTTAAGATGAATGAATGGGGAACGTGGGACACTTAAAGATGGATAGATGAGGGACGATGGGAGATCAAGCAGTGGAAAAGGGTCAGGAGTGCATGTGCCAAAAAAAGTATTAAGTGGATTAGTAAGCCAAGCTAGTGCCAGAATGAGAGAGAGAGATGAGAAGGATACAGGGAGAGAGAGAGAGAGAGAGAGAGAGAGACAGAGAGAGAGAGACAGAGAGGGGAAATCCTGTCATGCGAGGCAGAATAGAAGCCGTCCCTCTCTTGCACTTTTTTCTGTCTTCTAAAGGAAACACCTATCAGGAAATCATTGGGTGGGGAGGGACAGAGGGGAGAGAGACTTGGGCCAGAATTAGCAGCGCCGCGTAGACTCTGTGGGTCTAATAGAGCTAATGTCCGGTGATTGTTGGACGAGCAGAGACAGTGCTGATTAAATATGGCCCTAATCAGGAAACAGGACACATTTCCTCTCCTTTTCCAGCTTTCTCTTTTCTCTCCATCCCTCTGCTGTCTCCTCCACCTTTGGCCCTCATTGCATTCATCTTCGCTTGTCAAACCTCGCCTGCCCCCCATCCGGCTTCCCCTCCATCTCTGTTTATCTGCCTTTCTGTCTGTTGACTTGTCTTCTCCTTCTCCCGCTCGTTCCCTATCTCTGCTCATGTATTATCCAATGTGATCTTACCCGCTGTTAACTCTCCCTTTTCCCGCTGGTTTCTCTCTCCTCCAGCTCTTCTACCACCTACAACGAGAGCGCTGCTTCCTGGAGCCCAGAGCCAGGTTCTACGCGGCGGAGATCGGCAGCGCGCTGGGCTACCTCCACTCCCTCAACATCGTCTACAGGGACCTGAAGCCGGAGAACATCTTGCTGGACTCCCAGGGCCACATCATCCTCACCGACTTCGGCCTGTGCAAGGAGAACATCGAGCCCAACGGGACCACCTCCACCTTCTGCGGTACGCCGGAGGTAAGGACAACATCTCCAGAAAGCAGGCGTTATAAGTGATCCTTCCCCTCTCGTCTCAATATTACGGCAACTCTCTGTGATTAATGTAACTTATCACTGTCTTTTCCTCCTTTTTGTCTGCACAGTATTTGGCTCCTGAGGTTCTACACAAGCAGCCGTATGACAGGACGGTAGACTGGTGGTGTTTAGGAGCTGTGCTGTATGAGATGCTCTATGGCCTGGTGAGTACGGTTCCATATACTTATGATTCCATACTTTACTGCTGAGAATAAACATGCAAAGATCTCATTCTTGTCTAACTCATGCCAGTACATTTAGTATAGTGCCCTCGCTTGTGTTTACACCTTCATCTATTTCTGATTTCAAATGACGCGCTCCGTTTCGGTCATGCCGATTCCCTGCCGCACGTTTGGACAGAATGTTTACCGATTCTGTTTGTCCCTCGCCAGCCTCCGTTCTACAGCCGCAATACAGCGGAAATGTACGACAACATCCTGAACAAGCCGCTGCAACTGAAACCCAATATCTCCAACGCAGCCAGACACCTGCTGGAGGGCCTGCTGCAGAAGGACCGCACCAAGAGGCTGGGCTGCATTGACGACTTTGTAAGTGTGTGTGTTTGTGTGTATGTCCATACACATATGTTGGGGGGGGGGGGGGGGGTGTTCTGTATCACCTTATCTGTGTTAATGCCTATCACTATCCCATCGATTAACTTTTCCTCTTCCTCTCTTCTCAGGCTGAGATTAAGAGCCACGTTTTCTTCTCCCCCATCAACTGGGATGACCTTAACGCCAAGAAGCTCACCCCTCCCTTCAACCCCAACGTGGTATGTTCCGGCAGCTTTGCTATTTTCCATACTAGCGGGAGTCCACAGACTTGCACTCCCATCTTAGGCCTCAGTGTTTATATTGTAACTAGATGCTATAACATTCGTCATTCTCTCCGCATATTAAATCATTTCCATTTACAACAAGGCATTTTGAATGGACACCTATATGACATGAACCCAACTCTCCCCCTCCCTCCCTCCCTCCCTCCAGACTGGTCCTAATGACCTGCGGCACTTCGACCCAGAGTTCACAGACGAGCCGGTGCCCAGCTCCATCGGCTGCTCCCCGGACAGCGCCTTCGTCACGGCCAGCATCAAAGAGGCTGCCGAGGCCTTCCTGGGCTTCTCCTACGCCCCCTCCATGGACTCCTACCTATAGGACTTTAACACAGGCACTCGCCACGGACACCGCGTTAGACCTGTAGGACCCCATATTCCTTTGGGATTCCTTAAGGGACGTGAACTGTGCGGTGTCTGTGGACTTGCATCTAACCCCCCCCCCCCCCCCCCCCCCACCCCACACCTGACATTTCCCATCTGGATGACGGACATTGTTGACCCCGACCCCCTACAACTCTGCATCTACGAAGAACCTGCTTTGATACATGATGTATTTACCGTAACCCCTCCTTACAGCTCCTCAATGCCACCTGAGAGGACTTGCTATCGGAGGATGCCTGCCATACTATGATGACTTGTCGGGGTTTAACTGTCTCTCATCTTAGAGCCCTGATTTAACGCACAACCCTCCACGACGGACACGGACCTACATCCCTCTCCACGATGGACACGGACCTACATCCCTCTCCACGATGGACACGGACCTACATCCCTCTCCACGACGGACACGGACCTACATCCCTCTCCACGACGGACACGGACCTACATCCCTCTCCACGACGGACACGGACCTACATCCCTCTCCACGACGGACACGGACCTACATCCCTCTCCACGACGGACACGGACCTACATCCCTCTCCACGACGGACACGGACCTACATTCCTCTCCAGCCTTCAAACCCCTCCGTCTCTCATCCGATAGTGGAGGTCATTTGCACATAGCTCAGGCAGCTGAAAAGCCCCCTCGCCCCCTGAAGACTCAACACACACACACACACACCCTTCCTCAGAAGAGGAACACTTGACCGTACCAGCTCATAAAATGACTTTCATCTTCATCTGCGTAGCGAAATCTAATTCCTCTCTTGAGGGTTTGTCCATCACGCATGGGGGGGGGGGGGGGGGGGGGGGTTTGACTGAGTAGCTTGGAGATGATGTTCATTTTGGTGCTTTAGTTGCTTCTCGTTGGTTTTCTGTTTGTTAGCGAAGGGCGGCGTTTCAAGCTGAATGTTACAGAGGGGGACGTTTTTTTGCCCTTAAAGGTGCCTTTATTTTCTCTCTCCGTCCGAACTCGGATCTTTCGGGTTTGTCTCCGTTCACCCATTTACAGTCAGTCCACTCCTCACTTGACCAAAGGCGTCTGGGAGGAGTTGTTTTACGAAGTCAGAGGAAAGGAACGATGTAGCACTAATTTAGTACCCGTGTTCTACCATTTACATGTAGGAACTCAAACGGTGTGTCACCTTTCATCTCTTCATTTTGCACATGATCTGTTAATGGTAATGTTGAGAGAGAGAGAGTGTGAGAGAGAGAGAGAGAGAGAGAGAGAGAGAGAGAGAGAGCACTGCTGCTTTGACCCAGGTGAGAAAAGGAGTGATGTGTTCAAAAGTGTTTGTGTAGTTCTGCTTGCCAAACCGAGTCCCCCTCGTATCGTCTTCCATTCGCCTCATGCTAACGTAACAGCGGCCTGCAGCCGGGCCGCTACGGTAACATCTTAACTGAACATTCCATTTTAATATTGCTGTAATGCAGTTTAACGGTATTTAAGTTTGTTTTGTATATTTGGAGTTATGTGTACTAGTTTTAATGTATATTGAACAAAAAACCATAAAAGGTATGCTTATGTATATGTAACAATTCATGTTAAATGTACTGTAAATTGTAAAATTGTTTCAGATCTACGTGACCATGTTTGGTTTGCAATAAAGAAGTTTAACTTTATTACACCTTACTCTGAGCAGCTGAGCAGTGTTTTCTTTCTCAGTAAATGAACTAGATTGTACATAGCCTCATGTTGTATCCAGAAAGAATTGGTGTACTCCTAATGACTTCCGGTGATTCATTTTGCATTTATTAGCCGAAATATGCAGATCAATTTGACATCATGTAAATGACATTGTCAGTGTTGCTTGCTTGTACTACTCTGAATCCTCTTGTCTGGCTAATGCCTTATAAGATCAACTTAATGGAGCTGAAACGTAATATCAGGCTTATATTATGTTTCAGCTCCAGTCAATGTCAATGTCTTTGCGACATAAAGACTAGTTAGGAATGTCCATAGAGACCAACAACAAGGTTTTTATCAAGATTGGAGTAAAAATGTATGGAATGAAGATGGTAAATGGTAAACATTTGCTCAACAGAGTGTTACATGCGGGCAGACAGATAGGGGCCCTGATAAGGGCTTGAGCCATTGACCCCCTGACCCCTCCCACATTAGTGCAGACAGAGTGAACTTTGACCCCTCTCCGTGCCAGCAGCCTTACACAACAATGCTTGTGACGACCAAGTATGTGTGAACACTCTACCGATGGAGGAGCACTGAGTTTGGATGGCAAAGATACACTTATTGATCATTAATTTAAATGTGAATAATGTGAATGATGTGCTGTAGTACCACAAGATTAGAGTGACAGGGGAGACAGTCTTGCTGGAGGACCTTGGTTCAAATCCCTGTGTCAGCAGCAGGCATTCTCCCTGCTGGAGCGTCTTTGAGCGAGACACTGGATCCCTACCAGCTCAATGGCTGCTGTTCTGTAAGTGAACTCTGACCTCCCTGTGGTGGGGAGAAAGTGTAAAGACAATTTTCCTATATATATATATATATATATATATATATATATATATATATATATATATATATATATATATTTATATATATATATATATATATACATATATCTATCTATATATATATATATATATATATATATATATCTATATATCTAAATAACATAAAAACAGTCTCTACAGGAACAAGTCCATATGAAGTTGACCGCAACACTCCAGAAGAACAGGGTGACCAAAGTTATATCAAAAGATCATATTTATTTTAGCAGAACAACGCGTTTCGCAGGCTTGCTGCTTCATCAGGTTCATAGTAAAAGTGCAGTGATTACAAACACCTTTGTAGCAGGCCGTCTCTTATAATGTGATATATATATATATATATATATATATATATATATATATATATATATATATATATATATATATATATATATCACATTATAAGAGAAGTGTTGTGAGGATGGTGTCCTACAAAAGCCATAAAAACATTGGTTGGGTATAACAGTCTCTCTGAATGTGTCTTTTTACCAGTTAAAATATCTGCAATTTGACAGTAATCACTTTTCGTAACTAATTGTTGTATGAGCATCGGCTGCATTTCATTCCAGGGGGCGAATGCTACGCCCTACTGCCTGTGAATTGACGTCACTTCCCTTCATCGTGAAAACTCTGAAGGGCCATGACTGTTACATAGGGCCGTTGAAGGGGCCATTTTTTACCCACTTTGGATTGGAATGCCCCCCAATAATGTGGCAGTGGGTGTGGCCCTCATTATGTTCACTGTGAAGAGCCCTATATTTTGAAATACAGCTCAGAATCAGAATCAGATATCATTTATTCATCATTATGTTATGTAACATAGCAACTTGTTTTGGCATTAAAGCGCATTAATCTTTTTTCACATAAGAGGGACAAGTGCAAAACAATACAGTGGAACAACAGGACAAAAAAAGTGCAATATCATCACCATCCTAATCATTATTGATAGGCCTACTCACTAAGTGGGAACCAGGTTTTATAAATGTATTGCATATTGCAGACTAACCCCTCATGATAAAGGCAAAATCAATCAAATAAAGTCACTAGATGTGTAGAAATGGTGACTCTGGTTGCAATGTGGGGCTAATGTGAGCATCTAGGAAGTAGGAACATTATCAGCAAATATTCATTGTGGTTCTGCTGGACTGTAATGCTGAAGAGATGCTGTAATATTTCCAGATCGGCATAGTAGCCGTAGTCACACACTGCCATCTGCTGGTCAGGCTCAGCCAGCAGCCTTAATAACAAACAATGATATCAACTTTATTAAATATTAACTAAAAATAGTCCGTTGCTGTTTTTGCACTGATCACACAAAACAAAGTTATTAGTTAATGATATGGTGGATTCATTTACAAATCACATACAAATTGTTAATGTGTATTAATTTCGAGAAGGTCATTTGGTGCATCTCAGAGGTTGCAAGTATTATGGTTTGGGATATTTAAAGATTTAGCCTACATGGAAATGTAGAAATATTTGAGCATTTACATTATCAGTTGAGCAATTGTGTGCTGCACATGCATAGAGCAGGCGAGGCCACGCAGACGCAGCAGCCGAGCTGCGGGTGAGGCCGCGCTCGGGGATGGAACCCTAGTCTAAAACAATCTCAATAAGACTGCATGATTCTCAGGTTCTAAATTCAAAGCTACTGCAATCATTTGGACCTTTATTTGTTTCATGTAGGCTAATGTTAACAGAATCCATGGGCATTTTTCCATGTCTTTGCATACCATCAAGGTCCAATGTGTAAGATTCCTCCACAATACAAACACAAACACAAAGTCACACAGTTTTGGTACAACTGTTGCTCAAAGATTGTTTAAAGAATCTGACTGCATCCATCTTTAAGCCAGCGGGCCAGACTTTATAGAATAACACTGTGTTTATCTCTATGGGATTTAGATTGCATAGAGATAGGCACTGTGCCTATCTCTATGGGATTTAGATTGCATAGAGATGAACCCAGTTACTGATGTAACCCAGGTTTCCTGAGGGAAGACTTCTCTTCCTCATCAATTCCATTACCTAATCCAGTGCAGCTGTTGTGGATTACCACTTTAAGACACTTAATTAGCACCACCTGGGTGTGATTGTTCAGGTGTGGCTGGTTGAACTTTTCACAGTGCACTATGAAAAGTTCGACCTGTCTGGTTTAACTTTTTACAGTGGGCTATTCAGCAAAACCTCTCTCTCTTTTTATCACTCTCTATGTCTCTCACCCAATTTCAGCTCTCTAGTCTTACCCAATTTCAGCTGTAAAGCAACATACATCTGTCAAAAAAGTATAATGGCTGAAAATATCTTTTATAAATTATGGATGGAAGACAAAAAAGCACAAGTTAAAGGAAGACAACATAAAGAATGTGATGAAAGCACCTGACTTTAGTGTAAATATAATTTAACTTAATTTATTATTTAGTGTTATTTAAAAAAAACTATGATTATCTGCACTGTCAAAAATATTATTTATTTATTATTATTATTATTATTATTATTATTATTATTATTATTACTCTAATTAGAAGTGCAATGAAAACTAAAAGAAGATTGTTACGCCTATTTCCACTTTTATTCAAATACAAATAACGTTGCTGCCTCAAGGACAGATGAAAGTTCAGTCTGTACACATCCCAGGTTAGAACTCAAAACCTCTCTCTTTGAAGGCAGCTGACATACACAGTGAACCACAAAGTCACTGCCACTGATGCTGTATTTCTCTCTGTATGACTTTTGAAGTGGCTGGCTATAGGTCAAAAGGATATATTCTAGCTTTTAGTCCATTTAGAAATAGTTAGGTAGCTAATCTGTGGGCACTTTCTTCTCTTTCCATTCAGAACTGACTGAGACTCGAACCCACAACCTCAAAGGAGATGTACGCCTCAACACTGCTGGGCAGCAAGCTAACCCTCTGTGCCACCAGGTCAGACAGCTTAACATTGGTTTTCTCAGTGGTTTTCACTCTTTCCTCTGGCTGTTGCCATTCAAAAGTGACTGAGGGGTGGGCTGACTGTCTGTAGGAGGCGCTCTGTCAGCCAGTGTGTTTCCAGCCATGTTAAAGAGATGGGAGACCAGTTTGAGGAACAACAGCTCTCCTCCATTGGGAATCGAACCTACACTCAGGCCTTCATGCAGAGACAGAGAAACAGCCGCTCATCCCGCTGAGCTGTTCCTCAGTATGGGTGATCCTGTTAGTTGTTCAAGCCATACTATGCATCTGTAGATTTGGAGACTAAGTATTATTTTCTATCCACATACTACTTTCCGTTGAAGATATATGTGTCGATTTGCTTTATTTTACCGGCTCCGTTAGGGGTGCTGACACTTCCTGAATGATTCAGTGCAATCGCATGTTGGGGGATGTAATATACCAAGGATTCCACAAGATGACACTGTTTGCCTTCCCTTCACCTAAAGCTATGACTGCCTGCTTTGTAACAGCAGCATAACATCCAGTTTAAAGCAACTGCATGTGCTGGTAGCAAAACTAATAGTAAAAGTGTAACAAGGGTGTTATAAAGCGTATAACATCTGGTCATGAACAGGATGTTTTTCAGAGATGCATTACATTATGTAGAGATTTAAGATGAAAAAATCAGCTGAAAGAAAATTTCAGGATTATTTACATTTATTTAAATTGTAGTGTTGTAGTTTGTTATGAGTTCGTAAGTCCCAGACTCTTGTTCGCATTCACCGCTTGTTTTAGAGTTTGTTACGGGTTTGAAAGGCCCAGACTCTTGTTCGCATTCAGGCTTCAGGTATGAACCTGGCTCAGTTCTTGAAGCTCGCAATGTCGCAGGCACACTGGCAAGGTTGTGATGGAGGCCCCTCTCTCCCATAACCAGCTGGCCAACTGAGTGTTGACCAGCACCTCCTAAGTTGTCTTGGGCTGAAGCCCGCCTTGTCATACATGACTAAGACATCATCGGCAAGAACATAACATCTCACATGATGTCACAGGTAGCATTGTGAGGTCATCGACGCAGTGATGATGTCATCACCGAAAAGTCATATCCAGAAACAGCTTCCAGGGACCTAGCTGGACCCAGAAGCTCAGAATCTGCTCCGGGGGCCGGCCAGCCAATTGGTGTTGATGCAAAACCTTTAAAACATGTAGTAGTGTTGTTTACAGCTTGTCCTGTTCCCAATTCCCCCTCACATGACTTGTAGAATCTGTGATCTGACACCATGAGAATTGTTACATCAACTGGCATGCACAACAACAACACATGTAAGTAACAAGGGTTTGAGTAGAAAATAATTGATAATAATTTGAATGTTTGATTTTTGCAATTATGAGGGCGTGGGGATGTTTTGTGAATCAAATGTCCAGTGGTGAGTGGCTGGCAGTTTGCCATGAACTCCCCAAAGGGCAATTTCCAGCGACCTCATATGACTCTTCCGACCTTATCCTGGATATCACCCTGCAATCTTCTCGCTGTCATCAGGATCAGGGCTATTGTCACACTAGAAATGTCCTCAACAGCCTCAAGCATTCTGGCAGTTATGTTCTCCAGTATCGCACGTAAGAACCTCTCCAGGACTCACACAACTGCAGCCCTACGTGTTACTGAGCTAGTTAGTTGGTCTGTTTCTAACATGTTAACATCATTCTGAATCAATTTGCTGTGAAAAATTAATTGGTGTGAAATCTTTAAGTTCCTATCTTTATCTTAGTTCTAATCTTTATATTTGTTTTGTTTTTTAAAGACGGGGACAGAGCATTTTTGAGTATTGTAAACAAGATGATGTTGCAACCGAATTATTACTTTTCCCTCGTTAATAGCAATGGTGCTTCATGTACAATTGCATGCACCTTGCATTTTAGAGTCAATTTGTATGACATCTCTTAGATCCACTTTTGCTAGCATTTCTGAATTGCCTCTGAATGTCCTTTCAACTCATCTGTGTTGTTGACTTCAAGATCTCTTCAATTAAAGTCACGGTGGACAGGAAACACCTCCATTCCCCTATGCTTAATCATAGTAGCAGCCCTATTGCAAAACCGAAACCTCCTTCACTATTTCTTGCCAGTAACCATGAGTAAGTGTTTTTTCTTTGAATTACCGGTACATGTATTTCTCAGTGTGTGTGTGTGTGTGTGTGTGTGTGTGTGTGTGTGTGTGTGTGTGTGTGTGTGTATGTGTGTGAGAGAGAGAGTGAGTGAGTGATAGAGAGAGGGACAAGGAGACAGATACAAATGTGTGTGGGCTTGTATGTCTGTGTGTGTGTGTACAGTAAATGGCCATGTGTTATTCCTATGAATTTACATTAAGTTGCTGTTGTCTGTTTTGTTGTACTGTATTATACCCCATCCAAGTTCACACATAATGTAGCCTAGAGTCCTAATGTGCTTCTTTCAGCTGCTATTCAGACATGAGACCTTACTTTATCAAATGAGCAGTCCGCTGTCCAAAGAAGGAAAAAACAAACAAACAATAGATCCTGTCTTGTCTAAAAAGATATGAATGAGGGGAAACTCCTACCTTCCTCCAAAATCCACATTCTTTTTTTTTTTACTTTCTTTTTATTTGAGTTTTCAGGTTGAAGGGAAAGAAAAACAGAAGCAGAAAAGAAAAGGTATACAGAGTTTGCTATGGGTCACATCTATGAATTGATTAAGTGGTTACATATTACTCAGATACAGGGTTACATCCCATAGTGTATATCATCCATTTCGTCCAGTATTTTATATACTGTTCATATCTCAGTCCCAGGGAAAAAGTCAGTCTTTCCAAACAGTGGATTTCGTTGACAATTGAGATTCAGTCGTCCTTTGATGGCGGAGATGTCTGGAGCCATTTCCGTGTAATGGCTTTCTATAGCCACCAGAAGCACTTTATAAGATATTCATCCTGCGCCATAAGAATCTGTAATTCTGCCCAGGTATGAGGTGAGACAAGAGCGTTCGATTTCAGTCCCAAAGATAAAATCCACATTCTTGTATTTTGTTTTTATTCCACGAGCAGACATTTGTTTGACCTTTATGATTATGTGTGCTTCCTTTTATTGATTACAGATGTTGTTGCCAATAAATGATATGTTTGTTGAACTTGAGGCAACAGGTGCAGAGGTTAGAGGTGACGACACAAAACCGAGTGTTGATTTCTTATTTTTTTGCCCTACATTTGCAAAGAAAAACAGTGGCATGATGTTGTTTCTCAAAATGACCCCAAGCCGATGTCATTTCAAAAACGGTTCTGAAATGTGTGGAGCCTTGGTGTGTGCTTGTTGTTTTCCTGGAGCTTTTCAAAACGGTTTGACAGTGATGTGCAGCTGCAGGTATATATTATTATTAATTAATACACAGGACAAGATGTTACTATCCCTTGTGCCAAAATCCAAGGAAAAACACATTTAGAAGCCCAATCCAGAATAAAACAAGCTAACAGGCTAACAAACTAATAAACAAGACACAAATCACCAGTTACCTACCCTAGCCAACAGCAGTATGAAGCATGTCATTGGGGTTTTCAAGTGGGCACCTTCCTTCACCGACGTTTCGTTAAGTTAGGCCCACGACACCTCAAGAAGGCTTAACGGTGTAATCCAGCGTCCTGGAAACACCCCCCTCCATGCTACCACTGCACAACTGCATATTACCTCACTATCTAAGCCTAGCTATCCAGGTCGGTTCGGTATGACATTCCTGACTACACCACCACTGTCAATGATTCAGCCCTGTTGATGCGGACCGTTAATCATGACCAACAACAAACAATCCCTAACTACACCACCACTGTCAATGATTCAGCCCTGTTGATGCGGACCGTTAATCATGACCAACAACAAACAATCCCTAACTACACCACCACCGTCAATGATTCAGCCCTGTTGATGCGGACCGTTAATCATGACCAACAACAAACAATCAATCTGACCTTAGCGAGCTCCCCAGCTAGCATGTTTCCTCCTTATCCACAGCCATTCACTTGCTCGTTCTGCTGCCTGAGACATGTTGCTAACCGCAAGTTTCAGGCTCCGTCCCCGAATGCCCAACTCAGTTAGTAAGGCAATAACGGACTTTGCCACAAAACCACGGCAGCCCACCTCTACAGGCCGCACTCGAGCCCTCCAACCTCGCTGCTCTGCCTCTGCTGCCATTTCAGCATACCTAGCTTTCTTGCGCTCATAAGCCTCCTCAACTCGATCTTCCCACGGGACTCTGAGTTCGATAAAATAAACTCTCTTCTCTACCTCAGACCACAGTAACAAGTCCGGACGTAGCCGGGTGCTAACTATATATGCTGGGATGACTAGCTGTTCATTCAAGTCAACCCTCATTTCCCAGGCTCCACCTACACTTAGCTGCCCTTACTTGTGCCTGACCTTAATTGGTCTAATCTTTTCTCCCTCACGTACAAATTTGATCTGTCTAGTCTCTTTGCTAGCAACTAGAGAATTTACTTCTAGCCGCTTTTCCTCAACTGCAGCTGCCAAACATTTCAACACCTGGTTGTGACGCCAGGTGTATCGCCCCTGGGAGAGACTGACCTTACACCCTGACAGTATATGCCTCAATGTACATACACTAGAACACAACGGGCAGGCACCATCCTCGCCCAACCACTGATTTAAGTTCTGGGGAGATGGCAGCACATCATAAGTAGCCCCTAGAATAAATCTAATTCTGCTGGCCTCCATGCTCCACAACTCTCTCCACTTCAACTTTCTCTTCTCTACACTCTCCCAGTTCACCCACTGTCCTTGCTTTGCCTGCGACACTGCCTTAGTACATCTTACTGCCTCCTCTTGCCTATGTACTTCTTCAACTACCATCTTCCTCTTTTCTATTACTGATGCCTTGTTCCACACAGGTTTCCCTATGCACAACCCTAAGCCTCCACGCCCATGCTGCACCTGACCTATGATATCCCTGTGTCTAAGAGCTGACTGTGCTTGCTGTACTGCCTCCTTTGGGTTCCACTTCCTCCCTGTTTTAACTGTGGGCGCTACACTCCTAACCACTGGATCCTTTGACTGAGTCAGAGTCATTTCCAGTCTAACCTTAGCACACTTGAACTCCTCTGTCAGGCTAGATAATGGCAATTCCAATATGCCTTTCCCATATAAGGCTACACTGCTTAGGCAGCGTGGGACTCCGAGCCATTTTCTAATGAATGAGTTAATCATCCTTTCTAGCTTTTCTACCTTTGAAAGGGGAACCTCATACACTGTCAGTGGCCACATCAACCAAGGCAACAATCCAAACTGCAAACACCACAACTTTAACTTTCCTGGGAGCCCTGACTTGTCTATACTTGAAATACCTTGAATCATTTCCTGCCTCACCTCCTCAAACTGTCCCTTATCACTGAGACTTGCATCATACCATCTTCCCAAACTCTTGACTGGTTTCTCTAACACTGTAGGCACCACCTCATCATTTATAACAAACTTCTTGCCTACTACCCTCCCTTTAATGATTGAAATACTCCTGGACTTACTTGGCTTCACTTTCATTCTAGCCCACTGCAGATTACTATTTAACTTATCCAACAATCTGCTAGTACATGGAGCGGTTGACGTCATAGTCGTCATGTCATCCATGTATGCCCTAATTGGAGGGAGCCGCAGCCCTCCCTGCAGCCTTTCTCCACCCACTACCCATTTTGAAGCCCTAATAATTATCTCCATTGCCATGGTAAAAGCTAATGGGGAAATTGTACACCCTGCCATAATGCCTATCTCCAGCTGCTGCCAAGCTGTAGTGTACTCTGCTGTGGTAAAGCAGAGTTGAATATCTAAGAAGTAGGCTTTAACTAAGCTTTTTATACTACCTGGCACTCTAAAGAAATCAAAGGCTTCCCATAACAGACTATGCGGCACTGACCCGAAAGCATTAGCCAGGTCCAAGAATACTACATGCAGGTCTCTCTTCTCACGCCTAGCTGACTGGATTTGGTGCCAGATCATGCTGGTGTGCTCTAAGCACCCGGAGAAGCCGGGAATTCCAGCCTTTTGCACCGAAGTATCTATTAGCCTATTCTTTTCTAGATAACTAGACAGCCTCTGTGCCACAACACTAAAGAAAACCTTCCCTTCAACATTAAGTAGACTGATAGGTCTAAACTGACTTATCTCTAACGAGTCCCTTTCTTTAGGAATGAAGATTCCCCCTGCTCTACGCCACGCCTTAGGAATAACCTGCTTCTTCCAGACTACCTTCATCAGCTTCCATAGAAACTGCAACACATCTGGAGCACTCTTATACAGCCGGTAGGGGACTCCATTAGGACCCGGGGCTGAAGAGGCCCTTGCACGTCTCACTACTTCTTGAACTTCTTTCCACCTTGGTGGGCTATCATCACACTGGCTCTCTATTTCACCAATAGGTGGAATATCAGCTGGGACTGTCATCTCTCTAAACCTTTCCCTATCTTTGTGAACCTCCTCCAAATATTCCTCAAGCTTCTGCTTAGGTACCATAAGGCTACCATTCTTTTCCTTACTAAACAATGACTTCACAAATCTAAATGGATCCTTATAGAATGCTATTCTAGCTCTCTCTTTCTTTTTCCTATTTTTCCTAATGCTCTCTGCTCTTCTTAAAACTGCCAACCGATCCCTCACATCTGACTGCAAGCAATCAATGCCTTCCTTCTCAACCTCTGTAGCTTTCCTCCACTGCCTCTTAAGCTGTCTTCTCTCCTGGATAAGTCTATCTATCTCTTGTTGGCGCCTAGATTTAACTACCTCACCCTCTAGTTTCTTCCTTTTCTCAAAGACGCCAAACCTTTCCTTACCATAATCATAAATACAATCTCCCATTTTCTCCAACTTACTCTCAGCAGTTCCTTTAAGCTTCTCTAACATCCTAACCAAATCACTATTGATATCTTCCCACTTCCTACTTTCCGCTGCACCTGGCCACTTAACTCTAGGCTTCTGACCGCTAATCTTCTCCCTTTTTGGCTGGCTGGCCTCTCTGCTTTCCTCGGTGCTAGGACCTGCCTCAACATCAGGGGTGCTGATGTCCTGCGAGCTGTGGGTTACTTCCTGTCGCTGGACTTCACCCGACTGACTTGATAAACTTCTTAAGAAATAATTATCAATGCGGGGTCCCTGTGTTCCCTCTACCAAGCACCTCTTCCTGCCTTGATGGATTCTAAGGCCCCTCAAAGTTGTTACCTTCTGCCAGCCACACAAGCAAACCTGACGCTTCTTTCCATCTACATCTGAACTAGTGGCTTCCACTGACATGTTTTCCCTACTCATAGTCAAGTCCGTTCCAGAGTCAATAACCGTGTCAACCATAGGTGAGTCATCTTCCGCCCCCGCTCTCGCAGACTCTAGGGGTGTTTTTTCATAATTCTGTTTCGTAGCAAGTTTGGGTGTAACCAATGGCCTATTGGCCTTGGCTACTGCCACAATGAGCAGCTAACCCATTGCAGCCCCGATGGGGTCTAATCCCTCCTGTCAGCTGTCTTTCCATGCTGTCACTAGGTCTTTCCCTAGTTGTCAGCTGCACTATTCACAACAGTCACTAGCCTAAGCTAGCGTTAGTATTAATTAATACACAGGACAAGATGTTACTATCCCTTGTGCCAAAATCCAAGGAAAAACACATTTAGAAGCCCAATCCAGAATAAAACAAGCTAACAGGCTAACAAACTAATAAACAAGACACAAATCACCAGTTACCTACCCTAGCCAACAGCAGTATGAAGCATGTCATTGGGGTTTTCAAGTGGGCACCTTCCTTCACCGACGTTTCGTTAAGTTAGGCCCACGACACCTCAAGAAGGCTTAACGGTGTAATCCAGCGTCCTGGAAATAACTAATATGTTTATTAGTGTATTTGCATGCGTGCATTCCTGAACTTTTATTTACCATAATGACAGAACGTGACATTTTACTGATTATTCTGAGTGAATATTTGCAGACAAGAAGGACAGAAGGACCGTCTCGTCAAGGCCATCCATTAGGAGATAATTTAAACTTTAAACATGTTGAATTATAATGTGAAATCATTTTGAATTGACTTTATAAACATGCTATAAGTATCACATTTCTTTCTTATCTCTCCTCATGATCATTATGAAAGTTTCTTACAGTGGCAAAAGGGAAGGATAACGTGCCCCCTAGAGCTGATAATGAAAACTGTAAGTTCAGTATTCCACTTTAATTGATAAGATACAGTATTTATTATTTCAGTAGTTATTTATTTCCACTATTTTATTGTTCTATGTATATTGTGCCAAATTGCCCATTTTCTTTTTATTTTGATGTATAGTGGCAGCATTTGTTTATGAGCACTGGTGGCCTTATAATGTGAGTTATTTTATAATGTGACAATGTTGTTTACTTATTTACTCAGGTTTCTATTGTTCTTTTATAATTGAAGTTATACTAATTTGCACATTTGGAATAAAACAAGTTTACATTTCATATATTTTTGTTGGTGTCAGATTATTTACAACATATTGGCGATGAAGGTGAGTTGGAGGGGCCCCCTGGGAATTCTTCCATGGAGCCCCAACAGACCCTAGAATCGCCACTGCATCCAGTTATCTTAGCCAGGGGGGGGCGCATTATATAAGAGAGCACACATGCATGCACAAAATATGCAGACACACCAATAACAAACTGGATCATATGACATGTCATGCGGTGCAGAAACAGTTCAAACTTTGGATCCTACAGGTTGCCTACATCGAAATAGGCACGCACATGGTCACATTCTGACAGCTGTGACGCAGCAGGGGCAGGTGGGAAAACTCACTCCCACGGTCGCATGGAAATAGGACATGGGAACTGAGTTAATCAGATTGGAACTGAGGTAAAGCAAGCTGGAAGGCCTAAGAGTATGCTTGTTTTCGCGTATAGTTTGAGTGCAAAATGTTCAAGAAAGCTACTGATGTTGTTATCACCAAAGAACACTTTGTGACATTCTCCCTGAGAGAGGCTGTCAATGTTTCAAAAATAGTATTAGTAGTAGTAGTGCCCACATAACTTGAATGGATTTGAAATGGCACTTCCTGGTAAGTCAAAGCTGATACACATGTCAGGTCCGTTTCAACAACACTATGTAGCAATCACTGACACAGTGACACTTGACCAGTTGACCTCATTCACTGTGAGAATGTTGAGCAAGGTTGGGATGCGCACTGGGACCATAACTATTTCCAGACCAAGTGGGAATAATTTTAAGATTTTATTGATCTTTATATTGGTTTTATTGATATGGTATGGTTGATATGGTAACTGGCAGTTAGCCTAGGTAAACCCAGCCACCACGTGACCTGCTCTCTCAGTTCCCAGTCACTATCAACAGGTCTGAGAGCAGGTCACGTGGGGGATGGGTTTACCCAGGCTAACTGGCAGTTAGGCTACTATTTCAATAATTGAGTTAATAAAATTAGTAACTCAGTAAGTAATTAGTAATTACTCAAGTAATTAGTTAGATTACTAGTTACTGCAAAAAGTAGTTAAGTTACAGTAGTTACTTGTAACTAGTTACTCCCAACACTGCCCATAACCAAACCAACCTTCATACAATTTTTTTTTTCTCTCTCTCCTTCAAATCCGTGCCTAACTTTGCGAGATCCTCATCCTGCTACTCACACAGATGCTGGTGAAAAGTGTGACATCCATTGCGGAGGTAAATACATAATTATAGGCAGGTCCATACTCATCTGGACCAGAGCCATCACTCTGATCTGGACAGGCGCTTCCTATTGGTGTTCGTGGACGAAGTGGGCGGGGTTAAAACAAGTGCCTTTCCAAAACAAGCAACGAGCACCGACACGAGCGAAAGAGGGCAGCTGAGCCACGCAGCCAGAAGAAGGAACCAACAACAACT
This sequence comes from Poromitra crassiceps, assembly GCF_964638095.1. Classification (NCBI taxonomy): domain Eukaryota; kingdom Metazoa; phylum Chordata; class Actinopteri; order Beryciformes; family Melamphaidae; genus Poromitra; species Poromitra crassiceps. The sequence continues at coordinate 52,373,936 of NC_139630.1, read as the reverse complement.
TTAACTTTAAGCCGAGACAGCGGGGGAGAAAGCGCATGGACCGAGAACGAGAGATCTAAAGTAGAAAGGGAAACTTGGAGCAGTCCAGCAGAGGGGCGTGAGGTACAGTATGGAAGCTGCTACAGGCAGCTGTCACCGCACAACCATTGTCAGTGTGTGTGTGTGTGTGTGTGTGTGTGTGTGTGTGTGTGTGTGTGTGTGTGTGTGTGTGTGTGTGTGTGTGTGTGTGTGTGTGTGTGTGTGTGTGTGTGCGTGTGCGTGTGCGTGTGCGTGTGTGTGTGTGTATGTGTGTGTGATACTTTGTTTATTGTACATTTGCAAGCGACGACGCCGTGGGCAAAGCCACTTGCATGTTATACTGGATTCAGCAGGATCATGTTTTACAAGCGCATACTTGAACCGCAGTGTCTCCGACAAAGTTAGCTAGCCTAACTGTTAGCATTACTGTAGCTGAAAAAGATGACGTTTGGCAATCTGTGTTTTGTTGGTGGTCAGTTTCTGTCGTTAGCTGGTGGGTAGCCCCTCATAGAATGACCTTGCTGCTGCATTTTTGCTCCATCACAAACAATCACAGAGTGTATTAGTGGTACTAGCAAGTTTCATTGTGCTGAATGTCAATAATAAGTATTTATCAGCTTTGAAAGAGGTCCGACAACAAACGTATGTGTTTTGAAAGCAACATGCAGCTACTATTAAGCTCTCAAGGCTCTCAAGAGGCCAAGTAGATGTTGTTACAAATGTAGGTGCACCAGTTACAAAAACATTCTCACAAATCATCATCCACATAATGGTAACATAAGTTGAGAAGCTCACCTAGATTAACAGTTGACATTTTAAACACCACAAACTTCAAAATGACCTCAGTCAACACCTCTAAGACAGAATCAACAGAACTTCACAAAGCTGGTATTTATGACAGGGCTTTCCTTTATAAACCTGCTTGTATCCAAGGCCAGCACACAGAGGCATGATAACCAGGTGTAAACAGTATTAAGGCCAGACACCTGAGCGGTGAGGGGGAAGTCTGATGAGTAGCCTTTTTTATTACATTATTATTATTACTATTACTATTGTGTTTTACCACTTTTCCTACATCAGATTGTCTTTGGAGAAAGACAGAATACTGTATGCCATGGACACAACAAATACCACTGCACTCAGTTCAGGACTTGTGTGACAGCATTGTAAGGAGGACTGAGTCTCCTGAGGGCAAAATGGTCTGGTGCTTATCAGGTAGTTGTTGTCATATTATGTTAGGTGTTTATGTTATTTTCTCTACACCATACTATGGGTCTGCTTAGTATTCATCATCATCATCAACCTTTATTTAATCAGGCAAGTTAATTAAGAACAAATTCTTATTTTCGCCTGGAGTATTGATAGGATGCGTAGTGTCAGGTGTGACTGAGCTGATGAACCGGTCATGCATAGAGGTGGAATGAGTTATTCGCAGTGAAGCAAACTACAGTGTTAGTCATTTGACTGGGGTCAACCTTTCTGGGTTGAAACCATGTCAGTGAGTGATATATTAGAGATAGTAAAATCTTTCCACAGAGAAAAAGGTTTGTAGCAACATGTATAGATAGCTCGTCCAGAGACAATATATGATAATATATTTACTACAATGGTTTAGAATGGTACTCAGGTAAGATGGCAGCCAACATATCCCATTCTGAAGCATAGAGATACAACTGTTTGATCTCTATTTGGGGAGGAAACTGACATTTTGTCTCAGTTTTCAAAACTTCTAAGTTACAATCTCACTAGTACATGTACTGTACTACAGTATGGAATACGTTTGAATTTCAGTTGGCTAAATTGCATGTTTATTTTACATAAATAGATGATGATTCTTTGTTTGTTTGTGTGTCTCTGTGTCTACTAGAGGTGGCTTACGATGGACCCCAGCAATGAGACTGAGAAGATGACCTCTGACCTCCCCGGCAGCACCTCCCACCATGAGCCCCAGGGGAGTGTGTGCCAGAAATTGGTCCTGCCCAGAAGCACAGGTACCAACACAACACAGCTGATTGAAAGCCATTGATGGATAAAACCCATTATACCCGTATAACCCGTATTTTTGTAGGCGCAGAGGTCCCTGCGCTGCTGGTTCGTAGGCAATGGGATCTTTGTATAGGGATTGTAGTTCAATGCATGAAATAAGGTCTGTGGGTAACAAAAGTTTATGAAACAGTGACATTTGTGTTCAGCAAGATACTCTTCACAAATGAGGAACAGTTATTTTTTACCCGATTTTCAGAAAACGTTTCAAAAGTCATAACAGTGGTCCTCATTTGTGAAGATGATCTTGCTGAAGACAAACTTCGTTGTTTCATAAACTTTTGTTAACCACAGACCATATTTCATGCATTTAACCCAAATTCCCATACAAAAATCCCATTGCCTTTTACACCTACAGTACGAGCCGGAAGTGTTGGCAGCCATTTTTCGGACTCATTCCTGCCGTACTCTATAATGCAACTCCTACCTGCACCCCTGACTCAATGACTTGTTGTCTAATATAAAACTTTGCAATGCTCAAATCAATATCTTGAATTGCTAACCTGGTATAGTCATTCCTAGCAGCAAAAAACTGATGATCATCCACATAGAAAGAGGTTGACATTTGCACCTGTTTCACACTGACGGCACCTCAAACAGGAGTTGTTTATTACACTCATCATGCTGGTGTCCCGGTCATCCTGACCTTAGACAGGTCCCATCCTAACTATTTAACTCTCAGTTTCTGCTGCTCTACTTTGAAAACATGATACGGGCTGAGTACAGCTTAGTCTTACCTGTCTATGACCAAAATGTAATATACTACATATTACTAGTTACTTTTATTTGAAAGTAATAAGTTACTTTACAATATTACTCTCTGTGTAGAGTAACGTGTTACTTATTATGTTACTTTTGCATTACTTTCACCAAAACAACAGCAGTAGCAGAATGACATCGCCGCCCCGGGACCATCCCGAAAAATAATGTCAACCGTCTTGAAGTCAGTGTAAACAATCCAAAATTCTAAATGTTATCCTTTTCCTTTGTTATTGACATCTATAGTGGTTATTTGCATACAAACACACAGTTTGATTAGGAAATGATTGTATCTTTTTTTAAATACCGTAAATTCCGGACTATAAGGCGCACCGGTGTATAAGCCGCACCTGCAAAGTTGACTGTTTTTTACATATATAAGCCGCACCGGACTATAAGCCGCGGGTGTTTTAATGTTTCTTTTTTTTTTTTTTTTTATTGTGTTTTAATGTTTAATTACCATATGTAAGGGTTCATGCACAGAGGGGATTGTCGGGAAAGAGATGGCTGTTTGAGGAAGCTCCCATTTATTAACATTTCAACAAAACAACATAACACAACACCACCTGTGTTGTTTTTTACAGTGCACACAGTGTCCGCGGTGTGGTGAAAAGAGGGCAAGAGAGGAAATTAAAACAGAAGTGGATTTATAGTTAGAAAGAGTGCTAAAAAAGAGAGATTTTTTTTTTTTTTTTTTTTTGGGGGGAAAAAATCCATAGATAAGCCGCACCGTTATATAAGCCGCAGGGGCCAAAAAAGGCCAAAAAACGGGGAAAAAGCCGCGGCTTATAGTCCGGAATTTACGGTATGTGCTTTGATAAAAAAAAAACTCAATTTGTAACTTGAGTTACTTGACAAAGTAACTGGTATAATATTACTGAAATCCTATAAGTAATATTACTGAGTTACTGCTAAAAGTAATATATTACATGTAATATGTTACTTTTGTAATGAGTTACCCCCAACACTGTCTATGACTGTACAAATACTCTGTTGTCTTCAATATTGATTACTGAAATTTAATCCTTATGGAATATGACCTACTGAGCTTGTTTTGATGGATGATTCCTGTTGTCTTACACTAAAGCATTTCCTCTGACAAAATACAGTCACAGTGTTGCTGGATGGAGACCTGCTCATAAGCTAAACTATGAGTTTTGAAAATTCTGCTCTTTAATCTTTATTTACTTGAAAGTTTACTTAAACAAACCACTTAAAATGTCTCTTACAGAACTACCAATGGGAATTGAAAGGAATCCTTCCACTTGGGTGGAAAAAATGTGCAAGCTGCATGGTTCAATGTTGTAACTGTAGCTAAGCTTCACTAAACTACATGGTCAGAGGAGCTAAAAACAGTTCAAATCAACTCATTGTTCAACTAACTTTTCACAACTACTGTATTTGTGTTGATATCAAATGCTAGCCTGGTAAACCAGCTGGTCACGTGAACTCACATTTCATTTCCTTCTACCAGACAAAACAAACAGAACAAAATGAAGAGTGAGTTTACGTGTCCGGCTGGTTTACCAGGCATCAAATGTCATAATTGCAATCAGATTATTCAATAAAAAAAAAGATCTATTACAAGAGCATTACAGTTACAAAATACACATACTCAATAATATACTGGATGTGTGATCCATTACAAAATGGCACTTAGAAAGGATCGGGAAAGATGGTGGCGTGCAGCAAATGACTGGTAGGAATCGCCACATGAGTTAGCTTGCAGCTGTGCCTTTGTTTTTCTTGGGTTACGCAATACTCATGCTATTAGAACAAGAGAAACAAGTGGCATATATATATATATGCTCTTTGGAGTATATATATATATATATATATATATATATATATATATATATATATATATATACTACATATATACAGGTATATATATATATATATATATATATATATATATATATATATATATATATATATATATATATATATATATATATATATATATATATATAAAACAAAAAAACAAATCATTCAAGTTGCCTAATGCGTATTTATCCTTTATTCAAAGCAAGGAAAGATGTTTGTCAAACTGGTCAACAGCAATAGACGGTAAAACAAAGCGATCATTTTGAGATTTATGACCATTGTGCCATTACATCAAGATCATATCATGTCCAAATATCCTTACAGTTCTTCTCATAGTATCTTATTTTACTACCTCTTTTTTTTTATTGCCTTTCTTGTACTTGACTTCCTTCTCGGCACTGTTGGCGCCGCCAACTGCTGCTGTGGCACCTGAATTTCCCAACGGTGATCATCAGTAAACTGCAATCTTCTCTTTGTTTTGCACCGTTTTACATGAAATATCTAGTCAGCTACGTGTGTCGCTTTTAAATGATTTATTTATGTCCACATGGACACAAGGTACAAAGGACATAAACACTAATAATGCAATCAAATGCTGGGAGTTACACTGTTAGGGCTAATGTACAGCGCCTCCGGAACAGATGCGCTACGGCTCCGGTACGGCTGCGAACAGACCCACACTCATGTCATCTGTCAGACGGATGCGGGCTCCGACAAAAATAGAACAGGTGCGTCATTTTTTTTGCCCATCTATTAACATGGGCCAGAGTCGATGCATCAGTTTTGCCGGATCCGCAACGCAGTCAAGGTTCAAGGTTCAAGGTTCCAGTTTATTTGTCTCCCTTGGGAGAAATTTGTCTTGGAGACAGAGATCCCAGCTGCGTACAGACATTTAACACAGACAGATACATCAGACACAAAAACATAAGACAAAATTGCATACACCCTTATGCATTTCAAGTCCCTTAGGAAGGAGCATCTAGTTATCGTTAAGTAGCTTAATTGAGAGAGGGACAAAGGAGTGTTTATATCTATTGTATTTACACTTTGGAATTCTATACCTTCTACCGGACCTCATGAGCACACACAGTCGTAACACATCTGGTGTACATTGCCTGTAGTCTGGGCACCTTTTACACTGCTTTTGGCATTGGGGGCGTAAACCAAGGAAACAGCAAACAAGTGCACCAAAAAAACTTCTTTGTTGCCGAGAGCCTCATAAAAAAACAGCTTCTGTATTGGCTTAAAATACATGTATGTGATATTGTGAATCCGCGATGTCCATCTTTTGTTTTGTTGTTTGATTTTCTTATTCTGTTTCCGCTGCTTGTTTCCTGTCTAGGGCGGGGTCTAGGCCGGAAACAGGTCGAGTGACAAAATCCCTTGTAAACAGGAGACCAGGCTCTTTCTCCCCGAGAAGAGCCTGGTGGTGACGCGAAGTTAATACAAGATAATGATAAAAAGTAGAGACACGCACATCCAAACCTGAATAGGGCAGGTGCAGAGCTCGAGGCAGAAAGTGACAAAAGAAAAAGAAAGCTCGCACACTGCATGCAGTGTGCAGTGTCTAACCATGTGTTCCTTATCTACCTGGTTAACGGTGCCCTGTCTCTGTTGGCTCAGCAAGGCAAACACACACGCACACGCACGCACACACACACACGAGGGATTACAAGATTGTTGCAACAGTCTCTTTATGAACTTACGACGTCGAGCTTCTACTCAGCTAGCAGTGTTAAGACCACCGACTGCACGGACCTCAACCAATGATTGGCCGTTCCTTCCCCCCCTTACACACCTCAAGTTTGTTTGCTTCAAAAGTACTTAGAAACATCTGCACTAGCACACAGGTTTGTGCAACTTCTAACCACCTTGTTTTTCAGTGTGTCACGTGGTCTCGTCTTTCAGCAGGCCCGCTTTAGACGGTCACCGCCATGAGAGCAGACGTATAGGCCACACAAGACAGCAAAAAAAAAACATCCTATATAGGCTAATGATATCCAGATGTGTCCGTTAAGCAACATCTGGAGATCCTTAATGTTCTCAGAGTGCAGCATAGATGATGGATTGTACTGTTACACAAAATAAGTCCACATGAAAAGTCCAACATGACAGAATCAAGCCACCTACCCACTCAGTAGTTCAACTCTGATCATGTAGTCCTCACATTATAACCTTGTCCAGTAAACCTGAGTATCGGTTACAATAGATCTATTGCATGTCAGTGATAGTCTCCTAAATATACCAGCTTCACTGTTCGACCTGTAATACTTGAGATCTGGAGGTTATCTTATGTTGTGTGTGTGTGTGTGTGTGTGTGTGTGTGTGTGTGTGTGTGTGTGTTCTCACATACACTACACTCTACATCAGGGGTGTCAAACATGCGGCCCGGGGGCCAGATCCGGCCCCCCAAAGGGTCCAATGCGGCCCAAAGGATGACTTTGCAAAGTGTGAAAATTGCACTGAGAAGTCCTTCAATCCAATGTGATGCACTTGTGAAGGCTAAGAGGTGCCAGGTTTCAGCAGCAAGTTAAATATGAAGTAGCCTATTCATGTTATCTGTATTAATCACTAAATGGTCAGCTATTTTTATTACCTTTGCTTGACTATAGAGAATTGCACAGGTGGGTAAACTATCCAAGGTGAGTAGTTTACCCATTGATTGGCCCTCATTGATTGATACAGTTGATCTGAATAGGTGAGTAAACTATCTGCCTCATTTCAAAGGGGTGGGTCAATTGTTTACTTGCGTTGACCCTCCACTACACCCCTGATTGTAATGCACACAGTACAGACAGTCGATAATGTGCTTGATGGTAGCTGAGATAACCCTACAGTAGCCTACGTGTTGTAGGGTTGTACCTGTAATTCTTTACACTAAGATAAACGGGAACATTTTGAGGTTTTGTCATTTATAAGTTATTGATTATTGATTTTCATTGTCTGGCCCACTTGACACCAAATTGGGTCGCATGTGGCCCATGGACTAAAATGAGTTTGACACCCCTGCTCTACATGATATATAACCCGTAGTGACTACGGGTTATATATCCTGTAGAGAGATGCATTGTAGGTTTTCCTCCTCAAAACGCTTAGGGACCGGCTCTCGTTCTCTGTCTCCCTCTACAGGCTGCAGCTGGCTGGTGGTAGTGGCGTCTGTGGCGGCCTCTCTGAGCGGCCTGATGCTGGGCTATGAACTGGGCCTGACCTCGGGGGTCCTGCTGCAGCTGCGGGGCCTCCTCTCCCTCTCCTGCCAGGAACAGGAACAGCTGGTCAGCTCCCACCTGCTGGGCGCCCTGCTCATCTGCCTGGCCGGGGGCCCCTTCCTGGACCGCTACGGCCGCCGCTGCTCGATGCTGCTGAGCGCCGCCCTGGTGGTGGGAGGGAGCGTGGTGCTGATCACCGTCACCTCGCTCGCTGCACTGACCCTGGGCCGGGTGATAGTGGGCATGGGGACGGCGCTGTCCGGCACGGCGGCCTGCCTGTACATTGCGGAGATCTCGCCGCGGGAGAGGAGGGGCCTGCTGGTGACCCTGTACGAGCTGATGGTGGTGGTGGGCGTGCTGATGGGGTTCAGCTGTAGCTACGCCTTTGCTGCTCTGCCCCACGGATGGAGGTACACGTTCGGACTGGTGATCCCCGCGGCGCTGCTGCAGAGCGGCGCGCTCTTGCTCCTCCCACCCAGCCCGCGCTTCCTGGTCGCCCGGGACCAAGTGGAGCGGGCTCAGGTGGTGCTGGCCAGGCTGAGGTGTGGAATGAAGGAGCACGTGGAGGTGGAACTCAGGGACATCCAGGCGGGGCTGAAGGAGGAGTCCGAACACGGTTTCCGGGAGCTGTTTAGCACCAAGGCTAACCTGCGCTCGCGGCTGCTAACGGGCGTGGCCTTGGTGTTCCTCCAACAGGTGACTGGTCAGCCCAACATCCTGTCCTACGCTTCGCCACTCCTCCGCAGTGTGGGCTTCAATAGCGACGCCGCCGCGACCTTGGCCTCCACCGGGTTGGGAGTAGTCAAAGTGGCCGGCACCATCCCTGCTGTGCTGCTGGTCGACCGTTTGGGACCCAAGAGCTTCTTGTGCGTGGGCGCTGTCGCTATGGGGATGTCACTAGCCACGTTGGGCGCGGTGACGTTGCAAAGCCACACGCACATCACTAGCCTGTGTCAGAGTGGGTCTGGACTAAACCACACCCACAAGGTGTGGGATTCAAATAGTACCGATCCACAGTTGGATAACAGTGACGTTTGGACCACTGCCTTCCCCAGCCAATGGAATAGTGAGGAGGCAGAGGTGCTGAGGACTAAGGACGAAGAGATTGGAGGATCAGTAGGAGGGAGGAGTCGTGTGGAGATGATGTCATCCTCACTGAAGTGGGTGTCACTGATCAGCTTGTTGGTGTATGTGGCAGCCTTCTCCATTAGCCTCGGGCCCAGTAAGAACACACTCATACAAACTCATTCACTCCCTCTTCCACCCACCCACTCTCTCACTCACTCACTCCCTCCCTCTTCCACCCACCCACTCACTCACTCACTCACCCACTCACTCACTCACCCACCCACCCACTCACTTACTCACCCACCCACTCACTCACCCACCCACTCACTCACCCACCCACTCACTCACTCACCCACTCACTCACTCATTCACTCACTCACTCACCCACTCACTCACTCACTCACTCACTCACCCACCCACTCACTCACTCACTCACCCACCCACTCACTCACTCACCCACCCACTCACTCACTCACTCACTCACCCACCCACTCACTCAGTATGGGATCATTTACACCAGGCAGTGTAGGAAATTAGCCACGGGCAAGGGCAAAAATGCCCGCAAGAAATCTCAGAAGGCCCCTAAAAACCCTGATCAACGGGCAAAAAATGCCCCCAAGATTTGGATCATTTTATTTACATTAAATAAAATCAATTTAATTTCCATTTCCATCTCTAACACACTCAGCAACTGCAAGCTGTTTGCCAGAAGAATATGATGAACAACACACTCACACAAACAGCACTGTTGTTCACACAGACACACATGACACTTTAGCAACTTTAGGGTTGCCACTGTTTTGTAATGATATATTTCAAGGACTTCTCGAGCAGTTTTCAAGCAATAAAGCCTGGGAAGAAAAGAGATTAAGACAAAAATGTATCCACCGCAGGTTACCTAGGCGACCAGCCGCATATTTGAGCTAAGCACGCCTACGAGAGAGCACACCAGCCAATGACAGCTCAGCGATCAGGTTAGATCACCAAATGATTCCCGAGCGCGGCACTGCTGCCGCTCACCGCTCCCCCAGGGGATGGGTCAAATGCGGAGAACAAATTTCGCACACTCAGGTGTGTGACAATCAGTGGGACTTTACAAGGCTCAAACTCAGAGATTCTGGGAGGCTAAATCCAAGCACTTTTAAGGACCTGTTTATAAATCCAAGCATTTTAAAATCCTTGATTATTTTCACTTTGCAGACCCGTGGCAACCCTGAACTTTATGCACCAATTACTTTTTTTAAGTGCCCCCGAAATTTTGTAAATGCCCCCACTTTTTTAGACAGTGGGGCAAAAGTTCCCCCCAAAATATTTTTTCAATTTCCTACACTGACACCAGGCCACATTCACACACAACATTTACATAAATGAATCGTGCTTGATTATTTGGCCTTGCCTAACTTGTTGAACCGGTTTGTGTAGAGCAGGGATATATGCATGTCCCCGTATGCCATGGCTGAGAGGGCATGTTTTCATACCAGTGTTTGGTTGGATTAAAAGTTTAAAACACGGACACGCAACATGCACATGTTTGCCTATTCTGCTGTGCAAAAAAAAAGCCTGTTGGTGTATTTGGTGCTGATAAACAGCTTGAAACATGTCCAAAGTGACACGAGGTAACATGGAGTACAAAGTTCAACTGTGGGTTACGGTTTAATAAATCGGCTTAAAGTGTACACCCCAGTGCCCCAGATCTAAGCAACATAGTGCCAGACTTCAATGCTTTTATACTGCAACTCTGGTACTTCAGTTGCTAATGCAATGATTTCTACCTGACCTACTGTATATAACACACAGCAAAATAGTCAGATAACGATATTGTACAAAAACGCATGCTGGATCATATTATTTGTCTTCAACTATCACCTGTATCTGATGTATGTGTGTTTGTGTGTGTCCGTGTCTGTTCAACTATCACCTGTATCTGATGTCTGTGTGTTTGTGTGTGTCCGTATCTGTTCAACTATCACCTGTATCTGATGTCTGTGTGCTTGTGTGTGTCGGTGTCTGTTCAACTATCACCTGTATCTGATGTTTGTGTGTGTCCGTATCTGTTCAACTATCACCTGTATCTGATGTCTGTGTGTTTGTGTGTGTCCGTATCTGTTCAACTATCACCTGTATCTGATGTCTGTGTGCTTGTGTGTGTCCGTGTCTGTTCAACTATCACCTGTATCTGATGTCTGTGTGTTTGTGTGTGTCCGTGTCTGTTCAACTATCACCTGTATCTGATGTCTGTGTGCTTGTGTTTGCCCGTGTCTGTTCAACTATCACCTGTATCTGATGTCTGTGTGTTTGTGTTTGCCCGTGTCTGTTCAACTATCACCTGTATCTGATGTCTGTGTGCTTGTGTTTGCCCGTGTCTGTTCAACTATCACCTGTATCTGATGTCTGTGTGCTTGTGTTTGCCCGTGTCTGTTCAACTATCACCTGTATCTGATGTCTGTGTGCTTGTGTTTGCCCGTATCTGTTCAACTATCACCTGTATCTGATGTCTGTGTGCTTGTGTGTGTCCGTGTCTGTTCAACTATCACCTGTATCTGATGTCTGTGTGCTTGTGTTTGCCCGTGTCTGTTCAACTATCACCTGTATCTGATGTCTGTGTGCTTGTGTTTGTCCGTGTCTGTTCCAGTGGTGTATGTGGTTCTCAGTGAGATCTTCCCCATGGGCGTCAGAGGCATGGCTGTGTCTGTGGTGTCAGCTGTCAACTGGGCCACCAACCTGCTCATCTCCATGACCTTCCTCACCATTACAGGTGTGTGTCTGTAATGTACAGTATTTGAATATGGGGTCCATGCGCCAACTGGAATATGGCTGCACTATTTCCGAGACTGGCCTAACACGAGGGCAATAATTCACTAGCAGACCAACAGCACACAGCATTTGTGCTCCACAACAAATCCTTACAGACATGGTAACCTTAATAGAGCTTTATCAGGGTCTCTCTTTTTATCTGCAATTTTATCTTTCGCCCAGCACCAGTTGGAAAGGTAGATGTGTCTGAAGAAAGATGTCTGAAGAACAAACAAAATAATAATATTAATCAGAAACTATATAATATGCGTCTTCACCTACAAACTTGTGATATAGCATGAGATTTGAAGATGAACACATTTGCTACTTTACATCCTGTAAGAAAGAGAAGTTGCCACTACTGATGAGTCAGTGGCTACGTTTACATGGAGACAATATTCCGGTTTTTGCCCATATTCGGAAAATGACAATATTCCGACTAAATGAATAATCCACTAATATTCCCGTTTACATACAGCCGTTGCTCGCCCTCCCCGACACGTGAGAGAGGGGGGGAGAGAGAGAGAGATGCAGGTAGAATCAGCTGAGTTTTTCTGTTGAGAATAAACAAAGCAGTGCTATTCTTACCAGCATCACTTGGTCCATTTCAGGAGCTTGCTGCTGGAAAGTTTGGCGTTGCGATATTTGCACATCCAAGTCTTTCATAAAAAGTAGGCCAGTATGTTATTATCTCGCAGGCTCGCAAGCATTTTGGACTTCCGTGGGCACCACTCTCTCTTTAAATCGATGTTTCTCATCTCCTCCCGATCTTTTCGCATGCCAGAGACGGTGGATTATGATTATATCGCCTCTTCGCTTCTAGCACACATCAGCTGACCACAAACAGGCAACATGCGTCGCAAACTGCAGTAAAAACCCTGATTGAGACGCAGATTCCGAATGCACTGTATACATGATCAAAGAATCCTCCTAAAACCTGAATAGTACTGGAATAACCCACATGTTTTAATCTGAAAATGCTAAATTAGGAAAAAGGGCAAATTCGGAAAATGCAACTGGAATATGCTGTTTACATGACCCTTATCAAATTCAGAATATTGTCATTTTCCACTGAGTGACTGCCTGCCTACCTGTTGCAGAATCATAATAGCGCCCGATCAGTGACACACAAAGACTAGACTCGCACGTACAGTAGAAGATTTAAGTTGTCCTTATCTAAACTTGGCATCATTTGATAGGTGATCTGTCACTTGTGCAAGGGTTTATGTAGGGTTTAGCAGCTTTTGTAAGTGTGGTCATGGATCTGGTCACATGCCAGTGATTCCTTTCCTGTTAGTCTGGCTCAGTGCTTTTCAAACTTTTTGCACCCAAGGCACACCAAAGGGCAAGACAATATCTCAAGCCACACCTATATCCATGCAAAATAACCTCTATAACACGTGTCATCTGCACTCTAAACTTTGAATTTACTAATGCCAAATAAAATTTGACAAACAACTATATTACTCGTGAAGTATTATTTATTAACAAAATAATTCAGGAATTAATTTGAAACTACTTCACCAAATTACTACATCGAAGCAGCAACTTTTTGTATAGTTTTAGACTGTATTTGCAATACCGGTAGTAATGTATGGTTGTCACAAAATCCCAAGGCACACCTGGACTTGCCTCACGCCCTAGGCACACCATTTGGGAACCACCCGTCCAGTTTACCCCTAATGCAACTTTGTCCCAACGACTGTAACGGGCAAGGAGGCACATTGAGTGTGTGTGTTTGTGTGTGTGTGTGTGTGTGTGTGTGTGTGTGTGTGTGTGTGTGTGTTGTCCTTTTTCCAGAGACGATTGGCCTTCCTAATGTGATGTTCCTGTATGCTGCTATGAGCTTTGTTCTGCTGGTGTTTGTCCTCCTCTGTGTCCCGGAGACCAAGGGACGCACGCTGGAGCAGATATCAAAGGAACTGGCTAAGAAGTGAGTTGCAGCTGTTACACACACCCTCAACTTGATTTTACCAATAGACTACACAGGACCTAAAATAAACACCTCTTGGTGCTAATAAACTAGGCACTGTTACGAAAACTTGGATTCCATCCTCCATCCTTCCATCCTTATAATAAAAGTGAGCAAGTGGGCTCTGTCTGTTTCAATTTTTGTCCCACTGATGATGTCACAATGCCTATGACATCTTCAGTGCCTATGGCATCATCAGTGATGTCATAAGATGATTTTGGTCAATAACCAAAGTCTCATCTGCTGGCCACTAATCAGCCCCACTGGAGCAGTTGGGGTTAAGGGCCTTGCTCAAGGGCATCTCAGTGGTGTCTTATGACATCACTGATGATGATGTCATAGGCATTGTGACATCGCAGCAGCCGAGCTGCGGGCGAGGTTGCGCAGTGTAATATAATTGATAATTCGTGCAGCTAAGTGGTTACATCCCATCACTAGTCTGGTTCCAAACTCCTGAATCACAACTCACCCACTCTTCAGATTTGGTGGAATGATTCAGAGAGAATCAACAGCAATTCAAGGGACTAAAGTTTGAATGGTTCAGGTTTTTCATTAGCGTTTCGGCAGAATATTTGTTGAAATCATTCATCACACATAGTGTCTTTGCAAAGACAAATCCAAAACGACCAACATTCTTGGTAAAGTTGGTAAATACACCCAGCATCAGTGTAACTGAAAATACCATCAGAGTGGCCGGAAATATCAGTCACTAGTGATTGGTTCAACGAAAATCAACACCCCCCTCAACACAGAAAATAGCAAACCTAGAGTCAATCTCAGACTAAATAATGGCGTGGTAAGAAATGGACATCCAGTGTGAATATCAGGCTATATGACTACACCCACAGCACCTCTAGGTGGCTCAATTATGAACTAGATGCCAGCAGCGCCCTCTCTCGGCAACCATTAGATTTAAATTATATTCACCCACACTACAACTGCACAACTGGCTTCTACTCTACACTTCAGCGTGCATGTAGCCCACATCATCACAACCAATATTTCATTCAAAAGCAATCTCAAATGTGCCACCATCACATGATAAATTAAGGTACATGGTCTTAAGGTATCTTATTTATGATATGGGGTTTGGACCAAACTGAGGTCCTTTCTATCTTCAGCCTTAGTCCTGTAAGCCCTGAGCTGACTTCTCAGGGAGGCCATGTTTTCACTCCTGTCTGTTTGTTAGCAAGAGATTTCAAAAAGTAAAAAATTAAATTTCAAAAGAAAGGATAGAAAGCCCTTGGTCCAGGGATCAGTTGATTCAATTTTGGTAATGAACTGGATCTGGGATTTGCACCAGACAGTTGTTTTTTTTAGCCTTGCCTGCAGCAGGGTTTTAGACTAGGTGTCCATCATGCAGATGCTACTGTTGGTTGATTATGCATCAATTTGTAAAATTTTGAAAATGCTGAAAAGTTTAAATGTTTTTCCAAAAGCAAAACATACTCTAACCCCCCCCCCCCCCCCCCCCCCCTCTCTCTCTCTCTCTCTCTCTCTCTCTCGCCCTGCCTTCCCAGGAAGCATTTTGAGGTGAGGTTCTGGAAGCGGGTCCAACCCAAGGACAACCTGATCATCAGCAAGCCCAGTGACACCGGCTAACATCTTAATGAGAGACTTAAGAGAGCACTACTTTACCAATACCACCTCAAGGAGAGACCTACATGCCAAGGGCGAGGATCAAGTACATGATGACATTAACAGACCTCACACGCAGCGTCACCCACAAATGATGCACCTGCCCGTTTCCAGCTGACTGTGATGGTATCGTCTCCATGCTCTTTCTCTTTGCTACAGTTAGGAGAGAACAGGAGGGATGGCAGACAGAACAGGAGGGATGGCAGAGATTGCACATATGTAGAACGGAATTAAAGAATGGAGATAGTTGAAGTATGAATTTGCTCAAATGAGAATAGCTCAGGGGCTGCTCCTACTCATTGAAATTGAGTCATGAGACATGAATTATTCACTCCCTCACTATATTTCCCTTTGATTTTTAAGATTGGAGCCCCAATTCTCTTGTTAAGCTATGACCTCCCGACAATACGACTTCCGGGTCCAAGCGCCAAGCCTCTCTGCTGTGTCCCTCATTGTTTTGAATAGATCCCAGACTAAAAAAAACATTCAACTGTTATTCTACCGCTTTCCTTGCGATGAGAAAGAGAAGAGGAAATGGCTGCAGTTAATAAGGTAAGTTACAATTCTGAGAAAGTACGTAGAAAGACCAAGTTTGACGCTAAGTCTACAAAGATGATCTATAAAAAGTTATGTTAAATAAAACTAATATTTATAAAACGATACCTAAAAAGATTCATGGGTTCCGCCATAGTTGTTGTGAATGAGGCGTGGTGCCGCTTGGTCCCGGAGGTGACGCGGGGTGAACGTCTGCCGTCTGTCTTAACAGCCGAATGTTGAAGTCATGTTCTTTTCCTCTTTGCTCCTGGATTCAACTTCTGTGTCAAAAATGGCCAATTGATCTTCTGAACACTGATTACCCCCAACTGAATTGCTACAACTGATTTACATTTGGAGGTGTTAGGACAGTTACAAAAGATTGCTACTTTTGGAATCCCAAAGATGTACTAGAAAATCAAATACTAATCTTGCCAAATGATGATGCAGCTAAACACTTGTTGGTACTCTGCTGCTGGATCCCAAATTAATTCCAATTTCTAAAATCCGAAGTGTTTTTTACATGCTGCTCACTCAAATCTAATAGCACCCTTTAACATTGCTGACACCCTAGTCACGCTACAACTTCTACTGTAAGCTACATGGCTATTTGAATGGTACAGGAATAAGGTATGGTTGGGCAGAAGGCCTCAGTAGTTTCTCCTTGAGCCTTCTGTGAGTGAAAATTCATTGATTGATTGTTGATCATTGACCAATGGACAAAAGTCCTGCCAATTGTGTTATTTCAAATGTGGCCTTTGTCCATTTGAAATTCTCTATGGCACCCCGAGATAGCCCCCACTCTCTGGACCTGTGAGTTTCCATGAAGTCAGAAAACTTTAGTTCTCTAGGGATTTCAACCTTCGCCCAGTTCACAGATGGCCAGAAGAATACAATCATATCTCCTCTACTCCCACACAAGCACGAAGCCTTGAGAGAGGACAGCAGAAATGAGCTGACTCATCTCAATGATGTTCCTGGAACACTAGCAGGTCTAAGAGGGGAGAAGGCCATCGCATAACACTAAACACAGTCAATGATCAACAACCAATCAATAAGCAATCAATGAATTTTCACTCACACTTCCCTCCTCTTGAAATACTCGGGAGGAGCCTGACGTCTCTTCCATTACCGTGAACAAGTAATCAAGGGAAGACTATTACAACTCATCAGGTAGGTTCATAATATTGGGTAGAGGATAGAACAGTTTTAGAAGTTGTGATGAATTTTTTTTATACTTTTTTTTTTACCTGTGTCAGTGATGCCAAAATATACTACTAGGTTGATTAACTGTTGCAATGCTTTATTGTAAGAAAAACGACTGGGTTGACTTATTCACAATTAAAATGTCACATTTTGTCATTTGTCCTTGTACCTCATATCTTTGTCCATCATGTTATAAAATGTAGAAATTCATCTATCGAGTCTGTGAGATTGAACATCTCTGAAAAGCATTTGATGCAATAGATTCTGTGGAAGTTGCATCACTCACTCAATTTGTCATGTTAGGATTTACATACATAAAAAGAGAACAAAGAAAAGGGGTAAGAGAGCAAAGCACAGTAAACAGTATTCCTATGGTAGCCTATTTTATTCAGTAAACATTGTTTTTTATTTTTATACAAAATACAAAATTCTGAACAGTGTCCCAAATCCTCAGGTGGACACGGTTCAAAAACGTCTCTATCGCACATACATTAAACATCATGTGAAAGACACGCTTCTCTCAGCATCCTCCCCGTCAGATGCTTTTTTGTACGTACACAAGTTGCCTCTATACACAAATCTAGGACCAGAGGTCCAACTGCCATTGACCATAATGCTGACATTAGGAACTAAGGGTGAAGTTGGTTGCAATTAAAAATGCTTACCTCCTAACATTCCTTTTCCTTGACTGAAGGAATGCTATTGTGTGAGGGGTTTGTATCAATTAGCCAATTTCCAAGTCTGGAAGATACAATTGTCAAATTCAGTGAATTCTCCTATTAACTGGGAAACAATGCTAAACGGAAATCACACAAGGGAACATCATCTGCATTCAGAGCACATTTGGAGTCAACAGCTGACAACTAAAGTATGGGGAATGTAAGGAAGCAACCATTTAGATAAGTTAGAACTGAATATACTGTGAATAGGTGTGTGTGTGTGCGCGCGCGCTCAAGGATAAGATCCTATGTACTGTACATAACAGAGTCCACCAGTCTGCCTCTGTGTTGCAGTCGAGAACAGTGGCACAATCATTGACCACTGTTAGGGGTCAATGATTATTTGATTTTCCCAGCTAAAATAGGGGTAATACAGAGTGGTACCTTGTATCTAAGGGCAAATTCTACATCTACAAACAAGCCATTGCGTGGACGGAGATGTTTCCAGAGTACGTGACATAGAAAGTGGACGCGTGGTTGTGTATATAATATATAGGGTGAAAGGTGAGGCATCTCAGTGTTAAAATACTGACTCTCTTTGCGATCACCATTATTTAATGGTGCTTATAATGGTATAAGCGTTTAAAATGGTTCGATTATTGAAGACCGGCCTTTTTGCGTTCATGCAGTAACACCGAGGAATAAGAGCAAACTCCAATGGACGTCTGCTCCATTCCGCTCAAACCTCCCCCGCCTTCAGTGTCAGTCAGGTTTGGAGGAGCAGTTTTCACTCGGGCATATATTACGTTTGGATGGTATATTTGCACTTCCAATTTGCGGGTCAAGTTCAGGCTGTTAAAAATCCAAAGATCAAACTGGTCCACAAGGACATTCAAAATGTTGTCAGAAGTTAACTGTAAGACTTCTATTGGGGCTCTGGTAAAAAAAAAAAAAAAAAAGATATCCAGGTAATATCCAGTCAGTCAGATAACAGGTAGAGATAAAAACAAGTACATCCAAGGATAAGGTGCTTCTTCACTTCATCACAAACTGATGGGACCCGTCTTCTCGTTACCATGGTTTTAGTTGCGGAGGGGTTTCTGAACCTCGAACAGGAGAGGGTAGATATACTCCACAGCTGTGGCCACATTCTGCACATTTGGTCCTGAGACATGGGGGTGGGCGGGGGGGGCGAGAACATCCAAACAAATTGAGTAAAATCAAAACAAACAAAAGCAATAAAGCCACATAGTGAAAAGGCTAGAGAGCACCGAGACAGAGAAAGGTCAAGACATAAATGCCACACTATTAGTGAGACAGTTATAGTTCAGTTAATTCCTTGTTTATGTTAAGCCTCATCAGTAACCCATGGCACCCATACAAGAAACAGGCAAATCTAATATTTAACTTTGCGAAGTAACATTCCTTGAGGAATTAGGTCATTTAGAAACTGATTTACTGGTTGTAAGTAGTGTCCTCTAGAGAGAGAGTGGCGTCAGCGGAGGACCAAAACGCGAGACTCATTAGCCAATGAACAGCCAGGAATGTGTCTCGCGCTACTTTTGCATGCTAAAATAAAGCTGATGATGTACAATTTGATTCAAGGGGGAAAAAACCCTTTCAGAGTACAACACAAACTGTCTATTGTGCTGCAACTCGACAGTGCTGCTTAATCCAGGACCTTACTTCCTGGAACTCTTGAGAGTAAAAAACTGGTGCTGGTGTGCCCTCTAGTGCCCTCTAGTGCTCTACGTGCTATGTAAGAAGTTACCTACATGAGTGGACAGAGAAAACAGACAAAATATATATCTAGAAAATGATGCAAGCTGTGTGAGTGTTGACGAGAGAGGCTGGGTATCAGCACTACTGGATACCTTACTTATCGAGCAAAATAACCCAATACCAAGTAGTAGCAAACCTTCTCCAGTCAAACAATACCTGCAATCAATCCTTTTTGTACACACATCTAGAAAATAATTAAATCATTTGTATGGTTTTGCTCCCAGCCAATCACTGTAATGTGACGTGTGATTGGCCCACTACAGCAGCAGCTTCAATCCATACAGTCTGTGGTGGTGAAGTCGAGTGTGGTGTATGTTACAGAGTTTTCAGTTCAGCATGCCGAGATGCCACCAAAACACTCCAAAATATGGGTTCTATCTCACTACTATAATACGGTGAGGGGTTGCAAAGCGCATGCAAGTTGAGCAGGCGACTAGCAATGAGTTCATGAAGCATATACTTGTACTGTACTTAAACATACAGTGTTCAAACTAAAACTGAATAAAAATAATATATAAAACAACAGAGTGCTTGTGCAAGTGTGTGTGTGTGTGAGAGATACCTGTAACTGTGAGGCTGCCGGTGGAGAACACCTGTACAGTGGCCTTGAGATGTTTGATCCTGTACGTGGCAGCAGGATGGAGCTCCGGTTCATAACTGACACACACAGACAGAGCGTCAAGTCATAACTGACACACACAGACACAGCGTCAAGTCATAACTGACACACACAGACACAGCGTCAAGTCATAACTGACACACACAGACACAGCGTCAAGTCATAACTGACACACACAGACACAGCGTCAAGTCATAACTGACACACACAGACAGCGTCGAGTCAAGTGCGTCTGAACTCAAAAGGCCAGCTGAATCCAAGGCTGACTACAGAAAGGAGTTTTGTAATCCACATTGACATAATGATTGTTTGCTCTAGTGTCAAACTCCTACTGAAGCGGTGAGCAGTGCTCCCACCACTAGGGGTCATTCTCTCCTTATAATAAATACTGAATTCACCAGTAAAGTTGAGTTTAAAAGGCGAGTGTTGTTGTTTTCTTTTGATACACGGCGCTTTGGAGCCAGCATCAACATATTCTGGTGGTGGTACTTTCTGTGTGTTACACCTCCACATGGCCTCTGTCATTTATTATGTTGTGGAAAGTCTATGGATGAAGGTTCTGTGTTCTGTCTGTTCTGTGCACTGCATGCCACCAGAGATGAGGAAAAATCCAGCAAGACAGCACAGTTATTAATAAAACAATAGTGCATAAATAAAACAAGGTGATTTATGGGTGAAAAATGCATTCTTTGGAGACTAAGACCAGTGAAAGACTTTAGTACCATGGGTAAATTTGATCAAATCAGTGATTATCTGCCAGTGTATGCAGTATTAATACCTCATTTTTCAGACTTGAATACAATTCAAACTCATAGAATAAGATCAAGAGAGGGAAACACATTCTGAAAATGGTGATCTTGCTTCCCTGCCTGCCCTAGTTCTGGACTGTGGTGCTTCTTTGGTGTAGCACTTTGTATTGTATTGAGTCCATGTCCCAGCAGTGTTGCAGTCCAGTTATGCCAGGCAAAGATGAATCACAACAATAAATATGCCCTTTTTACATTGTGAGCAACCGCTGTATTACAACTTCCTGTGGCAACTTTAGAACCAAGAGGTCACTTTAGCTGAAGAACTTATAGTGTCGGTGCAGGAGTCAACAGACAGTCTCTGTACTTCACTAATGTTCATTTTGGGCAGGTTGTGGAGCGATTTAGTGAAGGCCAGAGCTGGCAACAAGAAGTTGTAATGCCCTGTTTCTCAGTGCAGAGGCGGTTACCATGACGACGTCAAAATGGCCTTTTCTGAGTGATCCCCATCTTTGTGTATCGGTTTCTTAATGGGAATATATTAATTTTTTTAGAAAATAAGGATTTCTAGAATGATATCAAATGGGTCTGGTTTGTAACCGGGCAAAGCAAAAATAAACGTAAAAAATGATTTCCGATTCGAACACTGCTTAACCTAGGTCAGGATGGTGGTGATCAAGTTGATGACGACAATGATTATGATTATGTACTAGGGATGCCACGGTGTGGATATTTTCCCACCGGGTAATAAACACGTGACAACACCGGTGTTACCGGTTACACCGGATTGTTAGTTCCTACTAGTGCATGTTGTTCCCGGGAACAATAACAGTGAGACACCAGTCGGGTATCCTTAGCAGCTAGACTAGAGCGAACGTTACGTTATATGTATGTTGATAATACAAGTTTTAAAGTAAGCAAGAGTCTATGCTTTAACCGTCCATTCTGTAGGTTCATAGAGACAAGACGCACGCTGCTCCTGTTTAAAGTACTAACGTTAGCATGGACGCTCACAGTCATACAACACTGGCTGCATCACAACTCATGGCTGCATCTAACTCGAGACAACTATTCAGACGCCCGTGGCGTGGAGACAATCTTTCTCAAAAGAAACTAACATTTGCGACACATCTGGAGACTTTTTCTGACATGGGATTAACAATACCAGCAAGCAGCAGTAAGCAGGCAATGACTGAATGCTGGTAAGTCCTCCCTCCCTCCCGCTAGCATTGATGCTAATTTAGCATTGACTTTTCGCTGTGGAAAAAAAGGGACATTTCCAGAGATGGCCCGCAGTGACAACAGAATGCACATGCAGGCTTAGCTAAGGGTCTTACCTACATGTGTATGAGGGCATAATGTGTGTTCATAAGATGCATGGCGTTAACTAACGTTAGTTGCTGGTCTAACCAGAACAGTGGAGCCACACTGCAGCCCAGAGGGAGCGCTTGTAATTTACATCGGCGCATGCTGAAACTGCGGAGTTTTCCTTTCAATTCTTCCTCCATAAAAACAAAAGATGTTCCCAGTGGGCACGTTATGTAATCGGTGTATGTCTCACCACCGGGTAACCCCGGTAACACCGAATACCGCGGTAAGACTATTATGTACGGTTTAATGTCGACTTTGACGATACAAGTGATGTGATGGCATCAATATCCTGCTGTGTGGTACCTGGCAATGGGCCGGTTGTTCTTGGTAAAGTCGATGAGGTGGATTGCAAAGGGCATGGAGCACACTGCCAACACATTCACCACCTTGTAGTCTGTAAACCGCACCTGGACAGACAACACACACACACACACACACACAAATACAGCATAGCTTATCATGAGTTAGCATAGGAATTAAGACTGACAAGCTAGTGGGGGGAAAAACAGACATCAAGAATAACACTGTAAACAGCTGTATGATTGTTCTCACCCTGAAGCCGAGTTTCTGCAGACAGCGTGCCAACCTGCGGGCACCCACCTTCGACTCATCCTCACTGGGCGAGAGAGGAAAGCAGGAGTGAGTATGGGCATAGCTGTGTGGTATACGTACATATACGTTTGCCATACACATGAGAAACCACACACAAAAAGTAACTAGCAACCTTAGAGTAACTTCAGAGTGATGACTGTTGCGCTGCTAGCTGTAGCATCAGTGACAGGGCGGACATGTCACATTATGACAATGCCACCACATTATTTCCTGTTGATGGGTGATGTCATCCAAAGGTTCAGCTGAAGCCAACACGACGGCACTGACAAATAAGGAAGTGAGGCGACCATGGTCACCAGCAGCCAACTTTGCTCGGGTTACATAAAATGGAAACGCCTTCTGGCACCTGCTTCCTCCATTTGCGGTGTGCAGTGGCAGTTGTTCACATGGTTAACTGTGCACGCTCCTCTCTGTGTTGCCTAAGACTTTTAGCTGCCAGTCTGCTAATGATTAGTAGACGAGAGATTGTGTGATTGTGTGTGACTGTGTGTGTGTGTGTGTGTGTGTGTGTGTGTGTGTGTGTCTCTCTCGTGCAGTGTCTACCTGGTGGCTCCAGTGCAGATGATTTTCCCTGAGGACCAAATTGAGGCAGTGATCTTGGGCTTGCGGAGCTTCATCAAGACTTTCTGAACACAACCACACAGAGAGTAAGACTTGTCAAACAATGAATAGAAGACAACAACAAAAAAACAACATTACACTGTAAAAAAAAATATCTGCTGATGTAGTCCATATAACCACCTTCATAAAGAAAAAAAATCTTTGATAATGCGGTGAAGCGAGCGGGAGAATCTCTCTCTCCCTCTTTCACATGCTTAGGTTTGCGTACCCCTACTTCAGGCTTGTAGATGACATTTATTCCCTCCAGGGCGATGGTGCGCAGGTTGAGGTGACACCTGGTCGTGAAGGTGGCCACCACATTAGTGACGATGATGTCGAGCGCCTCCTCATTGCTGGAATCCATGTGGAAGCGTGTGGTGCAGCGAGGGAACCACCGGGGCTTTCTCCTCACACATCCATCAACAACACCTTCATCACCATCACCAAGGACGGATGGGGAGGCAAGACAGGCTGGAAGAAATCAAATAAAACATGCTTTATTATTGCTATTTGGTGTTAAGACATTTATTCATTTGTCATTTTATATAAAAAAAAATTTTTACATGAGGTGTATATTCCACACTAACACACAGGGTTATTTGAATTAATTGTTTGTTTGTTTATTTTTATAGTTCTCCTATTTTCCTTTTTTAAGTTTAGATTGCTATCCAACATAGCTACATCTTAGCTTGTCACCACTTTTTTCTTCTTTCAAGGCCGATGTTTTCACAAGTCTATTTTTTTTTATCACAGAAGCACAGCTTAAAAACGGCATCACATACAAGTGTATTACCATAAGTTCCTGAAAGGTCACTGATTGTGTGTGGGTAATGTGTACTAGATAGTGTCTGGGTGTTGTGGAACTCTTCACTTAACAAATATATATATTAGGCCTGCACGATATGAGGAAAATCTGCGATGCGATAACATTGTTCAATATATCGATGACGATACGACTTGCGATAAATAAACAAATATGAAAGTATGCATATTAGCTATAGAGTTCCTATGTCTTTCTGCTTTAATAATGCTAACATAGACCCCAAACATAGCCTATGCCCACTGAATAAAGAAATGAAATACACACTGACTCTAGCTGAAACTACACGGAGCATGTTTGGGCTTTGGCAGAGGGGCGGAGCGAACTGTTGCAAGGGAAAGATGTATGCTGGATTTACAACACAAGACAAAATGATCAGATGCTGAGTGGGAATGCATGACGCATGTAAATAAAACCACTTTTGTTATTTATTGCGTTTCAGGCAGTCTTTGCGATGTGTTTATTGCGCATGTTCATATTGCGATGACGATGAAAATACGATTAATTGTGCAGCCCTAATATATATATATATATATATATAGATGTTTAGGACGGTACAGTACAGATTCAGAAGTCACTCACCTCAATTGTTGCACCAGTTCAATTGATACCTGGGGCTTGGGTGTTGCTTGGGCTTGCAGTTCCCTTCAACTTGCGATAAGGAAGTGCGAGTCAAAGAAGCATGTGTCAAATTGACATCTGCGAGAAATAACAGATAACGTTAGGTAACTTTAATAAAGTTGTATTTACTTGGGGTTTTATTTACAGTCAATGCAACCTGGAAACGCTCGGTGGTACTGCATAGTAACGCCACTGATCTGCTTATTTGGTTGATGCCAGCTAATTTTAGCCAGCATAACGTTAACTGCCAGCTAATAGTGAACTTATGTCGCAAGCTAACTTAGCGTTAACCAGCTATGCCATGTAACCCAATACTTTGGCGTGGCTAAAACATTAAATAAATGGAGACTAATAAGCAAAGACACCTTACTATCCAGCTAACGTTAACTAGAAAGCTACCCGTTAGCAACAAAGGAAGGTGCCTTGTACACAATGAATGAAAAGTTGTTAGCTAGCTAGCTAGCAAGCTACACACTAGCTACTTAACGTTAGCTAGACTGAGGACAGGGTAGGTAACGTTACGCAATTTCGATGTGGTTTTGAACATTAATGGCAAATTTATGCATTTCAAATGTGTGCTTTTATTGCTTAGCTACCTCTTACAGCACTTGCAACCCAAAACAGCAACAAGAAGCTCCTTCAGCCATCAGCCGCAGACCGCTGCACACAGTGCACATCCCATAGCACAGGCAGCCATCAGCCAGAGTAAAAAATGCAGCCTTCCGGTCGCAGCTTTCAAAATAAAACCAATACTGACGAACATCTTTTGCGGACAAGAAAATAAAATACCACCCTTTGCTTTTTATGTAGGCTATACTTCCATGTTGCACACCATTGCAAAGTCAGCAAAGAATAAAATGCAACTCCTGGTTATCCATAACGAATCACAGAGATGTCTTTATTACATAAGCTTTTATTGGGGCAATCCAGCTGAGGAGACAGCCGATCAAGTACTTAGCAGTCGAGCAACACAGAACAAGAACAGTCTGATAACAACCCTTTATATCTGGGCATGTATGACATCTCAACTGCACTCATGACATCACTTGTGACATCATCGATGACCTCACAGTTGTTGTTTATTTATTTATTTTTATTTTACCTTTATTTATACAGGGAAAGGCCCTTGAGAGCGAACTCTCATTTACAAGAGCGCCCTGTTACAAAGAACACATACAGAAATGTACAGACAGAGATGATAAAACAGTTTAGATAAAACAAGTGCACTCTTCACGTACAGTGGTTTCGAGGAGTACTTTAAATGATTCTAGGGAGATCAGTTGCTCCAATTTTAAAGTGTATTGTAACAGTTGTATTTTAACAGTTGTAGTGACATCATCAATGACCTGACAGTTGAGTGACATCACTGACTTTGTGCTTGGACCATGGACTGTAAATATAAGGCTTGGACCCGCTTGGACCCCTAATAAATTAGGACACAAACTTCCTGTTTCAAAAGATGGCAGGCCACGCCCCCGTGTGGACGAGTAGGGTTGTTGCCCTAAAAGTTCTTGGCCGTTGTCTTCAGCAATATTCTCCACAGAGATGAAAATATAATAATTTAGGCTACATTTTAGGCAAAAAGCTAAATCTTGTGAGTTCATTTCCTGCATTGTGCACTTTTCATGTGATGAAAAATGAACGAATGGATGAATGCATGAGAGAGAGAGAGGGGGGGGGGGGCCTAAAGGGTAAAAAAAAGTTGTCGACACAAGCCAAATTCTGTGTTTGCACACTTGTCGTCATAATCATACATGTCTGCCAATATTACACTTAACAGGCTTATTTTAACACTATTTCCAGACAACAATGTGTAACTTTTTCATTGTTTATGGTCTGGTGACATGCAAGCTTTGTGGATTAGCATCATCTCCAAGGGAAAAGAGCACATCTGGTCAGTAAACGCTCCACAGGGAATTCTGGAAGGGCTACAAGAGAGGAGAAGAAGGAGTGAAGTTTGGAGGCAGATGCAGAAATGTTTGTGTTATCAATGAGACAATTCACAGCCGCTTCTGAGGCTCATGAATGAACTTAGTGAATGGACTCTGTCATGTCCTAACATTTCTGTGGTAGCATTTCACTCGCACCAGAGGCTAGGCTAACCTGAAGTAATTGAGGCCTTTTACTGTGTGTGTGTGTCTTTGTGTTGGCCAGGTCTTCCCTTGAACTCATTTGACTTACTGCACCTTGTGTAGCCTTGCACATTGTAAGTTAAACTGATAAGCATGATAAAGCATCTACAGAAGATGGATGAATAAGTTGCCAAACTAAACAGAGAGATATATGTATCTAACCATTTTTTCTATTGTTGGACTGACATCCTCTTATAATGATAGTCATTATAAGGGGAGTGCTAACCGTGTACACACGTGTGTGTGTGTGTGTGTGTGTGTGTGTGTGTGTGTGTGTGTGTGTGTGTGTGTGTGTGTGTGTGTGTGTGTGTGTGTGTGTGTGCGTGCGTGCGTGCGCGTGTGCGTGTGTGTGCGTTCATGTGTGTATATGTGTGTGTTCCATGACCGGACTCTTCTGCTCTGGCCAGCCGGCCACTGCAGCCAGGCAAACACTGTCTTCTCTTCTCACGCTTTGGCCCACGGCCAAACAAAACAGCAAAATAGCTTCTTAGTGATTCAACTCTGTTGTTGTTATTGTCCTTCCTCCCTGGTTACCAAATCGTCCTCTCTCTCTCTCTCTCTCTCTCTCTCTCTCTCTCTCTCTCTCTCTCTCTCTCTCTCTCTCTCTCTCTCTCTCTCTCTCTCTCTCTCTCTCTGCCTCTTGTTTCATCCTCTCGGGGCTTCTCCTGCTGAAATATAGCCTTGTAAATTACTACATCCCTGCTGCATTGAGAGCCTTGTTCAAATGTCCCAAGATGTTTACTATAAAGGTTTAGATTTAGAGCAGGTTAGAAAAGTTGGGCCACTAGAGAGAGAGTGTGTGTGTGTGTGTGTGTGTGTGTGTGTGTGTGTGTGTGTGTGTGTGTGTGTGTGTGTGTGTGTGTGTGTGTGTGTGTGTGTGTGTGTGTGTGTGTGTGTGTGTGTGTGCGCATGTGCGCGCGTGCGTGTGTGTCTGTGTGTGTGTGTGTGTGTGTGTGTGTGTCTGTGTGTGTGCGCGTGTGTGTGTGCGTGTGTGTGTGTGTGTGTGTGTGTGTGTGTTGTGTGTGTGAGTGTGCGTGCGTGCTGACGCAGGCTCTTAGGAAGTATGTTTACAGTTTGTTGGGTTGCACATCACTAGGACCGTCTCTTCCCAGGGGAACAATGCTCCTTTTCTCATCAGGTCAGAAGATGCAGCGTGTAAACACACAGATGTGCACTTACAGCCTAATAGATCTGTAGATATTTCCCAGAGTAAATAGACGCTCCATCACTGTGAGTAACCTCTTCTCTCTAGCGTGTATGTGTGTGTGTGTTTAAATAAATCACAAAAGGGCAATAGCTTCAATTTGACCTGTACCTACCTACCAAACACGATCAATATGATCAATCCTATAGAGAGCCAAACGTCACTTCCTGCTTCAGCACTGTACCAGAGATTTTCATCCGCCATTTATTTCCCCATAGACATTTCGTAAAATGCTTATAAAAATAGTTTTACTTGGTCAAACCAAACGGTTCAGATATATTTAGAAACAGCATTGACCACATAACATTTCACTCTGACCAAAACATAAAAAACTGCGGATTTAAAGAAAATATTTTTCTATGTTTGTTTGTTTTATTTTGGTCCGAGTGAAATGTTCCATGGTCTCTCCCGATTCCAAATATAGCTGAACCGTTTGGTTTGAACAAGTACAACTATTTTTATAAGCATTCTACGAAATGTCTATGGGGAAATAAATGGTGGATAAAAATCTCTGGTACAGTGCTGAAGCAGCCCACATGGAAAGAATCTATATGTACCCTATATGTTTTAATATAGGGCCACATATAGTTTTCCCATATATGGTGCATACATAAAATTGGCCGTTTTCCTATATTATATGTACATATATGTACCTATATGTATAGGTACATATATGTACCTATATGTACATATAATATAGGAAATCGGCCAATTTTATGTATGCACCATATATGGGAAACCTATATGTACATATATGTAGGGTTTTAAATTAAAAAACAAAGCAGCGCACACGGGATTCGAACCCTGTTCTCCAAGGTTCAAGCCCTGTGCTCTAGTGCTGAGCTATACATTTTCTTATACTAACCAGAGAGCCGGGCACATTATATACTCTCTCGCACACAACTTAGACCACAATTGTCAGCGATCGGGAAGTTATTTTATGTGATGCGTACGATCGTAACAGACTAAAATGATGTTGTGTGTGTGTGTGCATCTATAGTCTGTAGGCTGTACGGCTTCAGAGGTTAACTTCATTTAACACCAGAGACTCAGGAGGTAGGCCTACACAGAGCCTCGTATAGTCTGTTACAATAACATAGTGTGCCCAGAGCACCGTTCCGCACTTGGTGCAGACCGGTGCAGACCGCTTTGGTCTAGTCAGTCACAGCTAGTAAGTACTTGCGCATGCTCGTTCCTGCAGGAACTGAATTCATTATTTTATAGTATTGCGCTAAACTATTAACCATAGTTGTGTCCTGGAAGCTTTTTGCTGGCACCACATAGCCTATAGTCCCATATTTATGATATTTCATGTGACATAAAATGCGTTGAAATGTAGTTTTCGTGTAGATCAGATTTCAACTCTCAGTTACACAATAAAAGACAATAAAATGCCAATTCACACACTATCAATATTGTCTCTATTCCAAACTACAACAAATGTTTTAACAATATGATGAACCAAATTGTGTTTTTTTACACGTTTACGTTGTAACCGCATTTTAGCCGGTTGAAAAGAGGGTGAAATTAGGTCTTAGACGTTCAAACCCAATATCACCCAGATTTAAACTAAAAATCAACGTTGAAAAAACGTTTTGTGCTCGCTGGGTATATATGGATTATGACACAGTGTATACAAACAGATTTGTAAATGACCTATATAGGAGGCATATACCTTGTATTGTGTACATATATGGCCTATATGTGGATATAAAGAAGTGAGACCTATATGACCTGTATTATGAACATATAGGGCCTTTATGTGTATATAAAGAAGCTATATAGGAGACATATATGCCCTGTATGTGCACATATAGTACCTATATGTGGATATAAAGAAGCTATAGGAGACCTATATGCCCGGTATATGCACTTATATGCACCTGAATCTGGCCTATATGCAACCTATATGCGGCATAAATGTGGCCTATATGCGCATATATGCACCTAAATCTGGCCTATATGCAACCTATATGCGGCATATATATGGCCTATATGCTCCTATATGCGCATATATGCACCTAAATCTGGCCTATATGCAACCTATATGCGGCATATATATGGCCTATATGCTCCTATATGCGCATATATGCACCTAAATCTGGCCTATATGCAACCTATATGCGGCATATATATAGCCTATATGCTCCTATATGCGCATATATGCACCTAAATCTGGCCTATATGCAACCTATATGCGGCATATATATGGCCTATATGCTCCTATATGCGCATATATGCACCTAAATCTGGCCTATATGTAACCTATATGCGGCATATATATGGCCTATATGCTCCTATATGCGCATATATGCACCTAAATCTGGCCTATATGCAACCTATATGCGGCATATATATAGCCTATATGCTCCTATATGCGCATATATGCACCTAAATCTGGCCTATATGCAACCTATATGCGGCATATATATGGCCTATATGCTCCTATATGCGCATATATGCACCTAAATCTGGCCTATATGCAACCTATATGCGGCATATATATGGCCTATATGCTCATATATGCTGCATATAGGTTGCATATAGGTTGCATATAGTTGCATATATGTTCATATAGATTCTTTCCATGTGGGAGGAAGTAGGCGGTCACTTTGCCTCTCTATATGCCAAATATTTGCTCTTGGATGGACAAATCCATGTTATCAAAGTAATGAGGGGAAATGGAGCGGAGGTGACATATTCATACAGATCCTGGACCTGAGAGGTGAGAAAACACACGGTCACAAAGATTAAAATCTCTGCATGTTCTAATCTGAACACAGTTTGACATTCATGTGAAGGAAAAGCAAAAAGGCCGTGCAGAGGTGCTTTCAAACTCCTGAATCTCTAACAAACTCTTCAACTAAGTTGAATGAACAACAACAACATGTCTCTCTCCGTGTAGCTGTTATCTCTAAACACATAAATGGAGAGATGCCATTTATTTTCAAGGCATCTCGTCTTCTCCGCAGATGCATCTCGGTGGAGATGTGCTGCTGCTGGGGTGACCTCACCATTGCCTGTAAACTGGGCGTGTTTGTCAGGACCCCAGGGTTCTGTTTATGTTGGGCGTACAACACAGGCCTGGTTCATAAGGCCTTTGAGCATGACGGTAAAGCCTTTCAAAGCCTTTGCACTAGGCTAATAGTGTTATTAAATTGGGTCCACTATTATGGCTTTGTGAACTTTGTTTCAGCTCGCTACGCTAAAGATCTAGTACCAGTTTGAGATTTTCTAGAAGGATAAGAAAGACCACAAAGAATGAATGTGGGAATAAGAGGCTGGAAATGCATTTACAGAAAGACATTTCAAGATAAAAGTAAAAGAGATAAAACAGAGATAAGATCCAGTGAGTCTGAGAAAGACTGAGTGAGAATTAAAAAAAAAAACTGACTGCACCTGCAGCCTGTGTTCTTGCTGCAATTCACTTTGCACACATGTATATCTTTATGCGTGTGTATGACCGTTTATGCACATTTTTGCATCGATATAGGAATACATAGTGCATGCTCTGTGTGTGTGTGCGTGTGTGTGTGTGTGTGTGTGTGTGTGTGTGTGTGCGTGCGTGTGCGTGTGTGTGTGTGTGTGTGTGTGTGTGTGTGTGTGTGTGCGTGCGTGCGTGCGTGCGTGTGTGTGTGTGTGTGTGTGTGTGTGTGCTTGTGCGGAGTGTCTCTGCATGTGTGCGCGACAGAGATGGATGGTGTGTGAGCTGGCGGTACAGAGGGAATCCAGCGCTCTGGCAGTGCTGCTCCAGGGTCTCCCAGTATAAACAGAGACGTGGGAAAGACCGAGCCTGTTTACATCAGCCCCCCCATTCTTACTGGGTCCACTCAGCCAGGCATCAGGGGCACATGCAGGCAGCGCACACCGCTCCCCACGTGGACCTTCAGAACTCAAACCAACCCTCACCAAACACTCACCCATACAGTATGTTTGTATACTGTAGATGCCCATATACAGAAATAGGCGGGTTTGCAGGCGCGGTGAGACTACGAGAGCATCATCAAAGGACCACATTCCTGATGTTGAGAAGGATTGCACTTCACTGGAGTGCATGCAGATACTATTTGGCTTGCTGCAAGAAAAATGGTAAGTTAGTATAGCCTAGCATACTGATGCAAGTTTTATGAGGATAATAGGCTAGCTTCTTTTTCCGAATTTTCAACCAGCTTTGTATATTTACAAAATCGTCTGGACCGAGATTTCCAAGTTCATTCACAGAACTTCCAGGTCCAAAATGATGTCACAATCATGTCATTTGGAGCCGTTTCGCCATGGGGTCACTATTACTATCACTATTAGTAATAGGCTACTCTTACTATCACTATCACTATCATTATTGCTCTCTCTACCTTCTTAACGCAGAACTTCCTGGTCCAAATGACATCATTATGACATCATTTGGACCAGGAAGTGCTGCGAATGAATGTGGAGCTCTCGGTCTGGGCGAGATCGGGTTAAACATTGTTCATTTGCATATACGGTACATAGCATCTGATTTTGTCATGCAAATGCAAAGCTGGTTGAAAATCACCAGAGTGATCCTTTAAGAAAAACAAAGCATAAAAAAATAATTAATGGCTCCTGAAAATATAAAATATGCTGTTTTTTTTTACCACTACATCACTGATTAATATGTTAGAAATATGCTGAACTACCTTATTTTCTATATGCTTAGGTGAACTTATATGAAGATTTTTTTCATAACCGAAAAGTAAATGGCAAAACAATCACAGATGAGACAGTATAGGGCAGGCCCTCTTCACTCTTTCCTCCGAGACTTTCATCTGTTAATGTTGAACAGTCCAAGATATACAACAGGAGGAAATCAAGGCGGACACCTCTGAGATTCAATCACGCAAAAGGAGCTTCTCCACATGATTGAGATGCCACCCCTCCCTGCTCACTCCCTTCATCCGCACCACAGCTCCATTCCAGAGGTGATGCAGAGTCCAGGACAGAGACACACTCAGTCCAACACTCAGCACCACCAGATTTACTGGCCTAACGTTAACACACCTGCACAAATGTTATGGAGTTCCCCTGCGAGCCATGTTTAGACTACTTCCACAAATGATGACATCGCCACAGGCATTATCTGGTGCACCTTCAGTCCTCAAAGATTAGCACCTGCTATATTCAGAACACAGTAAGAGACGTGAAATAATACAGAGGAAGCTGGGTCAGACTGCAGTCTCATCTGTCAAGCTAAATGTTATATCTAGTGGAAGATTTTAGGTTATTACTTGCTATATACCGTGTTTGTATTAGCCTAGAGTGTTCTGTGATGCTGATTGTGTGAAATTAATTTGAAATACATTTGGACTGACCTGGTCTGACTGATTTCCTTGCAGCGCCCACACAGATTTGTATTTCCAGCAGAAACGATGTGAGCAGTTGGCCTCAAGGAGTCATGTGTGAGTCACTGGAAGTTCATTGATTACACAACATGTCTGCTGTAAATTAGACTGTCTACCTCCCCCTTCAACTTTTGCCATTTTGTGTTTCGTTTCGTTGACGCTGTCGCATGGGAAACAGGACTGAGTCTTTTGCATATTTTTGCTTGAAGTGAAGTTTCATATCATAATATGATCCTTTTGGGAGTGAGGAACTTCCATAAAGCGAGAAACAATGAAATGCATTCAAACTCACACAAAGCTCAAAATGTATCTGCCTCACTTTGGAAATATAGGCTTGTTTTCATTCCCGTAAAGCTTCCTTTGGGGGAGATAAAGATTTCATCTGACTGCAGTGAATTGTTGACTATATTTCAACATTTTACACATGAGAAAATATTGAAAGTGAAACGGAGCCCATTGTTGTCATTTATTGGAAGTCAAGCCATCCTTTCACACAGAATTTGGATCAACCATGAAAAGTTGCATTAAAACCATGACTTTGGCAATCAAACTTATGGAAATTACTGATTGTATTTACAGTGAGCCCATTACGTCCAAGTCTATAGGGTTTAGGATGCAACATGAAGTTAACAAAGAAACAGTTTTAAAGTTTTAAGCGAAATGTTGCCATGCCGACCAGA
>NC_139630.1:52299507-52317007 GCF_964638095.1 Poromitra crassiceps | reverse complement strand
GCCAACGACAAATACGAAAATGGATATATCCACCCCGTGAACCTGGTAAGAAAGAGACAAAACCCAGCTGAAAGTTTACCCACCTTGGCACAGCTGACTAAATCTGTATGAGGCAAATATGGTAGCCATGCGTCATTAGTAGTATCAAACTGGTGTGAGTTTATGAAAATAGGGTCTTATAAAGAAAAATAAATGCTTTTATGAAATAGGCCTACTTGTTAATTTACTTTTGTTAATAGCCAGTGACTCCTATTCACCACATTGGAGGAAACAGTTTACCTGTCTTTTTTTATTCCCCATATCACTGCTGGACTTAATCTTATGAGTTGTTTAATTTGAGCTGCAGACCCCATAGGCCTCATAAGCTTGGCAGCAGCAAGGTGAATAATGAGGGCAACTGCCTGGCCTTATGAAGCAGGTGCATGCAGACATTCCTTTTCATGCAATTTTTGTGTGTGTCTAAAATAAATAACTAAATAACGAATCAAATAAATAAATACATAAAAAATAAATAAATAAATAAATAAATAAGTAATCTTACTGGCTAAAAGCATGCAGCATATTGGCCCGAGAAATCATTTTTACTATTACAGTAGTGCACATATGGCCTACAGCAACTGTTTAGAAATTAAACAATTAGTAAGCATTATAACTATACCTCATTTCTCTCTCATTTCTAAACAGTTGCTTCATGCACAGTCCCCTAACAAAAAAATAATTTGCTATAGTGATCATATAAACTAGAAACTAAATAGCCTAATAACCTTTTGGAATAGTGATAGCAGACAAAAATACAATTACTGTAAGTTTGACTAGATCAATATAAACCCTCTAATGACTTATGCCATAATAGGAATATATTAACATTGTAGTGCATTGTTTATTGGGACTGTAGAGCTGCAGGTTTCTTAGGCATATAGCTCATAGCCTACACATCACAGCACACTCTTGAAAAATGTGTTATTGTACTGATTCATGCATTTTGGGGACATATTTGGCTTTAATATTTTGTTGACATCTTGAGTTTGACATGTGCTCATAATTAAGCCTCTAATGCACTGTGTTCTTCTCGTAGACGTGGCCCTTCATGGTTGCAGGTAAGCCGGAGAACGATTTGAAGGAGCTGCTGAACACAACAAGACTATGTGGAACAACGGCCTCCTGATGCATGCATGGACACCTACTTCTTTGTGAATAAGAGCGGTGATGTTCCAGAGAAAGACTGTGCTGTTTCCAGAGGGACCAAGATGCACGTCTCATCCCCGTGCTGTTCCCAGAGGGACCAAGATGCACGTCTCATCCCCGTGCTGTTCCCAGAGGGACCAAGATGCACGTCTCATCTCCGCAGACTTTGAGTGGGAATAACCGAGGGAGTGTGTCCTCTCTCCTTCGTTCCCGTAAAAGACAAGCTGAATTTTTATTTAAATGCATTCTGTCACTTAACTGTCTTTGCTGGTTCAAAGATAAACTGCTTTAAATTGCTTTTTTATACTCTTCAGATGTGCTAGGTCTATTATAGCCTACACGTTTTCACTCGAACAGGCCTGTTTTGGGGGGGGGGGGGTGCATTGTGACAATATTCAAGTGTCCACACTGTCTCAAAAGGTTACGCAGATTATGTGTATAAAATATATTTGTAAAATCACGTTTGCTCCTTGTGGACTGAATTTACAATTTTCTTTTCGTATCCTTTCTTTTTTAGCCTACAGTTTCTTTACTGTGTGGGCCTATTCTTTGACCTATAACCTCTCTTATCACTCCGCCCTTCAGAATTGCAGAACTTGAGCTGCAACAAAGTGTCAGTGCGCAGATAACAGTGGATGTGGTTGTCGTTACATAAACAAACTTTTGCAATCAAAGATGACCTTAAAAAATGTGTTAGTGATTGTGTTGGCCTAGTGTAAACAGGCTCAATGAAGCCATTCTCTTTGGATATAAATAGATAGAGGCCTATTAGAGAATGTAAGCTATAGGCCTGTAAGCCCATTAGCCTACTGCTAACAGCATTGTTATAGATCAAAATGACTGGCTATAGGCCTACTGACATTTTTAAGGTCCTTTTAAGGCCAAAACGGTGGCAGCACACAATTTTATAATAAATAGGCTATAGCCTGCAAAAATAAAATAAATCAATATGCCTAACTGCTCATTAAATAATATGCTAATGATTACACATTTCTGTGTTGTGCAATACTGTATAGGTTTATATTTATTGAACAGTAGGCTAACTAAACAAAGTGGTTGCGAAAGTGACACATCGCCTATGTGTCCTGAAGGTGATTTTTGATTAGCACATTCAGGCCTAACAGTTGGTCAGGTGTGTGTTTATTGGGCAGGCAGCCTATTTAGGATTCGGCCAATCAGACTATCCGTTTAGTAAAAAGAGTTTGTTGTTGGAGGTCAGTTGGTCTGAAAGTTGTAAATGTGCACACTGCGAGCTCTAATCCTGTCCCAGACGCCTTGTTTTAATTCGCTCGGGTTGTGGCCGCAGTGTTTACATCCCCATGACAGTTATTTATGCAGTCTGACACAAGGTCTCTCTCTCTCTCTCTCTCTCTCTCTCTCTCTCTCTCTCTAGCTAAATCCACTGTTGTTTTATTGGCATCAATGTAGCCTATAGCACAATATTGCCAAAGCGTCAATATAGTCATTTTTCATCCACAAATAGGCCTATAGCCTACATCTCTGTGTGTCATTCAAAGCAGGATGATCTGGTTTGCTGCGTAGGCCTATTCAATTTTGCCTTGCACTCCCTCCCTCTCTCTGCCTCTTGTTCTTGTGCTACACACCTATTTCGCATGCAGCCAAAGCAGCCATTTTGTGTCGAAAATGCAGGAAGTAACAGAAAATAAACAATTAAAGCTCATGCTGTTGATATAAATTCTATATACAATTTATATCAACAGCATGAGCTTAAATTTTTATATTGTGTTACTTCCTGCAGGTTAAGTCTGTGAAAGAGCTGTTGCACACCTAAAAAAACTTTAAATCAGGTGCGTAGGATGGAAAATGAACTAAAAGTAGAGAAAATCCCGCATGACACTGACCTTACTGGTAAACTCTTTATTAGAAGATATATAGGGAAACAACGTTTCGGTACTAGACCTTCATCAGGTTTTAAAACCTGACATTTCGGTAGACCTTCATCAGGTTTTAAAACCTGATGAAGGTCTAGTACCGAAACGTTGTTTCCCTATATATCTTCTAATAAAGAGTTTACCAGTAAGGTCAGTGTCATGCGGGATTTTCTCTACTTTTACTTCCTGCATGTTTGACACAAAATGGCTGCTTTGGGTGTAATGTGAAATGTGTATAGGCTCATTTCACAGCAACCTTTTGAGGTGGTAAAGCAGGAAATAATGCAGATGTAATCATTAGCATTATAGGGCACCTGGCACTGGAACACCTAAACAGAATGGAAGCATAATTTATGGTATTAGCGTATACGTCAATGCATTTTTTTATGCGGTTTTCAGGAAACGCTCCAAAAGTCATAAAAGTGGTCCTCATTTGATGATTATCTTTCTGAACACAAACTGAACAATAGGGACATTCAGTTTTGCTCTAAAAAAAAGTAGGATAGCCTATCTTTTTCTAAGGGAATAGCAGGGAGGATTCATGTTGAATCACACACACGCGTGTTCACTTCACCGAGGTAGCCATCAACATGAAAAGTAAGACCGAGTGTTCAAGTAATAAAAGAGTCCCGCCGACGTCTCCTAAAGGACCCCCACCCAATACATCAGCGGCGGTGTGGCAGGGGCCTCGCCGTCACCCTGGACGGACCACCGGGGAGAAAATAAACTTGGCCGCCTCTCTCCTCAGGGGCCAGCTGGAGAGAGAGGGGGAGAGAGAGAGAGAGAGAGAGAGAGAGAGGGAGGGGCGTGTGCCTGTAGGAGAGCAGGACAGGGATTCCCATAGCCTACTTGCTAATTGTTTTGTTGGACAGCTGCCCAAACTGTGATGTGCAGGAAAAAAGAATCAAGAATGGAAGCGAGAAATCGCATTTCATTCAAGCTGATCTCATCACGTTGACCCCATCCCTCTTCAAATCGATATCGATTATTTTATTGCCATACAGTTTATTAGCTGCCATATAGGTAGTAGGGTTGCAATAGGTTTATACATTCCAACTCTCTCTCTGTCCATGAGCAAACTGGCTGAAGTAGGCTATAGGTATAGATGCCAACTCTGTCATTCTCTCGCCCTTGACCTTTGTTGATGGTAACTGAGAAAGCCAATCTGATTGGAAACTGCCATCTGACAAAGATGAAAAGGGAAGCTCATCATTTTTGTCATGGTGAGGAATTCTTGGCAGGAAGATCCTTTCACCTTGTTTGTCCCTATACTGAAATCTCACATTCAACCACCTTGTCATCATCTGCACCAGTCCCAGCATCCGGGTGCCATAACGATCAGGACCTGCTTGTAGGTTCCTAAGCAGCATGATTGGTGTTCCTACTTTTAGTTTGATGTCATGGTCAGGCACTCCAGAGGGCATCACTGAGTTAAAGAACTCTATACTAGGCAGAGTGTGTTTGTGACTGTCTTCCAGAACAGCCAGCTGAAAAGAAAGGGACCTATCTTCCCAAAAGTGCTAATTTAGCGTTTGCGCTCGTTTAACGCTGTGCGCAATGCAAATTGGGGGCGGACACAAGCGCATGCCTGCGATAATTGTACTGGGTATTGGCTGCCCCATGCCAAAGCAGGCATTTCAGCGCTAAAATGTGGGATAGATGGCATTACCCTATCGTCAGCAGCGCGCAATTACATTGCGCTAAGAGATTTGAAAAGGACCTCTTATGCTGTGCTGTTATAACTTAGAAATCAGGGAGGTCACGTCTACCAGACAATTATATCACTTTTAAACAGTTACATTTCTGTATAAATCATTACAATATGCTCCCGTGAGATGGGGATGCTGCCGGCACTGGGGTGCAAAACTCTGCATAACACCTGGCACAAACAGGTGCGCAAGCGCTATTAGGGGATAGTGCCTGTCGGAAGATAGGGCCCTTTCTCTTCTCCAAATAACTCATCTAAGCACATGTTGATGTGTTTGATGTCCTTGTTCAGAGTGCAGTGCCTTTCAGAAGGTTGTCTTTGTTACCACATCAATTGTGTAGGTTAGGGAAGGTCTCTGAAACCAGTCTTCAGATCCTTCACCAAGTACACTGGAGGAATCCTGACCTGAACTTCACTTTACCCCTGTTGGATTTTGCCTTCCTCCAAATCAATGAGATAGATGGAGAACTATTTTCCTCATGTTGGCATTCGGTTACCTCCCAGTATTTTCAGTGTATCAGAGATAGATAGATAGATAGATAGATAGATAGATAGATAGATAGATAGATAGATAGATAGATAGATAGATAGATAGATAGATAGATAGATAGATAGATAGATAGATAGATAGAGAACGTAACGTAACGTATAGGGCAAGCCGAATAATATAAGTTCAGTGTGCAATAAAGATAGGCTAACTGGAAAAAGTGCCTGGCTGAGCCACGTGTAACGTATGGGGCAAGCCGAATAATATAAGTTCAGTGTGCAATAAAGACAATTGGCACGTAAGATATACTTACTCTACGTATTTGCTTACTTAGACGTACTTCACTATTTTGCTCCTATCGCATTTAATACTGTTTACTGTTTATACTGTTTATTCCATGCTATGTTGTGTTCTTCTTCTTATTCTGCTTATTTTACTATCGCATTACTACTGTGTATTTTATTTTATGCTATGTGTGTTATGTGAATGAGCAATTGTAACTTGTCCCAATTTCCCCCCGGGGATCATTAAAGTCTTTCTGATTCTGATTCTGATTCTGATTAGAAATATAGCCAGCCACGTTATAAACAACAAACTAATGCTGGTGATCCATATGGAAACAGTGTTACTCGAAATGGTTAAAAGTGATATCAATTTGGATCCTTCAGTGGCGTTTTACTGCCATGTAACATAACTAGCTAGCCGCTAACATTAGCCACAGTAGGCGATTTCATGATGCATTGCTCTTAAAGGGCTCACGCCGCGTGAACTACAGTAATAATCACATGGAAAAAAAATCATTTTTCACATGAGTGGGAAAGGGCACGTGCAAATACCACTGTGACGTAACGATGTACCAAATCGGCCATTAATTTGAGGGCACAAAAAAGCAGGTTTGAACCCATAGAGGGCACTTATGCTGCGGAAATGATAGGAGTTTGTAAAATTTTAACGGATTGGTCTCAAATGTGGAGATTTTGACCAGAATCCTTCACATACCACCCCAAAAGCCGTATTGGTTAAGAGCTGAAAAAAAGTGTTTTGGGGGTAAGTTACACTTTAACAGAATTATATAAAACAATAAAATTTTATATAAAATGATAATGTAAAAAGAAGTACAAGAAAAAGTATAGAAAAAACATAGAAAAAAATATAAATAATTTGTAATTTTTTTTATTTTTTAAATCTGAATAAAATCATGACCTCACGTTTATTTTCTCAGAGCCCATGTGTTCCCATCTCATATAATGAAAAGCAAGTAGCCTACCTGCTAAAGGTGTTGGGCGCATAACGAACTGGAGGCTCATGAATAGCTAATTGCCTTCATTCATTCATTATTTTTTGGTCGCTAACAAGCTAAGCTACTGATGATGCTATCAGACATTTGGGAACATTATACATTAAAATATGAATCATACAAACATTCAATGATCCAAGTGTACAGGACCATTTTTCATAAACATGAGCAATTTATGCTGCGAGACTGTAGTCTTGGCCCCCGAGCCGAGCACATCTGGTGTAACTGTTACACACAAGAGAGAGAAAGGCTGTATGCTGCTGTATTAAGCCTGGGCACGAAGAAGAAGAGCCTGCTGAATCCCACTGAGAATCAGGCAAGGACTGTAAAAGCAGTCCTTGAATTCATTGCCGCCACAGGAGTACTCCTGTGGAATTAGAAACACCATAAACAGTAATAATATTTCCGACCAGTGAGAGGCAGCAATGTTTTATTAATTAGTTTTAACTTTTGTGTACAATGACTCAACCAGCAGGAGACTGTGTGGACGGGAACTCTCTGCAGCAGATCCGGTATTCACGGAACGGAAGCGGAGCGGACTAATTTGACGTCGGACAAGATGGCGGCCAGTGCGCGTGTATAAATTATTACTCTACCGATTTCCCCCACTTTCATTTATAGTTTACAACTGTACTTTACCAACAGAAGACTGTGTGGATGATATTATCATCGAATAAACTCGAGCCGAGTCTCAGTTTAGCACTGAGAGAGAGGAAGAAGCTCCTCTCTCTAATGGACTCAGATTAACGGTATAGTTAGCTGTGAAGCTAATGGAGCTAACGTTTATTGGAGATTTGAAGCGCTTTGAAGTACAGCGTTTGTCGGTCAAACGTTCAAGAGGAAAAGTTCCTGTGCCATTGTATGGAAATGTCTACCTGACAGTGTTTGTGAACTAGCAACTAACTGCAGCTGTTGAAGAGATATCGGAGCTGTTTGAAAGAAGATAGCTGGGTAAGCCTACGAGGAGGAACATGAGCCTTTGTTTAAATTTATGCTGCGAGATAGTAGTCGTGGACCCCGAGCCGAGCACATCTGGTAGGGCGAGCAGATCCGGTATTCACGGAAGCGGAACGGACTCATTTAACGTCGGACAAGATGGCGGCCAGTGCGCGTGTGTAAATATTACTCTACCGATTTCCCCCACTTTCATTTATAGTTTACAACTGTAATTTACCAACAGAAGACTGTGTGGATGATATTATCATCGAATAAACTCGAGCCGAGTCTCAGTTTACCACTGAGAGAGAGGAAGAAGCTCCTCTCTCTTATGGACTCAGATGAACGGTATAGTTAGCTGTGAAGCTAATGGAGCTAACAACAGCGTTTGTCGGTCAAACGCTCAAGAGGAAAAGTTCCTGTGCCATTGTATGGAAATGTCTACCTGACAGTGTTTGTGAACTAGCAACTAACTGCAGCTGTTGCAGATATATTGGGGCTGTTTGAAAGAAGATAGCTGGGTAAGCCTACGAGGAGGACGTTTATTTGCCTGAGTCCAGACCTTTGGATCTTTCAGTTGACTGCTTCTGAAGAAGGAAATGGAGTGTAACAAGGTAAGAATTCAGTCTGTTATCAGGCTAGAATCTTTTTCCAAAAAGAACGAGCAACAACGAAAGCTGCTGGACACTGTTTTAAATCCAGTAGTGCGGTTACACAGAGTAGCTGTGCCTCCAGACTTCCAGGAGCTGTTGGTCATTAAAGAAAAGGTTATCCCTGAGCTGCAGGAGTGGAGCCCCAGTCTGGACCAGGAGGACCCAGAGCACCCACACATTAAAGAGGATCAGGATGAACTATGGACCAGTCAGGAGGAGGCTGATATCACCAAGTTCCAATTCACTCCTGTTCCTGTGAAGAGGGAAGATGATGAAGAGAAACCTCAGTCCTCACACCTTCATAAAAGCCAAACTGATGAGAAGAGAGAGGGAGAGCCTCTAGCCAGCAGCTCAACTGAACAGATGAAAACAGAAGCTGATGGAGAACACTGTGGAGCATCAGAACCAGCCAGTTCTGGCAAGAGTGCAGACTCTTCTGAAACTGATGACAGTGATGATTGGACAGGAACTAGTCAACCTCAGTTTCTCTTAGACTCACAGAAAAACAGTGAAGTTCTTGGGAATAAGCACTTTAGTTGTTCAGTTTGTGGTGAAACATTTGTTCAGCACAGAAACTTGACCAGACACATGAGCGTCCACACAGGAGAGAAGACATTTAATTGCGCAGTCTGTGGTAAAAGTTTTAGTATGAAAGTAAATTTGACAAAACACATGAGAGTCCACACACGAGAGAAGCCATTTAATTGTGTATTCTGTGGTAACAGTTTTCGTGAGAAAGGAAGTTTGACAAAACACATGAGAGTCCACACAAGAGATGAACCATTTCAATGCTCGCTCTGTGGTAACAGTTTTGGTCAAAAACATCACTTGACAAATCACATGAGCGTCCACACAGGAGAAAAGCCATTTAATTGTGCAGTCTGTGGTAAAAGTTTTAGTCAGAAAGGAAATTTGAAAACACACATGAGAGTCCACACACGAGAGAAGCCATTTAATTGTGCAGTCTGTGATATCAGTTTCAGTATGAAAGGAAATTTGACAAAACACATGAGAGTCCACACAGGAGATGAACCATTTAAATGCTCAGTCTGTGGTAACAGTTTTGGCCGTAA
The DNA here is from genome assembly GCF_964638095.1 of Poromitra crassiceps. Taxonomy (NCBI): domain Eukaryota; kingdom Metazoa; phylum Chordata; class Actinopteri; order Beryciformes; family Melamphaidae; genus Poromitra; species Poromitra crassiceps. The sequence goes on along the minus strand of NC_139630.1, from coordinate 52,307,776 downwards.
AGATTACTTGATAAAACACATGAGCATCCACACACGAGAAAAGCCATTTAATTGCGCACTCTGTGGTAAAAGTTTTAGTCAGAAAGTAAATTTGACAACACACATGAGAGTCCACACACGAGAGAAGCCATTTAATTGTGCAGTCTGTGGTGACAGTTTCAGTATGAAAGGAAATTTGACAAAACACATGAGAGTCCACACAGGAGATGAACCATTTAAATGCTCAGTCTGTGGTAACAGTTTTGGTCGTAAAGAACACTTGACAAATCACATGAGCGTCCACACACGAGAAAAGCCATTTAATTGCGCACTCTGTGGTAAAAGTTTTAGTATTAAAGTAAATTTGACAACACACATGAGAGTCCACACACGAGAGAAGCCATTTAATTGTGCAGTCTGTGGTGACAGTTTCAGTCTGAAAGGAAATTTGACAAAACACATGAGAGTCCACACACGAGAAAAGCCATTTAATTGCGCAGTCTGTGGTAAAAGTTTTAGTATGAAAGTAAATTTGACAAAACACATGAGAGTCCACACAGGAGATGAACCATTTCAATGCTCAGTCTGTGGTAACAGTTTTGGTCAAAAACATCACTTGACAAATCACATGAGCGTCCACACAGGAGAAAAGCCATTTAATTGCGCACTCTGTGGTAAAAGTTTTAGTCAGAAAGGAAATTTGACAACACACATGAGAGTCCACACACGAGAGAAGCCATTTAATTGTGCAGTCTGTGGTAACAGTTTCAGTCTGAAAGGAAATTTGACAAAACACATGAGAGTCCACACAGGAGATGAACCATTTAAATGCTCAGTCTGTGGTAACAGTTTTGGTCATAAAGAACACTTGACAAAGCACATGAGCGTCCACACACGAGAAAAGCCATTTAATTGCGCAGTCTGTGGTGACAGTTTCAGTCTGAAAGGAAATTTGACAAAACACATGAGAGTCCACACACGAGAGAAGCCATTTAATTGCGCAGTCTGTGGTAAAAGTTTTAGTATGAAAGTAAATTTGACAAAACACATGAGAGTCCACACAAGAGATGAACCATTTCAATGCTCAGTCTGTGGTAACAGTTTTGGTCAAAAACAACACTTGACAAATCACATGAGCGTCCACACAGGAGAAAAGCCATTTAATTGCGCAGTCTGTGGTAAAAGTTTTAGTCAGAAAGGAAATTTGACAACACACATGAGAGTCCACACACGAGAGAAGCCATTTAAATGTGCAGTCTGTGGTAACAGTTTCAGTATGAAAGGAAATTTGACAAAACACATGATAGTCCACACAGGAGATGAACCATTTCAATGCTCAGTCTGTGGTAACAGTTTTGGTCAAAAACAACACTTGACAAATCACATGAGTGTCCACACAGGAGAAAAGCCATTCAATTGTGCAGTCTGTGGTAAAAGTTTTAGTATGAAAGGAAATTTGACAACACACATGAGAGGCCACACAGGAGATTAACCATTTAAATGCTCAGTCTGTGGTAACAGTTATGGCTGTCCTCTAATAGTCGAATCATCAGTAGAGACTGGTGAGTCGACGGAGATTCCTCAAGTTAAAGGAACACTCCGCCCATTTTCAACCAGCTTTGTATCATTAGGACATCAGTAGTATATCAGAAAACTGTAAACGGTTTTGAAGTCTGTCATTTAATTTGACAGTTATTGAGTGTTAAAGTGTGGACCAGTGACATCACTGGTCCACACTAACTCAAATTAATAACTCATTAACTCAAATCAACTCTCAATAACTGTCAAACTATTCATCATTCATCTAGTTTGACAGTTATTGAGAGTTGATTTGAGTTAATGAGTTATTAATTTGAGTTAGTGTGGACCAGTGATGTCACTGGTCCACACTTTAACACTCAATAACTGTCAAATTAAATGACAGGCTTCAAAACAGTTTACAGTTTTCTGATATACTGATGTTCTAATGATACAAAGCTGGTTGAAAATGGGCAGAGTGTTCCTTTAAGTAGTTTTATTTTTTTATTCCAATCTTAATTTTATTTGTTCATTTATTCTTGTTTAGATTTATTTAGGCCTATCAGTTTTGGAGAAATAGGCTAAAGAACTGTATAGACAAGCCCTAGGCCGGCGATCCTCAAAGTCCGGACTCCGGTCCGCATCCGGACCGAGACGCCGTCCTATCCGGACCGAGCCCTATAACCTACAAATCATTAAAAAACTTACATTTTCACGGAGCGTTTCTATTTTAACCGGCACGTGCTTTTACAGTATTTACGGTACTACTGGTTTATCTGCCAGGAAGCTCACAGACCAATGAATGCGCTGTAAATCATCACACGTGATGCTACTCGGCCAATCAAATAAGCAAATCGTTTCTCTCTGTTCCTTCGAGTGGTGCTGCGAGAGCACACGGACGGAGGGGAGGTGACGCGAGGCGAGAGATAGTAATTTCACATGGTGTGCTCAAAAGAAACCACTCTTACATGTCCATTCATTGTTCTTACGGGCAGATCAAAACCAGTATGTCTCGTGTGAAGTGCGGTGCGATCCTGACCTGTCTATGGAAGCGCCACACATGAGCAAACACACACACACACACACACACACACACACACACACACACACCAGGGCACACTCACTGCCCAACGCAACGGCATGCGAGGTTGATCGACAGACAGACAGACAGACAGACAGATAGATAGATAGGGAGCTCACTTCTCTCAAGAGAAAAGGTTGTTTGTTGGCTGAGAGTGTTAAATGTGAAATGGAGTGAAGAAAAGGGGAAACTTATTTCTCTTAAATTAAAGCACTTCATTTTAAGATGCACATTTTTCCAAAGCACTCTGTTGTATGTTATTTTTAAATGCATAATTTTACTTGAAATGAGAAAAGATCATTTATTTATTATAGTAGGCTAGTTATGTATAATTAATCCAGTTAAATATGAAAACTGTAAATAAGCATTATTGATGTTTATTTGTATTTAACAGTCAGTTGTTGACTACATACAGACGTACCATTAGGCTACTTCAATCATTGAGTTCAATGGCACTGAAATCATAGCGTAAGCTACGTTACAATGGTCCGGACCTTTGCTTGAGGACATTTTCTCTAACTGGACCTCTTTGAATTTTAATTGAGTGCCCCTGCCCTAGGCATTAGAGATGCCATTTCAAAGCTGCGGCAATGTCTTATTTTACCCTGTTTCATTGGTTTATTCATGTAGGCTCCATGTTTCTAATGTTGAAAAGGTGAAATATCAAATTTGGACAAGAGCTTTATTAAAAAAAGATATACATGTGTCCTGCCTGTCTCATTATTCAGACAAATCCAATATTCCGATGTTGGCAAGTCAAATCTTGCATGATCATACACAGTCTCTTATTGATTTTTAATGCTCAAAATATGTCCCAATCACTCTGTTGCATTGATTGTTAATGTGGTCAAAATAATTACTGAAGATATTCCATATTTTAATTTTAAATGTTTTATAGAATTGTCGAATATTCGTATTGGACAGTCAAATTTGATTTGAGTTGAGGACAGCTCTAGTAACAGTTTTGGTCGTAAAGAACACTTGAGAAGACACACGAGTGTCCACACAGGACAAGAAGCCATTTAATTATTATTATAAAGTTATCCCTTGTATTTTCTGGTCAAGAGAGCACACAACAGCACCAGCAATGCTCTGCAAAATACAACACATCCCTCCTGTCTTGCTGTCCATCACTCAGATCATCAGTGTTCAATCTGAGGCTGCCATCTTCTGGCCAAAATACAGACTTTTCCATTTCAAGTTCTTTGTTGTTTTTACTGTAATTGGATGATGTAGAACATCACCCATGATTGAAATAGGTATTTTACGTACTGTATAGTAAATTGCATAATGTTATGGTTAAACTGTTCATTTCACTGAGGACAGCTTGGACCCAATACTCTATACATCTCTATATTCCACGTGCTGAGCACTATTGGCTATTGGGTAAAAAGGTACAACATACAAGGGATTTTATTAGATTTTTCATCTCGTTTTTTTATTGCAATATCAGAAAATGAGTTATTTTTGTGGACCATAAGGAGACATCTTGACATTGATTTAACCTTGACTTGCACACAAAACAAAATTATTGCAAACCTCTGAATCAATATTCAAGATTTTTGAACAGAGCAACTATTCAGTCCTTTTATTCTTGATACTAATGACCATAAGCATAATGCCTGTATTCTTAATCAATATATTTACTAGAAAGAATATCCACACATGAATTTATTTTAATTATGGGGGGGGGGGGGGGGGTTGACAGAAAAAATCATTAACAGAATGTTTTGTTTATTTTTTTATTCTTTTCTCAGAGCCCAGTGTTCACATCTCATATAATGAAAAGCAAGTACCCGCTAAAGGTGTTGAAGTTGTTGGAATTATCATAGAGCGCATAACGAGTTGGGAGGCTCATGTATAGCTCATCGCCTTCATTCAGCTCTAGAATAACAGCATTTGACATGTACTGAAGATGATTATCGTGATACACCCCTTGGTAATTCAACATGACGCTTTCCCCATTCTTAAACATTTGCATTCCCACGGTGCCCCTGTCAGTATGGCCGCTTGCGGTAAATCTAAAATAGTAAACCCCTTTCACCGGTGCAGTGAAGAACCCTGTCGCTGCATTGTAGTTCTGACCAATATTGGTAAAGACTTTGCTGAACTTGAGGGTCGTCGGAGTGTTGAAAGGCCCCACGTGTCCTGAGTTGGACAAAGCACCGTAAAACGCCACCTTTGCATTCTCTTTCATTAGACTGTCCACTCTGCGCTCGCTAGTGCTCATTCTGCCTGTTAAAGATGACAGCTCGACTTCCTGGGTGGCGTTCTGGGCCTGCACGTCGTCCATCTTGCCTTTGAGGAGTTGCAGCTCGTTTTCGCTCGCTGCCACTCTGGTCTGGGTGGAAAACAGTTCAGCAGCCTGCGCCTGTTGCTCTGAACGCAGCTCTTCCAGCTGGCCCTCAGCGGCACTGAGCCTCTCTGAGAGCAGACAGCTCTGTCGACTGCTCGGTGTTTTCCTTCCTCAGCTCTTCCGTCTGTCTCTCGCTGGCCCTCAGCCTCTCCTCCATGGCGGTGCTCTCTCCCTGCAGCTCCTCCAAGCTGGCTTTAGTGAGGAGGAGCTGCAGCTTGTGCTCGTCTGCCTGATGAATACATTTAATAAACAGAAAATGATAACAATGAATACACGTCTAAATAAGAATGATAAAGACATGTTTGCCGTCCGTTGATTAAAGGAGAACTTGACCAAAGAACAATGCTGATTCATGGTGCACAATGATCTCACACATATATCCGAAAACTGTAAACAGTTTTGCAGACATTAATTTAGTTTGACAGTTATTGAGAGTTGGCGGCTTGAGTTAAGTGTGGACCAGTGCTGCCATCAGAAGGCACTGAATCCACACTTCAGTCAAGTCAACTCTCAATAACTGTCGAACTAAATGAATGTCTGCAAAACTGTTTACAGTTTTCGGATATGTGTGAAACTACGTGCAAAATAAATCAAGCATTGTTTTTTGGTGAAGTGTCCCTTTAAGTGTTCACTTTAATGAATACATGCATGGAGAGAAGTACATCAGAGCAAAGAGAATGGGGCAGGCTATAGCTTTTATCAGGCTGTCAAGGTCAAGTGCTCCTCCTAGAATGATGTTGTCTGTCTAACAATAGGATGTCATAAGATAGAATATGATGATGGTCAATACATTGGAAGAGCATCGATTCTTCTCCTCACCTGGCTCTCTCTCTCCGTCAGCCTGGCCTCCATGTTCCTCAGCTGCACCCTCTGCTCCACCACCATGTCCCTCAGTTCCCTCAGCTCAGCCCAGACATCCAGCTTCTCCTCAGGCAGGGGATCCCACACCTTGGTCTCCACGCCGTCACTGGCGTTCACCTCAGGAGCCCATGACGCCGACAGACAGAGCAGCAGCAGAAGAGACAAAACCCGTCTCATTGTGTATCGATGCCTCTTCAGAAAGCGAACGAGCCGTAAGGGGCTGCGTTAGCTTCTTTTTATAAGCAATATGTTTTGCTGAGCATGTCATGAGAGTTGCAGCATGTGTTTCTGATAGACAGTTTGGCAGTAAGACCCAAGGCCTCTGATCAAATAAGACTACAAGCCAATTAGAGTTAAAGGCAGAAATGTAGGCATGGGCACACAGTTGACAGAGAGGCGGTGGTGAGCGATAGCAGGCTATTTCAATATTCTCTTATAGAAGGCCATGAGAGAGTTGCAGCTGCTACTGAAGTAGAATGTAGAGTGTTAGTTAGTTGGCTATACATATTACGCAAAAACAATAACAAATAAATAAATAGTGTGTTGTCTGTTAGCCCTATGCTCTCTAACAGACAGAATTTTGGGAAATGAATGTTGTTAAGGAGGTGATAGTCCGATGAGTGCTCCCTTTAGAAGATTCTGAAAAAAGATAGTTCAAGTTAATTGCGCAGTGTTTTATGCACTGAGCTATAGAATGTGTTTTATGTTGTTGCTCACTTATTATTTACACCAGACGGGGGCACCAGAGGATCTGATCATGTCAGGAAAAGATGGGGAAAATGGAGGGAAAGAGACAGGGGAAAGGCATTGCTTCGGTGGGACAAGATTTATTTAGGGACATGTTACAATCATATTTTTGACAGGGACATTCAGAATTTACAAATGGGGGGGACTACATTTTGGACATTGAGTGCACAAATATGAAATGCTGACTGCTGCAACTGGTTCGCCCCTTATCGCATTCTAAACCAAGCTACACATTAGAAATAAATGTGGGACTTATATATCCACGGTGTGTTTAAATGATTGCCAGATATACCAACAGTGACTGAGGCAGGGGAGCAGCTGCTGCTGGTGTCAATTGGTCTCCGATGGCAGCGCGGCCTGGCACCGCACAGCAGCCACCATGCAGAGGAGATGCCAAAGACAGCTGGGGGCCTTCCCACATCACCCACCCATGTTTACTGGTGTGTGTGTGTGTGTGTGTGTGTGTGTGTGTGTGTGTGTGTGTGTGTGTGTGTGTGTGTGTGTGTCCATAGTTGACCATGTCAGGTTGACATCATAGGCTTGGGATTATTCAAGGAGCACAAGTGTCTTCCACCTGCCATGAGAGTCCTGGCTCTCACCTCAATTATAGCACCATCTATGCAGTCTACTCTCTTTTATATCTGTCTATCTCAGCCACATACCACCCCACTGCTGGTCTATCTAAGCAACACCTTATCACGCCCAACTCGTCAAATACTGTGTACTGTCAATATATACTGTCAACGACTGTGTACTGTCAATATATACTGTCAAATACTATCAAATACTGTGTACTGTCAATATATACTGTCAAATACTATCAAATACTGTGTACTGTCAATATATACTGTCAAATACTGTGTACTGTCAATATATACTGTCAAATACTGTGTACTGTCTGTCAATATATACTGTCAAATACTGTGTACTGTCAATATATACTGTCAAATACTATCAAATACTGTGTACTGTCAATATATACTGTCAAATACTGTGTACTGTCTGTCAATATATACTGTCAAATACTATCAAATACTGTGTACTGTCAATATATACTGTCAAATACTATCAAATACTGTGTACTAGGGGTGTCACGATACACTCAGTTCACGATACGATACGTATCACGATACTGGGTTCACGATAACGATACGATACGATACGATTTTAACAATCTTTTTTTAAACTTGAATAATGACAATATATGACTGGAAAAGTAGTATTTTATTTGAAATGCACAAATACAAAACATGCTGTTGTGGGAAATTGTTATTACAATAACAACTAGAAAAAACATGAGATTGGAGATAAGGCTTATCTTGAAATAGAATGAGTTACACCATCACTTAGATTTACTTTGAACTAAAAGGTTTCTCAGCAGTATAAATTCTCATTATGCATCTTCAGTTTTTCTTCAAACTCAAACAACAAGACTTTTCTTAGTCTATTTTTTATGCATCTTCAGTTTTTCCTGTCAAGTAAACAGTTTTGCCAGAAACTCAATTGAATGGTTTCTCTCCTGTATAACTTCTCATGTGTCTCTTCAGAGACTTGTTCAACTGAACTACTTTCCACACATTGAACTTCAACAAACAAAGACGTTTCTTTGTCTACTTTTGAAAAAAAAAAAAAAAAAAAAAAAAAAAAAAAAATTCACGATATGAGATTTCATCTCAACGATACATATCGTGACGTTTTACTATCGCGAAATTTCGTGGGACGATATA
>NC_139630.1:52292007-52294507 GCF_964638095.1 Poromitra crassiceps | reverse complement strand
GTGTGGGTGTGTGTGTGTGTCAGTGTGTGTGTGTGTGTGTGCGTGTGTGTGTGTGTGGCCACGCGCGTGTACGTTCGAACAAGCGAACGTGTGTCTCATTATAAACGGCTCAGGCTGAAATCACTCACAGGTGACTTTGTTTATTTGATCTCAATTAAGCCTCCGCCTCTTCCCACATGGAAGCCTGGCTCAGAGAAGGAAAATCCCCCCTTCTTCTATTAATTCCAAACAACGTTCCAAGGATCGTGGTGAAACCCCCGAAGAAGAAGCGGGGGGGGGGGGGGGATCCGATTTGTCAAACGTGTGCCCGGCCCGGCGGCTTTAACAACGCGTCGTTTTTATCCACACTCCGCCCAAACGGGAACACCTCGGAATACCGGGCACACATGGGCTCAATTATCATCCCGCGGAATTCCGAAAAAGTCAAGTCGGCAATAAGGAAAATATTCCTCTAATCTGGGGGTCTTCCTCGGGCTGGGTGTGAAGGAAATTTTCAGGGGGTCCCCTTTTTAATTGGGTCCAGATTTGACCACCCCATTCAAAAAGCACTGGGACATTTTTCTTCTTCTAGAGGGGTTATTCTGTTTGAAAGAAGCAGAAAAAAGAAGAGGGACTATTTTGGTCGTACGTGAACAAATGTCAGATTTTTCCGGGGTTTTCCTTCCAACCAGATCGGCCCCCAACATTATAGGAAGCAGATGGACAAGACCAAGGAAAGAAAACATGGACTCCCATAAGAGAGAAACAGAAACAGAGAGAGGTTCACAGTGAGAAAACATGATAGGAGACAGGCAGAAGGAGAACATGAGGAGGAGGAACGTGATGGGAGGATTTACTACAGATACAGAACGTTCACCCTCACAGAGAAGAAGGCATGTCGGTCGGAACTGATCACTCAGGTTCTTAAGGTGTTTCGAGAAAAACACAGTTGGAGAACATGAAAAACCATTAAGGGCCAGCAACTTGACTTCAAACTCCTGCGCACGCACGCACACACACACACACACACACACACGCACACACACACACACACACACACACACACACACACCAGTGGAATAGACTCAGAAACCACACACACACACACACACACACACACACACACACACACACTAACACACACACACACACACACACACACACACACACACACACACACACACACATGCACACCTGTGTTTGACAGATTTATCTGGTGAGTGGAGGGACACAACTTATAACAACACATCATCTGCACTGACAGCTCAGAGAGTGGGGGACAGATGGGTGAGGCGTGGGGGGGACAGATGGGTGAGGCGTGGGGGGGACAGATGGGTGAGGCGAGGGGGGGAGAACAAAGTGAAATACTACTGTACCTTGAGTGAAAAAGAAGAAAATGGAAAGACTGCCGGAGACAGAGAGAGAGGGAGAGAGAGAGAGAGGGGATTTAAATTCACTCACCTGTGTTGCTTCCTTTTGAAAATAAGTAACAATAAAACATAGCTGTGTTAAAATCATATGTATATCTGTAAAAAGCTATTCAAGATGCGTGTGAGTAGAGTGAGAAAGAGAAACAGGAAGAGTTTTGGTTTGTGCAGTGAGGACACACAATAACACGTAAAACAATGAAATCACTACAGTATTAAAAAGAAAATAGCCTACTAACACGCAACATAAAAGCACTAAACACACATTGTCACATTTACCGACAAACATCAGTTGATATTAAGACCAGACAGGGAACCAGTATCTTCAAAGTTCTTGTACCGGTATAAGAGGCCAGATCTCTTCGAAATTAAAAAATTGAGCAAGCTAATTCCAGTTAAGTTCCCTCTAAAGAGGCAGTTGGCCTTGGCCTTCCTCACTGCGAGCCTATCAAAGGTTTCAGTTAGTTTGTGCCTGGCTCACACTGGCAGTCTTTCTCTCTGCCTATTTTCACTAAGCTCTCCAGTCTGTTTTGACTGCGAAAGCTTAAGCTGCCAAACCAGGTTACAGTCCAAAAGGTTAACACTGATTCAATAAAACTCAAAGGTCATCATTTAACCACAAACTTTAACAGCGGTTACCTGTTTTATTTATCTGTGTTTCTCTCAAAGCAACGTTGGCTATCAATAACAGTTTTCAGATATTTGTAGTTGTCCACCAATTTAATTTCCTTGCTGTGGGTTGCGGGATGGATTGCTAGCTTAGAAATCTCCTGCCACGTCCATAGCTTTGACAACATTGAACTGCAGGAAGAGGTTCTGACCCGCATGGCACAGAGTCATCAACAACACGACCGACCGTACTTTCTGCTCCGTTAAGTCTCAAAATGACCAAAAGTGATCAGATCTCTACACACGTCTGCTGCAGGAGTCATTGTAGGACATTTGCAGAAGGGACTGGAAAGGAGAGGGCACCGTGAACCTGAGAGATCTGCCAATAAGAAAGTCCACTATCCAGCCCATAATGTTCTGTTCTGCCTTGAAACGTGAGAGAGGTTCTCTGCAGCATGTGGGCCTGGACAGTGGAGACAAATTTA
>NC_139630.1:52287007-52289507 GCF_964638095.1 Poromitra crassiceps | reverse complement strand
TCCGTGGTTCGATTCCCGGCTCCTCCAGTCTGCATGTCGAAGTGTCCTTGGGCAAGACACTGAACCCCAAATTGCTCCCGTTGGTGTGCCAGTGTGACCTATGGCTTCTGCCTCTGCTGAAGGGTTACACAGGAGTCGGAAGGATGGAGCATTTGTGGTTTATTCTGAAAAGGGTGGGACACACACAACCACAATCAGCAGGCATAGTGGGTTGGTCTCTCTCTGCTCCAGCTACCACAGTAAGAAGTCATTCTCTGCGGGCTACTTTTACGTACAGTGATCGTATAGTGGTACTTTAATTTTACTGTATATAAAATAAAACAACATTAATGAAATAAAATAAATCGTTTTTAACTGTACAGATCTTTCATATATCTATCATGTAATGGTGTCAATATCACAGTGCAATATATATTGTATATTACTTGTAACCAAAACTGTTTTGACTTGTTTATACAATCATTAGATAGACTTGGAATGACCTATAAGCAGCTTTTAACATTAGAAATCACATTTAAATGAAATACAATGAGATACAATACTTTTTTATAACAGACATATGATCATGGCAATTATATACAGGTCCCTGTGTCCTAAATCTAAATGCTCCGTTTTTATAGCTTTTTTTATACAAAGGATAATATATTTTTAACTTCACTGCCACCTGCTGGTGGTTACTAAAATTAGCAGCCACGCAACGTGCATATCTGATCAGCCTTCACAAAAGGAATATTTTTAACACTCTTTAACATAAACATACCTGAAAAGGGTGGGACACACACAACCACAATCAGCAGGCATAGTGGGTTGGTCTCTCTCTGCTCCAGCTACTGTGAAAAGCAGTTAAACACTATCAAGAACGGCTCTCAGAGCTAACGCTAATTAGCCTCTAATGTTAGCTCAGAACGCTACGTGACTACTTCCAGTCAGTAAACATAACGTAGCAGTTAAACTGAAAACGAGTTGCATTGGAAGTACAGGATAATGTCAATTGTTGGTTCTGACTGCTTCTATACATAATATGGTGATGCAGACCACATTTATAGCAATTTAAAGCTGAGAGCACGGAGGACCACACTCACCCACAGTAAGAAGTCATTCTCTGTGGGTGGACCCACAATGCACTGCGCGTATATGGCAAAACACAACGTATGCTTTCTGGTCAGCACTTTCGTTAGAACATAAAATTAAAGAGAAATGATGGTTGCTGGTCCCAAATTAAACATGAATTGAACTATAAAATATGTTATTTATGCACACTGTTACACCAGCACCCTGCGTGGTAACCTGCCGCCACCGGTGTGTGAATGGGTGAATGTACCTACTGACTGTAAAGCGCTTTGGATAAAAGCGCTATATAAATGCAGGCCATTTACCATTTACCATTTACCAAATGGTTGTAGCCAATGGGAGAGCTTATACCGGCAGCCTGCTTCCTTTGAGTCAAACTATTGGCCCATGGTCTGGAAATCACCCCTTCTTAATTCTATCTGGTGAATACTCGATTCTGATTGGCTGCAGCATGTCCATTGATTCCTGATGATGACACCTGTGACATGCACATTCATGAATGGCTTTGTATCGTAGACCTTCAGTGCCTCATCCTCTGAACGTCTATCATTTGTTCGTGAAAATCTTGATAGTATTGATTTGGGGTGCAGGGTCGTGGGGTCAATGACATGGCTGGATAGGTCTTGCTGTTAGACAGACTGTCAAATTCTATTTAGCCTACTGTTTGTCAACCACACTTGCATACAAGTAACCACCACTTTGAGTCTTGCTAGCATGTTAGCTTTCTAGCTCATAGCTGAGCCAACGGGTTTTATGAGCTGAGCTGGCGAGATGATCTCTCGTTGCCAAGTCATATCTGAGGTACGATTTACTTGTGAACGACGACGTTTCCGTTGTGTGAGAAGCTGATGGGATGGCAATGATTGTTCCAGGTATTAAAACCCTCAGGCCACCAGGGAAACTGAGTTAAGCTTGTGAAGAACTTTAGATTTTGAATGCAAAATGCATCAAAATATAAATTAATGGTCTTATTTAAAGAAAGGGGAGCAACTAACGATGGTGCAAGTGGGATATTGCTCCGAATGGAGGGTTCTGGCCTCCCCATTGATAATGGACACCTTGTCCATTATCAATTCCATAATAGCGAGTATATGCCTTAAAGTCAAACTGATCAAAAGTATAGAAGTAGCCTGAACACAAGTAGACACAACTGTATGTTACTCTCCACCTGTAGAGAGAGGGAGAGAGAGAACGCTAAGCAGGTTAGCTGCAGAGCACTCCCAGGTGTAACCACAGCATTCCCTCCGTACACTCTGTGTGCGCGAGCACGTGTGTGTGTGTGTGTGTGTGTGTGTGTGTGTGTGTGTGTGTGTGTGCGCGTGCGTGCGTGCGTGTGTGTGTGTGTTAGTCATAGGTCTGAGGTTTACACCTCTTGGCCAAACTGGAGCTGAACCTCATCCCTCCAGCCAGTAACAACAAATTCCAACTG
>NC_139630.1:52257007-52279507 GCF_964638095.1 Poromitra crassiceps | reverse complement strand
AGGCCATTGAGGCCAAGCCAAGCTACATAGGTGCTACTCCAGACAGAGTAACTGTATGTCTTCTGTCTCAAACCTGGGGGCCATATTGGCTCATCCCTGCCTATCTTTCGCTGTCTCTCCTTATAGTCTCTCTTTCTGTTTGTCTCTCTCTCTCTCTCTCTCAGACTCGCTGTCTCTACTTACTGTTTTGGCTCCGGTCCAGAGCCATATTGTCGCAAGAGTTCATCCTCTTTGATCTCTCTCCATGTCCCCTCATTCATTTTCTCTGTCTCTGTCTCTGTCTCTCTCTCCCTGTTGCTCTGGCTTGTGATGTATGGATGACATATATTTTACTCTTATAAAGTCATGTTCAACACACATTTAACATGAACCCATGTGCACACACGCACACGCACACACAGGCACAGACACACACACACACACACACACACACACACACACACATTTTTTCTTTTTTTTTTATCGTGAAAGTAAAAACGGCGCCGCCAAAAGTGATGGATTCACTTTGCACTGTTTTGGGACAAAACTAATTTCCACAGAGTTTTTAAGGCAGTTACAAAAACAATGCCCGGTGCTTTGAAACGCTTTAGACGAATGTGTTTATTTCAAGGGAGCAGTAGAAAAATGGGACGTTCAGTAAAATAACATCTGACGTATTCGACTCTGTACTCTTTGGTCAGCAGGGAGTGATTGATCTTTCAAAAAGGGATTTTGAAAAAAAAAAAAAAAAAAGTTTGTGCTATGCTGGCTTGCTGTAATTCCTTTGAGCTGAAGGAATGGTTTATGCAGGAATAATAATGCTTGTAACTGAAGAAGTCAAAAGAAAATAAGGAAAAATTCAGAAATTTTGACTCTATACAAAATGATTGCTGGCATTGCAGTATAAGCACTTTGAGGGATTACTTGTAACTCTGGGAATCATGCTTATACCAAATATTTTTGAGGATAGAACCGGTTGTTTAAATAGAATCGCAGGTAGCAAAATTACTCCAAAATGGATATCGCTGAAATTGTCACCATCTTAGATTTGCATATTTCCTACAGTATGCACTAAGGGACAGACTTTTAAAGTTTGGGATTTAAATCGGGTACCCAGGATAAATAACAAAAAATTATCCACTTAAGACTAAATTTGAACAGATGTGTCAGTCAGTCTCTAATCTGCAGCCTTCATTAGCCCTGGGAAAAGTGGATTCACAAGCCATTATGTAGCTCCAACATGCAGAGGATACATGTGGAATATGGCAGATGCCTGGATGTCCCTCCCCCCCCCTCTCTCTCTCTCTCTCTCTCTCTCTCTAATTTCCTTTCTCCCTCAGTGTCGTTCTCTTCTCTCGCTCTCTTTTCCTCTTTTAATTTGGCCCCACTGTTTGTTTTTCTTCATTCCTTCATTAGTTGGAAAAACATAGCAGGCATTCCAGCTGTAATACCACTGAGATTCAGTATCATATGGATTCAGCCTCGTGTGTGTGAGCGTCTCTGGGTGTGTGTGTGTGTGTGTGTGTGTGAGAGAGAGAGAGAGAGACAGAGAGAGAGAGAGGGAGAGAGAGATGCCAGTATGCTAGTGATTTCACCAGGAGCGTATTGCCTCATGGTGAGTCATCCTTGTGCTATGTGTGCTTGTGTAGCCTATGTACGGGCACACACATCAGCCACACCAGTGCATTGTGGGAATAGTGGAGATTCTTCGGGAAGCCGTTTGGACTGGGATGAGAGCTGCATTTTGTTTTGTTTTTTTAAACTTGCTTACAATTTATTCTCAACCATAATGAGCAAACCTCAGCATCAGAGGTATGCTACTCCAGCTAGCCAGGATTTCCCCATAACTATATGGATCTGTAAAACTATATGTGCCATAGCACACTAAATACTGGCTTTTACTATTTTTTGGCAGATCAGGAGGGCCGGGCCTAGAAAAGGCCCAGGGGCTTACTCAGCACCAAAACGCTCTGATGTATATGTACAGTTGTGATTCGTGCACTCACCACATTATGAAATAATAACATAAAATTATGAGACATTGTAATTTTATGAAGCAAAATACATAACCGGAGCGTCCGGTTTTCTTCAGGAATGTATTTGCTTCGTAAATTACAATGTCTCGTAATTTTTCGTTATTTCATAATGTGGTGAATGCATGAGTCACAACATGTACATAAGAGTACATGGGAGCGTTTTGGCGCTGTTGGAATGTGTATTCGGTGAATTTGGTGACCAACGGGGGTAGGCTAGCCCAATACCGCAGACTACCAGTCATTGTGCTAAGCTAATAGCAGGTAGCACGTAACTACTTTTGCACACAGAGAAATGCATCTATCTTCTCATCGAGAATATGGCAAATCTAATCAAAGAAGAGATGAGGAGGGCTACGGCGTTCAAAAAACAGTGAGGCAATAGTCACACGAAGGTGCTCTTTGGATGAAGCATGGGTGTGGCAGCAGAGAAATCCAAAAAAATACAGAATCCAAGGCACTCTTCTTTAATAAGTTAAAAGGCTTTAATAATAGTGCTAGTTCATACTGGAACAATAAAAGTATAAAAGCGTCAACATGTTTCGGCCAACGCAGTGGCCTTCATCAGGCCACTAGCTTGTCCTGATGAAGGCCACTGCGTTGGCCGAAACATGTTGACTAATTCTGTATTTTTTTTTATTTTTCATGGCAAATCTAATCTCCCTTTGGAGAAAACTGTTGCGCCTTTGTTTGTCCCTTTTTCTGGTTTGGCTGCAGGTGCGGTGGTCCAGAGGAAATGAAGGAAAGCTGACAGAATAGACTCGCTCACTGCATAGTAATTTAAGGAAGACTCCTTAGACTGAGGAGCAAACGTTTCGGTCCTACGACCTTCGTCAGTGCTTGGTGTCCAAGCACTGACGAAGGTCCTAGGACCGAAACGTTTGCTTTTTCATTTTCACTATGAGCACCGAGCACTTTATGGGCAAATAAAAGAAAATTATATTTTCACAAGTCTCAGTCTAAGGAGTCTTCCTTAAATTACTATGCAGTGAGCGAGTCTATTCTGTCAGCTTTCCTTCTAATCTAATCTCCCAAAATGTTTCTGCGTTTCTTGAAGAGCAACTTCAAGTTCCAAATAAATGACTAATCGATGTACTTGAAGACCAACTTGTACGTGAAGACAAATCACACAGAAAACATTTGACAGGACATACTGTATGTCTCAGAGATGCCCAAGGACATCAATGTGTATCTGAGCAGTTCTAAGTGGCAGTTATTTGATGCTGGAAGTCAAACAGGATAATCCAATGCTTCTTTTTAGCATTGTTTCCAGCGTTTTGTCCTTTTTTCCTTTCGACTAATAATGAAACGTACATTCATACAGTCTGTTTTATTAGTTTTATCAGTCTGATGGTGTGTACATAATTAAACACATAAGTCCATTTAATTGCTTTAGTAGTTTATGATAAAAGCTGATGAAATCACAGCTAATGAAATCAGATCAAAATGACATAACTGATAATTGATACAAAATGAAACCAGAAATGATAAAAGATCTTCCTTTGGCACATCCACATTCATATCATAATTGTCAGTACTTTTTATTCCAATAGGAGTTCTGAGGCATTCAACCACAGACATTTTGTTTTCACTCACTAATTTCTATTTTCCATCCACCAGCCTGAAAACCATGCTTCTCTCACATACAGCAAATTATTATAAATTTTGTTTCTGCTTTTTAGAAGGATCACAAACTAGATTATAACTGTCTGTCTGCCTCTCTCTCTCTCGCTCTCATTTCTTCAATGATTTACCATCAGTTGGGCAAAACATAAGCCTAGAATGATCAGTGGTTCCCAAACTGGGGTGCGTGTACCCCTAGGGGTACGTGGAGGTACTACAGGGGGTACTTGAGAGAAAGGGGACAATGGAAAAAAGCCTGAATAATTCATGAAAATAAATTAAATGTTAAAATAATCTGCTCAGGAGGCACTAATTGCAACTGTTTCACTCCATTATATTCTTCAAAAGGTGGGTTATCATTAATTAATTGCATCTATGCTTTTTTTTTTATCCCAATAGGAATAAGAGTTTAAAGACAATTAGTATATACTCGATCCATCATGTAATTTTGCTTTCAGAATAATCAAAAACTATATAGGAAAAACCCTGAATGCTGATGGACAGCACACACAGGGTTCACACAGTAATGTTGACAGATAGATTAGAATAGACCTAAGTGTGTTGAAATCTGAAAAAGACCACACTTCATCTGAAGAACTTGAAAGAGAAACAATTATGTACAATTTTGTTAATAATTATTAATTATGGCAACAAGCACAAGCCAGTTGCAGAAATATAAGTTATGCAAATATGTTTGATCTGCACATCATGATCATCATCTAAGTCTAAGATTGAAAAGAAAAAAGGCAAGTGTCACATCTTCTTGTTCGACCACTGCAGTAGGAGACCGCGGGGTTGGTTGTCTCACAGGTTGGTTTGGCTTATTACAGCCAAACTAGAGGGCCCTGTTTCATCATGTTCATATCGAACATTTGGAGGGAAAATGTGCTCATTTCTCTCTGACCATTTTGTGGAAGACAGACAAAACATTGAGGTGAGGTGGAATTTTGTGATTTTTATGGGTCAGAGTATTTTTTTGTAGGCATTTCATAACCAAACACTTGTTAAAAAGAGCAAGGCAATAGCTGTAATTTGAGCCTAATTTTCAGTCACATCAAACATGGTGGGGATGGTAGCAAAAAGAAGTTTATACAAGTGTACAATTAGTATACTTTAGTATACTTATTTTAAACTTAAAATGAATAAAAATTATCTACGGCACTCGGCCTCGTGCCTGCGACCGAATCACAGCAGTGCCAATATTAGCCAACAATGCACTCCCTCTCGTGTGATATTGCTTAAGTATACTACTAGTATACTGAATTGGGCCGATTTAGTGCCAATTTAGTGTCAAGAAGTATTAGGCAAGTACACTTGGGAGTATACTACTAGTATATTTATATTAGTATACTTGGTGCATAAAGTATACTGAATTGGGCCAATTTAGTGTCAAGAAGTATTAGGCAAGTACACTTGGAGTATACTACTAGTATATTGATATTAGTATACTTGGTGCATAAAGTATACTTGAGTATATAAGTATACTTGCATAAAAGTACACTTGGTCTTTACTTAAGTTTACTTAATAAAATAAACTTGAAGTGTACTTATTTTTGCTAACCTCATCATCAGTGACAATTCAACTGGAAATATTTGTGTTATTCCTTTAAAATATGGGAAGACTGGTTCTGTGAATGTGTCCCTGTCCCTGATGGTGCACACATGTGTCTATCAAGGTAAAAAAATGACGCCTTTCCTAATCCACCTGTCATAATCTAGCTGAACTCTGATCTTTTTCAGGAAGGAATCTTCCAATACGAGTTTTGTATAATCCCATGGAGTAATTTCACGAAGAAATCCAGTGCATACACACATGTAGATCAGGCGCGTAGCCACGGGTGTGCTAGGGTGTGCCAATGCCACCCAGACAGGCCGCTGGCACACCCAAAAAAAATGGGGTAAAAAAGGTTTTTTGTTTTGTCTGCAAAACACATCAACGCTGTCATGCACTGTGTCCAACTTATCCTATGTGCGAATAGAAATCACGCTCCGCTGACCTATGTGCCCCGGAGCATCATGGGAATAGTTAAGCTGTCGTCCACGTAAAGTAAACAAATGCACGCACAGCTGTAGCAGCAGCAGCAGCGCAAATCAAGAAGACATGAAACAAAGCTCGCTTTTAAGCTTTTTCGGCAAAGGCAAGAAACGTCGCTTTGACGACGAGGAAGAAGATGACTCGTTGTCACCCTCCCCCTCAACAAGTGCGGATTGTAGTGCACCCTTCCCGCACCTGTATTGGTGGTGTACAGTGGAGAAGAGACAGATGATTATGAAGAAGATGATGCAGCCGAAACAATGACTATAAGGCTCGTTTGAGATGACTGTCGCCTCGCCTGGAAAGCAGGCGAGAGCAGGCGAGCACAGTCAGGCGAGGCGTCAACAAGTCGAACACCCGAGTCGAACACAGTCGGCACACTCGCTGCTGCTTTTCTTCTTCTACAGTTTGGTTTAACAGCGGTTTGTAAACAAATTAAAACATGCATTAGCGCCACCCACACTCACTGCTCAAATAACACAGATCTTCAGATTCCTTATTTTTATTTTAATGTAGGCATTCCAGGTGGTATTTATGTAAAATATGGAGTGACAGCTTGGAATAGATATAAAATTGAAGTTTCTACACTTCACTGTGGGTTTGTGATGCACCTGTGTTGAACCAATGGGCGCTCAGCTTGATGCGTTTCTCGTCATCCTCTGTCAGCCACAGTCGGGCGCAGTTGGTGGGGAGCAACTGCGGCGCTCCAAATCTGCACCCGCCTCGCTCTCGCGAGAGTCACATGACTCACGCAGTCGGGCAGGACGGAGCAAGTCGGACAACTTTCTAACCATCATGCAACGGGGCAAGCAAGGCGCTGGTCGAATCTGCGCAGAATTTGCTCATCTCAAACGAGCCTAACAGCGGGGAACGCAGCCAACAACACACTGGAGGTTTGTGCAGAGCCAGAGGACACTGAGAACGCTACAGATCTCTCTGCAGTAGACGAACCTTCATGCCAACCAAATTTGCGTTCTTTCCCGACTAGAACACTCATTGGAAAAAGTAGGTGAGACTTTTTTGAGATACTAAACAAAGTGGTTTTACATGTTGCCAAAAAATACAATTTAATTGACTGCTTCTACCTGCTAATAATGAGTGTGAAAAGGAGCAAACAACACACAAATATTCCTCTAAATCTGGTTTGAAAAGACCCAATTTTTTTTGGGGTCTTTTCAAATGGTCCGCCCCCTGGCATACCCTGGCTTTCTGTGGCACACCCAATGAGCCAAGTCTGGCTACGCTACTGATGTAGATGCCCCATTCCTTCTCCTTCTGATGTTTCTTAGTTGTAGCGGTTACACCAACAGACCAGTTCCCACCCACCTCTACATCCCAGCTGTGTTTCCCAGAGCTAAAGCCTTCAGAACCAAGGACCTCCATGTAAAACTGACTTATTCTCTCTGGGCTGTCGGGGAGTTGCTGATCTCTCGGACTGTTTGTCACACGGGTCAAATCCTCTGATATCAGTGGCGTGCCGTCCATTAGGCGAACTAGGCAAATGCTAGGGGCGCTTGAGCCGTTAGGGGCGCCAGAGAGGGGGGGGGGGGGGGGGGGAATGTTTTTTTTTTTTTTTTTTTTTACAAATACTTTTTCATGATAATAGGCCTACTATTATTTTACAATAGTAGACAAAAAATAAACACAACAACGTCTTAAGTCTTTAAATAATAATGAAAAAATTTTTCTAATTCTGGCTTTCTGGCTGCCTGGGCTGCAGCACTTTCACCATGGTCCCTAATCCATACCACCCCACCCCCTGCGCGGCCACGCCCCCTTCTACCTGCTTGGAGCTTTTTTCCAGACTGGGGGAAGGTGGGTGCGGAGGGTGCTGCAGCACCCCCTGGTGGCAAGAAATGGGATTTTTGAAATTGTTGGATTTGGCTGTCTTGTGTTTATACCACCAACAAAATGCATCAAAAAACAGTTTGTGCTTCCCAGCTCTAATCTTATTTCATACTTCAAAAGTGTTTGATTTTCATCATAATCTGGTTTTCCATAATAATAATAATAAGTTCAGTGTTTATGCCTGTGTTGCTGTCTGTTGTAGTGTAAAAAGACTAAAGGGAGAGAGGGGCTTACATGAAAGTGAGTGAGAAAAGGAGAAGATACTGAATAATGACATCACAACAGTATAATCCCAATGTTAATTTAAAATTAAATATTCTTCTAAATATGGATGAAAGTCCAAAAAACTTCAAATTTTCGTCGGCGCTGCAGCACCGAGAGTCCCCTCCTTACAGCACCCCCTACCTAAAAGTACTTCCAGCGCCACTGGGGAAGGGCGATTCTGAGGCTGCACTGCAGTGGTGGAATTAGCTGCGATATGGGCGGGGGGGGGGGCGGGGGGCGGGAGTGGGGGGGCGGCGGGGGGCAGGAGTGGGGGGGGACGGGGGGCGGGAGTGGGGGGGGACGGGGGGTGGGAGCGGGAGTGGGGGGGGACGGGGGGCGGGAGTGGGGGGGGACGGGGGGCGGGAGTGGGGGGGGACGGGGGGCGGGAGCGGGGGGCGGGAGCGGGGGCGGGCACCAGCAAAAATCTTGCCTAGGGCACCAACTTGGTCAGGCACGCCACTGTCTGATACGATCAATAGTTTGTCGGCAGTATTGGGGTCCAGAATGACAGGAGCTGGATGGGAAAGATACAATGGGGAAAGGTATCTGAGCTGATCATTAGGCAAATTAATTATCTGTAAATACTGTTGCAGATTTGAATGTCAAACAATGAAAAACCATGTTGCATGGCTTACTGTATTTGATTATCTCCTTAATCTCCCGCCAGACTGAGTACAGCAGGTTCCCCAGGTGTTTGGCCTCGTCGATCAGAGCTCCTGATGGAGTCAGTGGATCTGGCAGGTTGCACTGGGATCTGCAGGAATATGAAATAGTCACATATCTGGAGTGGTTCTGATCTCACACAGAGCATGAGACACACAGCGAGTGGTTCTGATCTCACACAGAGCATGAGACACACGACACACAGCAAGTGAACTTACCTCTTCATAGTGGACTTGGCATTCTGTCAAATAAAGAGAAAATAAGGCAACCAGTCAATAGCTCTCATTTGGTCAGATTACTATTCCAATCTTAACTTAATCTTGAAAATTCAACATGTATCATAGAAGTGATTACAAGCACGAATGAGATGTCTTCAGCTTGCATGTCCTCCTCTAAGACTCTGATCTTGTCTGTGAGTGAGGAGATCTCTGAAGTCAAATTCACACTCCTGATCGCCATGGCCTGACTCTTGGTTGTCGCCTCTTTCCTCAGTGCATCGATCCTCGTGGTCTCGTCTGCTCGCAGGAACTGGTACAGCTTCTGAAACTCCTGTTTTAACCTCTTCTCTGTCTGCTGGGCCTGGAGCTGAGAACATTGAGATGAAGATCAGCTGAAACTCACTATTCAACACTTTATCATTTAGTAATTAATCAGTAGTCCAATAGTAGCTATTGTCACTTTAACATCCATAACAGAGATTTGTTGGTATTTTGTCAACTCTGTCCAAAACAGAATTGGGTAAATGTCAGCTTTTTGTAAAACAAACAAAACAAACTAATTATATTTGTAAAGCTTGAGAAAAATAGATTTGAAACAATTTTTCACAAAAATATCAATAAGCTATCAGTAATTTACCTTAATGTGGCTGGCCATTTTATCACAGTTGAGTTTTTCGGACATAAATGCCCCCCATTTGGTTTTTAAGTGCATCAGTGCGATCTCAAATTCACCCTGCAAATGTGCACACAGTGATTATACAGTATGGATCAGTTGAACAAGACATTTGTTTGCTATGGACAATATGAAGACTCATTTATAAAATCATAAAAATTGGCAAACCCAAAATTAATTTTAACATTGACACATGCAGCCCTCTCTTTTGAACTTTCCATTTTCACCTGTGTGCCTCACCTCATAGTCGTGTGCAGCTTCACTGATGGGTACGCAGTTATGTTTCTTATGCTTCTTTGCATCCCTGCAGACCACACAGATGGGCTGCTGGTCGTCCCGACAGAAGAGCTTGAGTTTCTCACTGTGCAGACTGCAGAGCTGCTCAGGTCCAGATGAAGCTCTCTGACTCCTCTCTTGTCTCAAGCTGTCAGACAGGTTCTTCAAAGACAGATTGCGAGGAGGTCGTTGCTGCATTGGAAACATTTCCTTGCAGACTGGACACGTCTGGGCCCCACTCTGCAACCACCATTCCTGAAGACAGACTTTACAGAAGCTGTGACCACACAGCAGGACAACAGGATCCCTAAAAATGTCACAGCATACAGCGCAGGTCCAATCCACCTCAGGCAGAGACAAGCTGCTAGCCATTTTGTTTTCTCTTCTGGGGTTACGGTTGTCAGCCTTTTCCTGTAGCCTACGAGCTGTCTGAGGACCAACTTACTTTCACTTTCAAAGACTCACTCTGGTTTGTGTAGCTGTAGCGGGGTTCACTCTGCGTTGTGTGTAGGAATGAAGACGCCACGACGACTGGGTAGAGGTATCAATATCTGTATTGAGCAATAATGGACATGGATCAGGATGCAGCTTTCAGCAGGTCTGCATATTATGCTCAACAGCGCCGTCTCTCTCAAAATCCAATGCAGATTACATTTTGGGCACCCTCACACAGTGAGTGTGACACCCACATTGTTACAAGACACCATTGTGCTTTTTCATTCAAATAAATTATACAAAAACCATAGAAAATAAGGTACAGAAAAGTGTGCAATGTTCCTTTAAATAAATAAAAAATAAATAAAAACAAACACCCAACATGCCTGTATTGAGCAATAATGGACATGGATCAGGATGCAGCTTTCAGCAGGTCTGCATATTATGCTCAACAGCACCTGTTAATCACCAGCAATACTATTCTCAATACATGACAGTGGTGGAAATCTTGTAAACTGTGCATCACTATAAAGACTAAGCAACGACAGGTAGGCTACAACAGTTCCTTTCATGTTTTCTAGAACTTTGATGCACAGGAATGAACAAGACATGGAAATTGCAGCACCAAACGTGAACTAATTACTGGCATTAACAATACCATCAATGGTAAGTAAAAAAGACTATCTATATTGTAATTAAGTAAAACAGTGACAAGACATAGAAATGCATACCGTCTCTCTCAGTCTCAAAATCCAATGCAGATTGAGCGCAAATTGGCGGGTTGTGGAAGATCTGCACGCTATGGACTAGTCCATCTCGACCAACTCTTCCTTACATTCACTACTCAAATGCTAAACGTGATGCACAAACTTGGTCTACTTTGTAATGACTTCCGAAATATACATCTCGCCATTAACTGACGCAGTGTCCCGTAAATAATTAATAGACAACCAGGAAGTCACCCATACAAATAAACAGAATGGTTTGGTCACTTTACCCTTTCAAAATAAGAGTCTCCTGGATGCAAATGAAAATAAAAGTCCAATCTAGTGTAACAACATCACACTGCTACATAGCTCTGAGGTTCAGTATTTTAAGTTCCCAGTAAATCCTCCTTGGTAAAAAAATAAATGAATTAAACAGCCTATTGGCTGCCTGGATTGTCTTCCTTATTTTCTCTTAAAAGTCCATTAACTCAAGGGCCCCGTTCCAATACCCATACTTGTACTTCTTTCTTGTAGTATGTACTGCCGCTGCCCTCACAAAGTATGGATTGTAGTGTGCAGCATGCATGCAAAATGCATACTATTGGGACACACTACATCTGTCGTCACGTGAGCTTCCTGAACTCCGACCTCTTGCTCACTTCCGCCGACGTCTGCAGCGCCACATTTGAGTTTTTTTTTTTTTTTTTTTTTTTTTTTCAATAAACAAAGTCTGGCAGTAACAAACAGTACATTATACAAAAAATTCAGACTAAACATTTACAAAATTGGAACAGACAATCAAATAAACAAAATAAAATAAATAAAGCAAAAACATTAAGTCAGAGATCTAAACAGGAATCAAGATATGCATGTTTTGGTACACACCATGCTTGTTTGGTTTTAACATATTTCAAGGCTTTCTTAAAGTTAATTATCTCATTCATGAACATGCAGCTCAGTCAGTGCGACGTAACTCCAGTAGGTGGCGGTAATGCACAAAAGGTTGTTTGCCAACCGCCATAAAACATTAGAAGAAGAAGAAGAAGACATAACTTCCTGCTGCGCAAAGGATTGTGGGGAAGTTTGGCTGAAGCAGCATGCATCGATGCATACTTCGAAATAGGAGCTGATGTAGTACAACATCCTGGTACTCTTGGCATACTGCATCTGACATACTATGTATTGGGACATACTAAATCTTTTTTTGCCTACTAAATAGTATGGAAGTATGGGTATTGGAACGGGGCCCAGCAGTTTTAGCAGCTTACTTGAAGTTGCTTCTTCCTGTATTTGTGTAAAAAGGGGTGGAGTGCTGCATCCCCCCCCCCCTTTCCGCCCACACACTTTTGCTGCTTGTGAGATTTAAAGGGGGACTAACCCCCTAGATATGTATTAGAACAGTGATTTGAAAATACCTATGGAAAAAACCAAGAAATGACATATGCTCTTGTCTATACTGGACTCTTTGGCTGTGTTGAAGTCCAGATTTTTTTTCGGAAATCGACGCCATTACAGTTTGCCTATTGCCTCAAAAATAATTTATTTGAGAGGGGCCATATCTGTATAAATATCAACAATTAGCCAACGCTGGTGGCCTGTATGGAAAGAGCTTTGCTCAAAATGGTTGAAAGTTATATCAATTTGGTAATTCAGTGGCGAACTAGAAATTTAATTATTTTTCTGCATGTAACTCTATGGCAGTGTGTTAAACTACGTTACGAGAGCAAAGTGGCATGGGCTCGTTACAGCAGCACACCGCACAATACGACAAACCCCCCGTTCTGGGGTAACACAATGCGAGATTTCTCTACGTCATTCCCTCGTCCAAGTTGCCATATAGTCCCTTTTTCATTTTAGTTTGGGGGCTTTTCGTGATTCTTGTTAAAAGTTGTGCAAAAGTTTTTTCCTCTCAGCGCAGTGCAGGCTGCCTGCTCTGCTGCGCGCGCCCGCGGAGCTTGGAGCTAGTGCATGAGGTTTACAGTACGACTCTCTCCCGCCTGCCTGGCTGGAGACAGCTGCTTCCAACTCGGACTGATAATATATACATCATCATTCGAGCTTATCCAGGTAAGATATTAATAAAGTAGTGACACATTCAGCGGGAAACTAACTATAATTAAGACATGTGCCAACTTTGACGACGTTTGGTTCAGTATTTTAAGAGCAAACTTCAATAGTAATAGGCTTGGAGTTCTGAGGAGCCAAAAGGATACAGGGGGGGTAGGGGAGTAATTATCTTGAAATCCCATAGTCTTTGGGGGCACTGTGACGTCAGTGTGCCCCTAATCTCCCATTCATTTGAGAAAAAAAAAAGCAGTCTTTGACCCTTAGAGGGCGCTTATGCCAGGTATGCTGCTGAAAAATGATACAAATGGTAAAATGGCAACAGTTTGGTGTCAAATGTGGAAATTCTGACCAGAATTCTTCACACATCACCCCCAAAGTCATATATATTGGTTAAAAGCTGAAAAAAAGTGTTTTGGAGGTTAGTTCTCCTTTAAAGACATATAGTCCAGTAAAAATGTCACTTGACCTCACACTAATTGCAACAAAACCAAACTCAACTGATTTTGTATCCTCAATATGTCCTCAATGAAGGAAAAAAAGCGTTAAGGAAATGTATGAAGGGAAATTTTTGAAAATGACCCATATGATGCAACCAAAAACGTTTATTTATTTATTTTTTAACATTTTTATTTATTTATTTATTTATTTTTCTCCTTGAAGCAAAAAACACATACAGGATATAAGTGATGAGATTTATGGCACATTAAAAAAAAAAAAAAGGCTTCCATAGGCTTTCATAGGCTACCATCATATTTAGGTCATTTTCAAAACTTTCCCTTCATACATTTCCTTAACACTTTTTTTCCTTCATTGAGGACATATTGAGGATACAAAATCAGTTGAGTTTGGTTTTGTTGCAATTAGTGTGAGGTTGACCCACATATTTGCGTAAAATGCCTGGACTAATACCTACTCTCCTCTGGTAGCCTGGCTCCTCCTGTGGTGCAGCCAAAGACTGGAGAAGGAAATAACCTTCACCTTTAGCTGATTTACTACCACCTTAGTGTCTGTGTTTTTTAAATGATTGTGCTCAGTTGTGCCTGAACTGAAGGCTTGGTGAGTGAAATACTTTTGTCTCTGAAGACTGATGATCAGACTGATGCAGATGCTTATAAAGGCAAGAAGAGAATTAAATCTTGTACGTAGAATGGAGACAATGTCTGTCTGTCTGTCTGTCTCTCTCTCTCTCTCATTTCTTCAGTAATTTTCCATCAGTTACATACTGTAAGCATTGAGCAGAATATTTTGGGCAAAACGATAAGCCTAGAACGAATATAATCCTTCTTTATAGACCTTTGGGCAGGTTGAGCTTGTGATGCTAAAAAAGTCCATCAGGATATTTGGTCACTGTTTGTGTAGCTGTCACACAGAAAAGGAAGATGTTCATCAGCACATTCATAAACAGGTATGTTCATGATAATCTATTGCTAGGTGCTACCTGGTGAATGCACTGCTCAGGTCTTCATATCAGGCACTCTGTAAAACTGCCTGGACTACAGCTTTGTGTTGAAGTTTGTGATGATGTGTAGCTGAATGATCTGTAAAATTGTCATTGTGGAAGCTGACCACTGGGGTCTCCCCGGGGGTCTCCGAGGGGAAGGGTCTCCCCCAAGCCTTCCCTGGCATCCCTTGACCGGACTACATAACCAAGGAGAGAGAAAGGCTCTTTTCCTCTTTGGAAGACCAGCTCCAGCCCCCATTGGCTGGACAAACTTGACCTTTGTCTGACCCCGACACGTGCAGAGTGCTTTTTAATGTTCCGTCCGTGGCGTGTTCAATAAAACGCACAAGGTACCGTCGCATTGAGAGCGGGCTGAAAATTAATCTTCAGGTTGGCAGCTTTCAGTTGATGTGTACCACTTCTATGTGTCATTTATAGGACGAATCAGCGTGACGTCGCTGCCACCCAGAAATGCGGAACCCCGCGGCGGTTAGCTAGTATAAGTTGTGCCAAACAAACGTTAATATCTCAAAAACTATACATCACATCGCTTATATTTTGACATTCTGAGCGAGAGCAGAAGTAGCTCAAGAGTTTTATGTATAAGCATGTCATCTTAAAGTTGTGTTTAAGTTTTTAAAATGTAAACAGGGTCAGCCGGCTAGAGTCAGACACTCAAGCCTCCCAAAGCTCAGGCTCCATAGGGTTCCATTGCCGTTGCCACCCAGTGACGCGGTTTGTTTACCAAAATGCTGCTCGGCTGATCCCTCGTATTCTCTTGACCTGATAGATAGATAGATAGATAGATGGATAGATAGATAGATAGATAGATAGATAGATAGATAGATAGATAGATAGATAGATAGATACATACATAGATGGATAGATATGGGGAGTGAGTGCGGGGTGCTTATGAAAAGCATTAGCATTGTTTCCAGTGTTTTGTCCTTTTTTCCTTTCGACTAATAGTGAAACGTACATTCATACAGTCTGTTTTATTAGTTTTATCAGTCTGATAATGAATGGTGTGTACATAATTAAACACATAAGTCTTTTGCTTTAGTAGTTTATGATAAAAGCTGATGAAATCAGATCATAATGACATAACTGATAATTGATACAAAATGAAACCAAAAATGATAAAAGATCTTCCTTTGGCACATCCACATTCATAGCATAATTTTCAGTACTTTTTATTCCAATAGGAGTTCTGAGGCATTCAACCACAGACATTTTGTTTTCACTCACTAATTTCTATTTTCCATCCACCAGCCTGAAAACCATGCTTCTCTCACATACAGCAAATTATGAAAATGCAGACTGACCCAAATAATGTCATGTATTCTGTACTGTGGGATTACGGATACAATTTTGTTTCTGCTATTTAGGACACAAACTAGATTATAGAAAAAAGCTGAAAATAGATTAAAATAAATCTGATAACACTGACACCAGACTGAAAAGAAACAAAATCATTAAAATAAACACTGCAGTGATGACATTGTCTGTCTGCCTCTCTCTCTCTCGCTTTTATTTCTTCAATGATTTACCATCAGTTGGGCAAAACATAAGCCTAGAATGATCCTTCTTTATAGACCTTTGAGCAGGTTGAGCAGTTGTGATGCTAAAAAGTCCATCAGGATATTTGGTCGCTGTTTGTGTAGCTGTCACACAGAAAAGGAAGATGTTCATCAGCACATTCATAAACAGGTATGATAATCTATTGCTGCTAGTGCATAATTCACCTTATGTAGCCCCGCCCACTTGATCCAGTTGTGTTATGACTTCCTGTTCAAAACACTGTCTGTCTTACCTGGTCACTACTAGTACTATACTGTCACAGGAAGTGTAAAGACAAGAGGAAGTATAACTGGCTGACCCCTCTGTTGGAACATAAGGTTAATAATATGGTGAATGCACAGCTCAGGCCTTCATATCAGGGGCTCTGTACTACCTGGACTACAGCTTTGTGTTGAAGTTTGTGATGATGTGTAGCTGCATTGATCTGTAACATTTTCATTGTGGAAGCTGCCCACATGTGATGTGTTTAGGCAGGGATGACAGATGAATGCTATTAAAATATGACAAGCAGCTACTCTTTCATGCTGGATTACGCTGTGCACGCAAAAACATACAACTTAGATGCATAGATAGATATTTTTCTCTTTTGACTCAACTCTGAAAGTCAATTTTATTAGCTTATTGACAATTGATTATATCAAATCAGATCAAAATAACATACATTTGATAACAAAATGAAACCAGAGATGATAAAATATCAAACCATAATTCGTCCATTCAGAATGTCCAGTAGGCTTTTTTTTTTTTTATCCCAATAGGAATAAGAGTTTAAAGACAATTAGTATTAGTACCGGTATATTAGTATTCATGTAATTTTGCTTTTAGAATGATCAAAAACTATATAGGAAAAACCCTGAATGCTGATGGACAGCACACACAGGGTTCACACAGTAATGTTGACAGATAGATTAGAATAGACCTAAGTGTGTTGAAATCTGAAAAAGACCACACTTCATCTGAAGAACTTGAAAGAGAAACAAATATGTCCAATTTTGTTAATAATTATTAATTATGGCAACAAGCACAAGCCAGTTGCAGAAATATAAGTTATGCAAATATGTTTGATCTGCACATCATGATCATCATCTAAGTCTAAGATTTGAAAGAAAAAAGGCAAGTGTCACATCTTCTTGTTCGACCACTGCAGTAGGAGACCGGGGTTGGTTGTCTCACAGATTGGTTTAGCTTATTACAGCCAAACTAGAGGGCCCTGTTTCATCATGTTGATATCGAACATTTGGAGGGAAAATGTGCTCATTTCTCTCTGACCATTTGTGATTTTTATCGGTCAGAGTATTTTTTTCATGTTTGTGTAGTTCTTGCTATAAAAGTTTGTAGGCATTTCATAACCAAACACTTGTTAAAAAGAGCAAGGCAATAGCTGTAATTTGAGCCTAATTTTCAGTCACATCAAACATGGTGGAGATGGTTGTCTCACAATGTGTCAGAGTGTCTTTGATGGTTAATATTAATAACATGCTGATAAAATAAAGTTTAAGCATAAAGATTATACCCATTTCAAGCCAAGACCTTATAGCTTCCCTCTAATGTGGGAATGAGTATTGTAAGATGTGTTGATGATGAGCAATTCACATGACAGTAAAAAGTGTGACAACCATCCCAGGGCCCCCCTAATGTTTCTGTGACTCAACATATGTAAAAGCTTTATATGTGGGCAGGCCCGGGTTCTACGGGGGTGCAAAAGCACGCATTGCACCCTTATTTTAATTGTCTGCATGCTCAGTTGAAAAGTAAAGTAAAAAAAAAAAAAAAAAATTTAATAAATGCTGCAGCTGCACACTTACTGTTTAAACTTGAATTATAATTGTTGTTTTTCTTTGTTCTTTGATGTGAATTTATGGCTTTTCGGCACCTATATGTAACCTTTTAAGGTTGAAATAATTGTATTATCATTATATGCTCCAAATATGTCAGTAAAGCACTTGAAACACTTGAAATATTCTTGCTTATCCTTCTTGGTATCCTTCTACTTGAAATGATGGTCAAATGCATTATTTTTAGTAAAATAACGTCACATTTTTCGAGCGGCCGGTGGCCCAGCCTTCGGCCGGGCATCTGCACCCCTTCCTATCTAGGATGCATCCCTAGTCATCTTGTTCTGGAACCGGCCCTGTATGTGGGTCGTCTTGTCGTCGTCATCATCAGTGACAATTCAACTGGAAATATTTGTGTTATTCCTTTAAAATATGGGAAGACTGGTTCTGTGAATGTGTCCCTGTCCCTGATGGTGCACACATGTGTGTTCCTATCAAGGTCAAAAAATGACACCTCTCCTTTGTCATAATCTAGCTGAACTCTGATCTTTTTCGGGAAGGAATATTCCAATATGAGTTTTGTATAATCCCATGGAGTAATTTCATGAAGAAATCTAGTGCATCCAGACATGTAGATGCCCCACTCCTTCTTCTTCTGATGTTTCTTAGTTATAGCGGTTACACCAACAGACCAGTTCTCACCCACCTCTACATCCCAGCTGTGTTGCCCAGAGCTAAAGCCTTCAGAACCACGGACCGCCTCATAACATCTCTCTGGGGTGTCGGGGAGTTGCTGAACTCTCTGACTGTTTGTCACACGGGTCAAATCCTCTGATATGATCAATAGTTTGTCGGCAGTATTGGGGTCCAGAATGACAGGAGCTGGATGGGAAAGATACAATGGGGAAAGGTATCTGAGCTGATCATTAGGCAAATTAATTATCTGTAAATACTGTTGCAGATTTGAATGTCAAACAATGAAAAACCATGTTGCATGGCTTACTGTATTTGATTATCTCCTTCATCTTCCCCCAGACTGTGTACAGCAGGTTCCCCAGGTGTTTGGCCTCATCGATCAGAGCTCCTGATGGAGTCAGTGGATCTGGCAGGTTGCACTGGGATCTGCAGGAATATGAAATAGTCACATATCTGGAGTGGTTCTGATCTGACACAGAGCATGAGACACACAGCGAGTGGTTCTGATCTCACACAGAGCATGAGACACACGACACACAGCAAGTGAACTTACCTCTTCATAGTGGACTTGGCATTCTGTCAAAAAATGAGAAAATAAGGCAACCAGTCAATATCTCTCATTTGGTCAGATTACTATTCCAATCTTAACTTAAAATTGAAAATTCTACATGTATCATAGAAGTGATTACAAGCACGAATGAGATGTCTTCAGCTTTCATGTCCTCCTCTAAGACTCTGATCTTGTCTGTGAGTGAGGAGATCTCTGAAGTCAAATTCACACTCCTGATCGCCATGGCCTGACTCTTGGTTGTCGCCTCTTTCCTCAGTGCATTGATCCTCGTGGTCTCGTCTGCTCGCAGGAACTGGTACAGCTTCTGAAACTCCTGTTTTAACCCCTTCTCTGTCTGCTGGGCCTGGAGCTGAGAACATTGAGATGAAGATCAGCTGAAACTCACTATTCAACACTTTATCATTTAGTAATTAAACAGTAGTCCAATAGTAGCTATTGTCACTTTAACATCCATAACAGAGATTTGTTGGTATTTTGTCAACTCTGTCCAAAACAGAATTGGGTAAATGTCAGCTTTTTGTAAAACAAACAAAACAAACTAATTATATTTGTAAAGCTTGAGAAAAATAGATTTGAAACAAATTTTTCACAAAAATATCAATAAGCTATCAGTAATTTACCTTAATGTGGCTGGCCATGTTATCACAGATGAGTTTTTCGGACTTAAATGCTTCCTGTTTGGTTTTTAAGTGCATCAATGCGAGCTTAAATTCAGCCTGCAAATGAGAGGATATGCACACATTGATTATATCGTATGGATCAGTTGAACAAGACATTTGTTTGCTATGGACAATATGAAGACTCATTTATAAAATCATAAAAATTGGCAAATTTTAACATTGACACATGCAGCCCTCTCTTTTGAACTTTCCATTTTCACCATTTTCACAGGGGCAGCTTTAGCTCAGGAGGTAGAGCGGGTCAGCCAATGACGCAAGGGTTGGCGGTTCGATCCCCGCTCCCTCCCAGCTGCTGTCGTTGTGTCCTTGGGCAAGACACTTAACCCTTCTTGCTCCCGATGGTGTGTAGGCACCCTGCGTGGTAGCCTGCCGCCATTGGTGTATGAATGGGTGAATGTAAACTATCTACTGATTGTAAAGCGCTTTGGATAAAAGCGCTATATAAATGCAGGCCATTTACCATTTACCATTCACCTGTGTGCCTCACCTCATAGTCTTGTGCAGCTTCACTGATGGGTACGCAGTTATGTTTCTTATGCTTCTTTGCATCCCTGCAGACCACACAGATGGGCTGCTGGTCGTCCCGACAGAAGAGCTTGAGTTTCTCACTGTGCAGACTGCAGAGCTGCTCAGGTCCAGATGGAGCTCTCTGACTCCTCTCTTGTCTCAAGCTGTCAGACAGGTTCTTCAAAGACAGATTGCGAGGAGGTCGTTGCTGCATTGGAAACATTTCCTTGCAGACTGGACACGTCTGGGCCCCACTCTGCCTCCACCATTCCTGAATACAGACTTTACAGAAGCTGTGACCACACAGCAGGACAACAGGATCCCTAAAAATGTCACAGCATACAGCGCAGGTCCAATCCACCTCAGGCAGAGACAAGCTGCTAGCCATTTTGTTTTCTCTTCTGGGGTTACGGTTGTCAGCCTTTTCCTGTAGCCTACGAGCTGTCTGAGGACCAACTTACTTTCACTTTCAAAGGCTCACTCTGGTTTGTGTAGCTGTAGCGGGGTTCACTCTGCGTTGTGTGTAGGAATGAAGACGCCACGACAACTGGGTAGAGGTATCAATATCTGTATTCAGCAATAATGGACATGGATCAGGATGCAGCTTTCAGCAGGTCTGCATATTATGCTCAACAGCACCGTCTCTCTCAAAATCCAATGCAGATTACATTTTGGGCACCTTCACACAGTGAGTGTGACACCCACATTGTTACAAGACACCATTGTGCTTTTTCATTCAAATAAATTATACAAAAACCATAGAAAATAAGGTACAGAAAAGTGTGCAATGTTCCTTTAAATAAATAAAAATAAATAAAAACAAACACCCAACATACCTGTATTGAGCAATAATGGACATGGATCAGGATGCAGCATTCAGCAGGTCTGCATATTATGCTCAACAGCGCCTGTTAATCACCAGCAATACTATTCTCAATACATGACAGTGGTGGAAATCTTGTAAACTGTGCATCACTATAAAGACTAAGCAACAACAGGTAGGTTAACAGTTCCTTTCATGTTTTCTAGAACTTTGATGCACAGGAATGAACAAGACATGGAAATTGCAGCACCAAACGTGAACTAATTACTGGCATTAACAATACCATCAATGGTAAGTAAAAAAGACTATCTATATTGTAATTAACTAAAACAGTGACAAGACATAGAAATGCATACCGTCTCTCTCAAAATCCAATGCAGATTGAGTGAGCGCAAATTGGCGGGTTGCGGAAGATCTGCACGCTATGGACTAGTCCATCTCGACCAACTCTTCCTTACATTCACTACTCAAATGCTAAACGTGTTGCACAAACTTGATCTACTTTGTAATGACTTCCGAAATATACATCTCGCCATTAACTGACGCAGTGTCCCGTAAATAATTAATAGACAACCAGGAAGTCACCCATACAAATAAACAGAATGGTTTGGTCACTTTACCCTTTCAAAATAAGAGTCTCCTGTATGCAAATGAAAAAATAAAAGTCCAATCTAGTGTAACAACATCACACTGCTACATAGCTCTGAGGTTCAGTATTTTAAGTTCCCAGTAAATCCTCCTTGGTAAAAAATAAATGAATTAAACAGCCTATTGGCTGCCTGGATTGTCTTCCTTATTTTCTCTTAAAAGTCCATGAACTCAAGCAGTTTTAGCAGCTGACTTGAAGTTGCTTCTTCCTGTATTTGTGTAAAAAGGGGTGGAGTGCTGCATCCCCCCCCCCCCTTTCCCGCCCACACACTTTTGCTGCTTGTGAGATTTAAAGACATACTCTCCTCTGGTAGCCTGGCTCCTCCTGTGGTGCAGCCAAAGACTGGAGAAGGAAATAACCCTCACCTTTACCTGATTTACTACCACCTTAGTGTCTGTGTTTTTTAAAAGATTGTGCTCAGTTGTGCCTGAACTGAAGGCTTGGTGAGTAAAATACTTTCGTCTCTGAAGACTGATGATCAGACTGATGCAGATGCTTATAAAGGCAAGAAGAGAATGAAATCTTGTACGTAGAATGGAGACAAAATGTCTGTCTGTCTGTCTGTCTGTCTGTCTGTCTGTCTGTCTCTCTCTCTCTCTCTCTCTCTCTCTCTCTCATTTCTTCAGTAATTTTCCATCAGTTAAATACTGTAAGCATTGAGCAGAATATTTTGGGCAAAACGATAAGCCTAGAACGAATATAATCCTTCTTTATAGACCTTTGGGCAGGTTGAGCTTGTGATGCTAAAAAAGTCCATCAGGATATTTGGTCACTGTTTGTGTAGCTGTCACACAGAAAAGGAAGATGTTCATCAGCACATTCATAAACAGGTTCATGATAATCTATTGCTAGGTGCTATCTGGTGAATGCACAGCTCAGGCTTTCATATCAGTGACTCTGTAAAACTGCCTGGACTGTAACAGCATTGTGTTGAAGTTTGTGATGATGTGTAGCTG
>NC_139630.1:52234507-52252007 GCF_964638095.1 Poromitra crassiceps | reverse complement strand
ACTAATACAGAGTCAGTGAGTTAATAAAGAGTCAGTATCAGACACTAATACAGAGTCAGTGAGTTAATAAAGAGTCAGTATCAGACACTAATACAGAGTCAGTGAGTTAATAAAGAGTCAGTATCAGACACTAATAAAGAGTCAGTGAGTTAATAAAGAGTCAGTATCAGACACTAATAAAGAGTCAGTGAGTTAATACAGAGTCAGTATCAGACACTAATACAGAGTCAGTGAGTTAATAAAGAGTCAGTATCAGACACTAATAAAGAGTCAGTGAGTTAATAAAGAGTCAGTATCAGACACTAATACAGAGTCAGTGAATTAATAAAGAGTCAGTATCAGACACTAATACAGAGTCAGTGAGTTAATAAAGAGTCAGTAT
The DNA here is from genome assembly GCF_964638095.1 of Poromitra crassiceps. NCBI lineage: Eukaryota > Metazoa > Chordata > Actinopteri > Beryciformes > Melamphaidae > Poromitra > Poromitra crassiceps. The sequence continues at coordinate 52,251,625 of NC_139630.1, read as the reverse complement.
CAGACACTAATAAAGAGTCAGTGAGTTAATAAAGAGTCAGTATCAGACACTAATAAAGAGTCAGTGAGTTAATAAAGAGTCAGTATCAGACACTAATAAAGAGTCAGTGAGTTAATACAGAGTCAGTATCAGACACTAATAAAGAGTCAGTGAGTTAATAAACAGTCAGTATCAGACACTAATAAAGAGTCAGTGAGTTAATAAAGAGTCAGTATCAGACACTAATAAAGAGTCAGTGAGTTAATAAAGAGTCAGTATCAGACACTAATAAAGAGTCAGTGAGTTAATAAAGAGTCAGTATCAGACACTAATAAAGAGTCAGTGAGTTAATACAGAGTCAGTATCGGACACTAATAGGGTCAGTGAGTTAATAAAGAGTCAGTATCAGACACTAATAAAGGGTCAGTGAGTTAATAAAGAGTCAGTATCAGACACTAATAAAGGGACAGTGAGTTAATAAAGACTCAGTATCAGACACTAATAAAGGGTCAGTGAGTTAATTAAGAGTCAGTATCAGACACTAATACAGAGTCAGTGAGTTAATAAAGAGTCAGTATCAGACACTAATAAAGAGTCAGTGAGTTAATAAAGAGTCAGTATCAGACACTAATAAAGAGTCAGTGAGTTAATAAAGAGTCAGTATCAGACACTAATAAAGAGTCAGTGAGTTAATACAGAGTCAGTAACAGACACTAATAAAGAGTCAGTGAGTTAATAAAGAGTCAGTATCAGACACTAATAAAGAGTCAGTGAGTTAATAAAGAGTCAGTATCAGACACTAATAAAGAGTCAGTGAGTTAATAAAGAGTCAGTATCAGACACTAATAAAGAGTCAGTGAGTTAATAAAGAGTCAGTATCAGACACTAATAAAGAGTCAGTGAGTTAATACAGAGTCAGTATCGGAGACTAATAGGGTCAGTGAGTTAATAAAGAGTCAGTATCAGACACTAATAAAGGGTCAGTGAGTTAATAAAGAGTCAGTGTCAGACACTAATAAAGGGTCAGTGAGTTAATAAAGAGTCAGTATCAGACACTAATAAAGAGTCAGTGAGTTAATAAAGAGTCAGTATCAGACACTAATAAAGAGTCAGTGAGTTAATAAAGAGTCAGTATCAGACACTAATAAAGAGTCAGTGAGTTAATAAAGAGTCAGTATCAGACACTAATAAAGAGTCAGTGAGTTAATAAAGAGTCAGTATCAGACACTAATAAAGAGTCAGTGAGTTAATAAAGAGTCAGTATCAGACACTAATACAGAGTCAGTGAGTTAATAAAGAGTCAGTATCAGACACTAATACAGAGTCAGTGAGTTAATAAAGAGTCAGTATCAGACACTAATAAAGAGTCAGTGAGTTAATAAAGAGTCAGTATCAGACACTAATAAAGAGTCAGTGAGTTAATAAAGAGTCAGTATCAGACACTAATAAAGAGTCAGTGAGTTAATACAGAGTCAGTATCAGACACTAATAAAGAGTCAGTGAGTTAATAAAGAGTCAGTATCAGACACTAATAAAGAGTCAGTGAGTTAATAAAGAGTCAGTATCAGACACTAATAAAGAGTCAGTGAGTTAATAAAGAGTCAGTATCAGACACTAATAAAGAGTCAGTGAGTTAATACAGAGTCAGTATCGGACACTAATAGGGTCAGTGAGTTAATAAAGAGTCAGTATCAGACACTAATAAAGGGTCAGTGAGTTAATAAAGAGTCAGTATCAGACACTAATAAAGGGTCAGTGAGTTAATAAAGAGTCAGTATCAGACACTAATAAAGGGTCAGTGAGTTAATAAAGAGTCAGTATCAGACACTAATACAGAGTCAGTGAGTTAATAAAGAGTCAGTATCAGACACTAATAAAGAGTCAGTGAGTTAATAAAGAGTCAGTATCAGACACTAATAAAGAGTCAGTGAGTTAATAAAGAGTCAGTATCAGACACTAATAAAGAGTCAGTGAGTTAATAAAGAGTCAGTATCAGACACTAATAAAGAGTCAGTGAGTTAATAAAGAGTCAGTATCAGACACTAATAAAGAGTCAGTGAGTTAATAAAGAGTCAGTATCAGACACTAATAAAGAGTCAGTGAGTTAATAAAGAGTCAGTATCAGACACTAATAAAGAGTCAGTGAGTTAATACAGAGTCAGTGTCAGACACTAATAAAGAGTCAGTGAGTTAATAAAGAGTCAGTATCAGACACTAATAAAGAGTCAGTGAGTTAATAAAGAGTCAGTATCAGACACTAATAAAGAGTCAGTGAGTTAATAAAGAGTCAGTATCAGACACTAATAAAGAGTCAGTGAGTTAATAAAGAGTCAGTATCAGACACTAATAAAGAGTCAGTGAGTTAATAAAGAGTCAGTATCATACACTAATAAAGAGTCAGTGAGTTAATAAAGAGTCAGTATCAGACACTAATAAAGAGTCAGTGAGTTAATAAAGAGTCAGTATCAGACACTAATAAAGAGTCAGTGAGTTAATAAAGAGTCAGTATCAGACACTAATAAAGAGTCAGTGAGTTAATAAAGAGTCAGTATCAGACACTAATAAAGAGTCAGTGAGTTAATAAAGAGTCAGTATCAGACACTAATAAAGAGTCAGTGAGTTAATACAGAGTCAGTGTCAGACACTAATAAAGAGTCAGTGAGTTAATAAAGAGTCAGTATCAGACACTAATAAAGAGTCAGTGAGTTAATAAAGAGTCAGTATCAGACACTAATAAAGAGTCAGTGAGTTAATAAAGAGTCAGTATCAGACACTAATAAAGAGTCAGTGAGTTAATAAAGAGTCAGTATCAGACACTAATAAAGAGTCAGTGAGTTAATAAAGAGTCAGTATCAGACACTAATAAAGAGTCAGTGAGTTAATACAGAGTCAGTATCAGACACTAATAAAGAGTCAGTGAGTTAATAAAGAGTCAGTGAGTTAATAAAGAGTCAGTATCAGACACTAATAAAGAGTCAGTGAGTTAATAAAGAGTCAGTATCAGACACTAATAAAGAGTCAGTGAGTTAATAAAGAGTCAGTATCAGACACTAATAAAGAGTCAGTGAGTTAATAAAGAGTCAGTATCAGACACTAATAAAGAGTCAGTGAGTTAATAAAGAGTCAGTATCAGACACTAATAAAGGGTCAGTGAGTTAATAAAGAGTCAGTGAGTTAATAAAGAGTCAGTATCAGACACTAATAAAGAGTCAGTGAGTTAATAAAGAGTCAGTATCAGACACTAATAAAGAGTCAGTGAGTTAATAAAGAGTCAGTATCAGACACTAATAAAGAGTCAGTGAGTTAATAAAGAGTCAGTATCAGACACTAATAAAGAGTCAGTGAGTTAATAAAGAGTCAGTATCAGACACTAATAAAGGGTCAGTGAGTTAATAAAGAGTCAGTATCGGACACTAATAAAGAGTCAGTGAGTTAATAAAGAGTCAGTATCAGACACTAATAGGGTCAGTGAGTATCAGTTGGGAGTGTAACTGGAGCGACAGCTTTACTCTGCAGGACATTACAGGACTTTACGACGTGTTAAATGTTTCCTTTGTTCCTCCCTGTGGCAGCTCGCCCCGGCAATTAGGGAACGCAGTGGCCAGCAATGAGTCATTATCCCTAATGCTCTCTCTCTCTCTCTCTCTCTCTCTCTCTCTCTCTCTCTCTCTGCTTCACAGTATGCAGCATGGCAGACTGTTGCTTGATTGATTGATTGATTGATTGATTGATTGATTGATTGATTGATTGATTGAATATTGATTGATTAATTGATTGATTGATTATTGCTTGATTAATTGATTGATTGATCGTTAAACCTTCATTCCTTCCTTCCTTCCTTCCTTCCCTTTCTTTCCTTCCCTGCCTTTGTCTTCCAGTAAGTCACTTCAAAACGCTTTGTCATTCCTCGCAGGAAGTGGCTTGTGGGTCCATGTTGAAGACGAGACAAATGAAGTGCTGAACGGGGGGGTGAACTGGGGGGGGGGGGTAGAAATCTGTCAACTTTGCACTTGCATCCATCCATAGCGTCCATTTGCCTGGTGAACAGCCATCTTTAATTACCAGACGAGAACAATCTGATATCTTTTTTTCCTTTCGATTCTTTTGTGGTCAAATCTGAAACCCAACCGTGGCACTTTGCCAACGTTTAAAATGCCAGTGGCCAGTTCTTCTGTGCACAGGCTCCCCGAAATAAACCCCCATGCGCCATTCCATTTGGGAAACCAATTTGGGGACGGAGGGAGGGTGGGGGCAAGAAAGGGGGAGGAGAAGGAGGAGGAGGAGGAGGAGGAGGAGGAGGGGGGAGAAAAAGGGTGTGGGTTATCTGTAGTAATAATCATAAATCACCTCTGAAATGCTGCCATGTCACATGCCAGCCTGCGCCACTAATGACCGGGCCCATCTTTCACCGGGTATTTTTATCTGCGTGCCCTGACACCCGACTTCTGGAAGCGTCCTCTCGTTTTACGTCGTCAGCACCTCGGCCCCCGCCCGAGCACAAGTTCCTTACATATCTATAAATACCGCCCGGCTAAATGGCATTTTCTCTCGCCCAGCCGCCCACCCACCCACCAACCCTCCCGCCCCCCTGCCTGGCTGGCTGGCTGGCTGGCTGGCAAGACCCAGGAGCTCTGTGACTTGGCACAGGCAGCCACAGTCCTACGCCACTAAACATCTTTGAGCTTAGCCCCTGCCCTAACATCACCCCCGCGAAGAACAGCTGGCTCAAAAAAATAGATCCACCTGCTGCCACTGCCTTCAAGTTCCAAAGTCATGTCAATTTGATTCAACTGCTAAACTGCTTACTAAATGAGCGCTACATTTATTTAGCAAAAAAAAAAGTCACCAATAGTTATACTGGCTCTTTGAGTTTAAAGACCACCTGTACGGTGAGGTTTTTAGATGGTGGCTGCTCTTAAAGCAGCTTGCACATAAACACTGTGACTCATGCGCGTGCGCACACACACACACACACGCGCGCGCGCGCACACGCACGCACACACACGCGTGCGCAAACACACGCGCACACACACACACACACAAACGCGCAAACACACGCACGCGCGCACACACACACACACACACACACGCACACACACACACGCACGCACATACCTGTACACACTTCCTTTGTGCAGAATGTTCTGCCAAGTTCTCTAAGCTTGCTGACATGGGGCACTAGAGACTGCAGGTCAGCGACAGCTTCCTGCTATTTCGGGCTGTGTCACAGCTTGAGGTTTTAATTTATTCTGGCAGAATGTGTCAATCACTGCAGCAACTGAGGGCCCGGGCCTGAGCCATATTGGGGTCGGGGGAGGGAGAGAGAGAGAGAGAGAGAGACGAGGGCTATAGGCCATATTTTATTCTTATCGAAGAAAGAAAAAAACTCGTAGAACAATGGCGATTCCACTCCATATATTTCCATCGGCGACGCGGCCCTTGTCACTCACAGCACCGTCTGTTGGCTCCAGGCAGGGTGAGGGTGCTCTTGGCTGCTGGCTACAGGTTCGCTTCCCTCCTTCCCCAGTAACTAACATTAGTGGACGAATTGGAAAACTCATCTGAGATGAGCGTCTAGGGGCATCTTCACCCTGCAGGTTAGATAAACAGGATATATATCCAAAATACAAAATATTCACAATATGCGTGTGTGTGTGTGTGTGTGTGTGTGTGTGTGTGTGTGTGTGTGTGTGTGTGTGTGTGTCTGGGTAGGAGGAGGAGTAGGAGGGACTCCCTGAGGTTCACGCCTGCTTTTTCCTTCCCCTTTGGTTTGAGATCTACAGTATGTACTGTCACAGTGCCCAAGCTATAGTGGTTACTTAACTTACCGTAAAGGCAATTATTTTGGTTACTGCGAAGTGTCTGGTGTTTGCTGTGTTCACGGCATGACCGTTCTCTCCGCAGAGGCACAGCATTTGATGGTAAATGCGGTAACAGCACGGTGTCGGCGGGGAGCAGAGAATCAGCTCTCAATTTGTCAGTTTGCATGACGAGAATACTTCCCTAGTAACCAAATAACATAGCAACCATTAGCCAATCAGCCATGGCAGTGACTGCGGCGTTTGCGGACACTTCCGTGGATTTCATTTTTTTGAGAGGAGCGCGAAGCTTGGTACCCTCCACACCGGGAACACCGGACACTCCGCAGTAACGGCATCGTTGTCTAGTTCTCAAAGGCCACCAGCCGGTTAGCCGGACACATACCTCCATTCCAGCGCGCTTGTATTTGCCGGTCTAGTCGGTCACACAGTCAATAGTTCATTAGTTAGGCCACTTAACTAACTAATTAGTTAGTTCATTAGTTAGGCCATTATCTTTGGGTTGTGGTCCACTTTAATTCCGCGTCCGCATGGCATTCTGCCAAGCACTCAAACGCCCCATTCGCTCTCTCACTTCCTGCTTCCTGCTGGAATACCCCCAGCCCCACCCCCGAGTGCTAGGTCGGCCCGCCCTCAAGTCAGGCCTCAGCCAATCCACTCCAACATAATGACAAACATGGCGCCTAACCAATCAAACTGTGACAGTACATAAAAGTGACAAGTGTATTGCTGTTGCAAGGAGAACAGTCTGTGTGCTGGGTGGCTGTTATCCATGATGATAATGTACTGATACTTCCCCAGGCACTGCTGGTGGAAGATGTCCTGAATGACAGACTCCATGTCCTGAATGACAGACTCCATGTCCTGAATGACAGACTCCATGTCCTCAATGGCAGACTCCGTTGCCAGTGATGTGCAGTGTTGGGCAAGTTACTTTCAAAATGTAATATATTACATATTACTAGTTACTTTACTTTCATTTGAAAGTAATAAGTTACTTTACAATATTACTGTCTGTGTAGAGTAACATTTTACTTATCACACTACTTAAGTGTGATTACTCAGTTACTGCTAAAGGTAATATATTACATGTAATATGTTACTTTTGTAATGAGTTACACCCAACACTGGTGATGTGTGCTGTGCCGCTTTCACTACTCTGTAGATTTGCGACTGTGGGCGTTTCCGTACCAAACTGTGACTGTGATGGCGCATCTGTAGAAGTTTGTGAGGATGTTGGCCTTCATACCAGACTTCCTCAGTCTCCTCAGGAAACAATAATAATAAATTAAACTAGTGCTTTTCAAGAACTCAAAGACAGTCTACTGTGCCGCTGGTTAGCTTTCTTGACAACGGTGTCTGTGTGTGTAGATTCCAGGAGAGTTTCTCAGAGATGTGAACTCTGAGGAACTTGAAGCTGCTTACCTTTTCAACCGGGCATCATCAATGCTGTCTCCTGTAGTCCATGATCATCTAGTTTGTCTCACTGATAAAGTCTCTGTGAGTAAGTGAGTCAGTGAGTGAGTGAGTGAGTGAGTGAGTGAGTGAGTGAGTGAGTGAGTGAGTCAGTGAGTCAGTGAGTCAGTGAGTCAGTCAGTGAGCTAACAATGTCTGTGCAGCCTGACACACTGCATTCTGCACACTGCACACTGTATTCGTAGTAATCTCAAAACAGTAGACAATGGAGTGATTACTCTCTCCCTCTCTCTTCCTCTCTCTCTTCCTCTCTCTTTCCCTCCCTCTCTCCCCCCTCTCTCTCTCTCTCCTCAGGCCACTGTTTCCCATGCCAGTGCCACTGTCCTCAGGCCATGCCAAGGGCTCGAATTTGACCCCCCCCGACATACTGCCAAAACACACACAGACGCACACTCACAACATACTGCCAAAACACACACACACACACACACACACACACACACACACACACACACAGACGCACACTCATGTCAGTCATCATGTGATGTCATGCCTATAGTACAGTAGGCATGGCATCACATGAACGTGCTAATGCCACACAGTGGGGGACTCGCTCCTATGAATGGAGGGACCGGTGGGAAAGCGGCTCAGAGGTCGAGCGCTGTCGCCCTCACAGTAAGAAGGACCCGCGGGTTCAAGTCCTGGCGTTCTCTACGTGGAGTTGGCATGTTCTCCCTGTGTTTCCTCTCACAGGCCACAGACATGCCGGTCAGCTAGATTAGAGACTCCAATTGAATGGTATAGAGGAAGATGGGGAAATGAAGATGACAGGAGACACTGGACTTGAGGTGAGATCAAAAATATTTTTTTTAACAAGACCGCTCCATGCATTTTCTCTGTATCTCTCACACAGGCTGATCACCAGAATAAAATGACAGCATATGTTTCTGCAATCCACGGATACGTAGAATATCACGTTCCAGAACCAGAAATAGGACGCATACCACGTTTTTAGATACATGTATACATTGTCAACGTTATCCACGTCATAGAGTCTGCTATTGACATAGCACGGTGGCCAGTAAGGGTGTTGCGGTTGGGGTGGATGGAACACTTGCCTTTCACACCAGAGGGCCGTGTTCGATCCCCAGTGTCTCCAAAGTTCAATCGTAAGTCACATTTAACTGTTTTGTTCTTTAAGCCTAAACCCTAATCCAACCGTAGCCAAAGTTGTTTTACTTGCCTAAATGTAACCAAAGTTGTTCAAGTTCTTTTACTTGCGTTTAACATTGGATAGGCAGCGATGTTTTTATTGAGATGGTAGATGTAAAACGCTACGTTTTAGAAGCGTAAATGGCTGACGTTTTGTTTCAAATGTACGTTGAGATGACACGTCTCCATCTGTGGATTGCAGAAACGTACAATAGCGACATTTGATTCTGGCGATGGAGTTGTCTCGCAGCAGCAGCAGCATCTCTTGTTTGTTTCCATGTGAGTCTGACTATTTCAGTGACTCTTTCTCTCTGCGTCTGCCAGCTGATGGGCCAGCAGCGGCGGTCGGGTACATGCCACACAAAAAACACAAGTTCCATGTGTGTTTTGTCTCTGTTGTCTGTGACGTCAGGGAAAATTTGTCATTTCTTCCATACAACATAATATTACTGAAGAGCCTTTTGCATCATATAAACAAATAGTGTATGTTCTTTGGTGAGAGGAGAGTGTGTGTGTGTGTGTGTGTGTGTGTGTGTGTGTGTGTGTGTGTGTGTGTGTGTGTGTGTGTGTGTGTGTGTGTGTGTGTGTGTGTGTGTATATGGCGGCCATATCTCAATCAGAGATCAGTCTTACAGGCTGATTATGACATCATCATGCCAAATAAATGACAGCATGGTGAAAGAGTGCTGGTCCAAGGCCAATGGGATCCAACAGTTACAGAATCCATAAAGCCATAACAAACATTCAGATGATCAAATAAACCGTGATCCAGATCCATGGCCACACATCTGTCATCTTCTTCAGGCCAGAGTGGAATGACACCGTCAGACATGATTTATTTCAGCAATCCTGATTGTTTGGGGGGAGGGGGGTTTGTACATCCAACATGTTGCCTTGCTTTTAGTGCGATAATTGTTCCCATTTCTCTGTTCATAACTTATAACAAGCAACATCTCTCTCTCTCTCTCTCTCTCTCTCTCTCTCTCTCTCTGTAATTTTGCTTTCATGTCTACTTAGACATGTGTATGAGTGTGCGTGTGTGTGTGCGTGTGTGTGTGTGTGTGTGTGTGTGTGTGTGTGTTATGTGTGTGTGTGTGTGTGTGTGTGTGTGTGTGTGTGTGTGTGTGTTATGTGTGTGTGCATGTGTGCATGCGTGCGTGCGTGTGTGCATGCGTGTGTGTGTGTGTGTGTGTGTGTGTGTGTGTGTGTGTGTGTGTGTGTGTGTGTGTTTCATTACAGCCTCTTGGCTATGCTCACTTTGGGCTGCTTCACACCAATTTCCGCATCCTCCAAAATAAGTAGATGTGTAAAATGCATTGATATAGCTATAGGCTACTGAACATAGTAGATGGATTGGTCATCAATCTTTATCTAAGGAGATACTGCAAATGTTCAAAAACCGCTGTAGGCCTATGTGTGAATGGGATGACTTTTCATGCAGAGAGGCATAAAAACTCCCCGCTGCAAAACCAAATGCTCCTCCTTATTATGTTCTTTCTGATGGAAAATGGGAAAAATTGGCAAAATAAGTGGAACAGTTGTATGATACATGGTTCCTTTGTGTAATGGGTACCGCTTGCAGGGTAATTTGTGCTTTTTTTATTAGCAGGCTGAGCTCTTCAAACCTCTGAAAGCGTATCATGTGATTTTGAAGGGATTTTTGCTTATACATAAATAGTTCTTTGCTCATGCTTCATTGGTTGTGCTGCTGTCTTAGGTCTCTGGATTTTAACTTTGAACTTAACTGGAGTTAAGTTAAAATAAAATAAAAAATAAAATAATAATAATAATAAATAAATAAATAAATAAATAAATAAGTTAATTAATTAATTGATTGATTGATATGGCAGGAAATTAAGCTATATGCTGGTCAGTGAGTGCATGTTGTTTTTGCTGTGGTGGGATAAATAAAACCGTGTGCACGTCATTTGGGCCAAACTATTAATAAGAATGTCATTTGGTATCCCCTGCCCCCCCCTCCCTCCCCTCTGTACCCCATTACTCCTTTGGACACGTGCCCAATAGTGTCCGCATGGCAGCTGAACGCATGCGCAGTGGGACGGCCCTCAATAATAGTTGGGTCTAATGCAGCTATCCAGCCTGGTGCTCAAACTTGGACGCAGACAGAAAATATAATGGTTATTTTCCCCAGGAGTGAACGGTCGGGTCACCGAAACGGCTCCCGGGGCTGGCGCACGACTTTGTAATTGTGTTTACGCGCGTTGAAGCGACTCTCCCGGCGTGTTTTGGACTCTCGCTGGTAATGGCCAGTGGTTGAAGTGTTTTGACCCAGTCAGTGACAGCCTGCAAACAGCAGAGAGAGCTGTGCAGCGACCTCACGGCATTTTATTATGAGCGCTTCCAAGGAGTGAGAAGAGAATCTGGAAGAAGATTGGGAGTTTTGGAGGTCCGAAAATCATTTTTACCTGGGTATGTTCACTTTCCATTTTCAGTCAACTATGTAGCTAGGAGTTTGATGACAAATATAAACTATCTGGGTTAATTTTGAGGATAATTTCATATCGATTAGCCTACTAATTGACTTTGAAGCCGTGTGACCATAAAGCGAATGATTTCTGAATTATGTACGAAAGCAGTGTCCTAATTTAAAACCTGTCTGCGCTTTACAATAGGCTGCTGCCTGCTGTCAATTTTTTTTAACAAATTGCATTAGAATAATTTATATAAAACGTGTATTTTTTTTATTTTTTTGCTGTAGCCAAAATAAAATACGTTTTCCTTTACTGAGCCTTTTTCAAAAACATGAGATTTAAAATGTAGGTCTGTCAGTTTTCACGTTTGCTGGAGCCCATCCAACATCAAGGACCTATTATGCAGAGTGAACCCATGCACGTATTATTTGCGGCACCCATCTGTTTATATTGACAAAAACATATTCAAGAGGTGATGACACACATCATAAGGAGGCACTAATATCAAATTGGAGTTATGAAGATTGGGGTCTTTTAAATGGGGGGGGGGGGGGGGGGGTCCAATTAATGATGGTCTGAAAAACATTGTCTATTTTGTCTATGATAGTTTGACAAACAATTTTGTTTGTTTGCCTTATGATGGTCATTGGTTGAACTCAGTTTGCACCTGTTTATTATTGACTCTTCATCACATGGACGCATGCAGGGATGTCTCCCCTCACATGGCCACGGGTCCTCTCCATCTCTCCTCTCATCCCACGTGGAGTTTGTGTTTGTATTTGATATGTAGGAAATGGGAATCTTATACCACGGCCGGCCGGGGCTCTGAGGGCTTGAATGGCCCCTGGCTATTGGCCTGCCCCTAACAACATGACAAGTTACGCGCCGACTCAAAATCTGATAGGCCTACTGCGCCGTAATCCATACAGATTAGATTTCACATTAAGGACTCATACTTAAGCACGCATTCATGCCCATGCTGGGGTCTGATTTGTTGAGATTTTGGAAAATGACAATTCCTGCATGTCCAGATGCTGGAGATGAATTATTGTTCTGGGCTTTGTGACTGGCCTTTTATTTCAGTCAGGTATAGGCTATTCCAGCTCGGCCATTTAGAAAAGTCTAGCCTATAGTCGGCTTTGCAATTATGATGTGACATAACACATGAACTGTCTCATTCCAAATTAAATGTATTTGACAAGTTGCTTGCTATTAACCTAAATTAAACTATCTTCCTATTGCTTTTTATTTGTGCATCTAATTCTATAGGCCTATATCGGTTATATGAGAGAGGGGCAGGCAGGGCTGCAGGGCACATTTTTTTCCTGGTTAATTTTGAACATGATCGGTCATTTTGTAGGCCTAATTGTCTTTCTTTCGCAAAGACAATTAGGCATATGGAATGAATGCTAATCAAGTAGCCTATGGTGCCATCATCGTTCTGGATTTGAGATGGATGCGGTGCCAAACCTTATTTAACGTTTTAATGTGCTCAATATCCTAATTAAAAAAATGCTTCACATGCTCGCATAATTCACTTTTAACTATTGCAAACATATTATTTCATGTAAAATACCAAGTCATTTTTCATTGGGCTACTGGTATAATTGCACGCAGCATTTTCTGAGCTGCACAAATGAAACTGGCCCCAGTTTTTCTGCTGAAAATATTTCAGGCCCAATGAAACTCGTGTTCAGGAGAGACGCAGCTGGCAGCTCGGCATTTATAGAAGGGTGTTATTCTGCACCTCCCATGTGACAAAACGCTTGGAAAGACGTTTCTGTAAAAAAAAAAAAGAAAAGTATTTTTTTTAAATCGATATCCTGTCCATAAGCTTGAGGTCAATTTATTAGGCTATGTGCTTTTCTGTCCTGCAGCCGTCTGAGTGCAGGCGGTGTTGATGGGCACGCACGCATCATGCGGTTTGTTCAACATCCTCCTCTCTTCGGCTTTTACAGCGTGAAATTACCACCGTGCTCTCTCTGCCCCCACGCCTCGCTGCCATGTGTGTTTCTTCTATGTCGCCGTCAATAGACAGAGTGAGAAATATAATTCTCTCTTATGGGATCGTGAAGGAAATGGCAGGCATGATCGATTCTCTGCAGTGTCAGGTAACTTGCTCCATGGGTTGAGGGGCAGTGCAAAGATGTGCTACTAATATGGGAAATAAAATAAAATGCTAAACTAGTCGGTGATCATCATAAGGCTAACAAAAAAAAAATATATAGGTTATAAAAAAAAATCGACTTTCAGAATAGCATTCATTCTCCCTAGCTTATCTTCACATAACTTCCATCAATTTTACAAATACCAATACGGTGGTTTTCAAAGCGGGGTCCTTGAGGGGGTCCCAAGCAAAAATAAGAACAATTTATTTTCTGTATAATTCCATCCAAGTATACCACAATAATGGGATGTTTTGGTCATGGGTTTCATACACTTTATGTAATAAAACATCTAAAAGCCAAACATCTTATCAGATGGGCGACCCTGGAACAAAATATTATAGCATAAATGGGGGGCTGTGGCATAATTTGTGTCCGTTTATAGGGTTCCACGTGAAAAAGTTTTGAGAACCATGCACAGACTTAATATACCTTTTAATAAAGATGTCTGCCTGCAAAGGTGGACAAACTCTTAAGCAAATGGTGGGTATACTGTAGGTATAAAGTTGACTTTAGGTGAGTACGCTCCACTGCTGTGTCCCTGGCTCCCTGAGAGAAACGGAGCGGAGGGGAGATTGAACCACAATCAGATAGCACGGGATGCCCTGCTAAAGCTGCTTCTGTCCTCCACAGAGGTGAGAGAGGGGGAGAGAGAGGGGGAGAGGGAGGGGGAGAGGGAGGGAGAGAGGGAGAGAGAGCGAGGCTTGGGCACAAATCAATTCGCCTGAGAGACGCATTATTGTCTTGGGTTTCAGGCGAGGAGGAGCTGAACGCTATGAAAAATTAAAAGGATGCCAGTTAGTTTAACAGACCGAGCCAGAAAACGACACACACAGACACACACGCATGCACGCACACGCACACGCGCGCACACACACACACACACACACACACACACACACACACACACACACACACACACACACACACAGAGCTGTGTGTGCGCGTGTGTCTGTGTGCCTGTGCCTTGGAAAAAGGTAGCCTGAAGGTGCAGGTTGTTGTTGTTCTGTTAATACTGTATGTTCTGCAGCAAACGTTAGACTATTTATCTTGTCATTGATCGGTCTTTATTGGAGCTTATGGAAAGTTCCCTACCGTCTTCGTTTCAACACGCCCCCCCCCCCCACACACACACACACACACACATCCTCTGATATTGCAGTTTCGAAGGCAGACTTTGACAAACAGGAAAACATCTAAGTTAAACGAAATAATTGCCTGAAAAAGGCAACAACAGCCTTTGCAGCTCATTCCTGTCGAAAAGGTCAGTTTATAATAATTGTGAGAAACAGGTTTGATTGCTGCAGGGATGATTGTGTAGAGGCCAACCCGGAAGTTAGCATCACGCTGGCTTCCCTTGTCTGGAGGTCGATGGGATTTAGATGCCTGAAATAAGCTCCGTGGTTAACAAAAGAACATTGCTTTTATGATTTTTGAAGTGTAAATGTGATCACCAAACACCAACAAACGCCAGGAAATGCTTCAAAAATCATAACAACTGTGTGAATTTGTGAAGCTGATCTGGTAAACGCAAATATCTCAGTTTCATAAACATTTTGTTGAGCACAGACCTTATTTCAGGTATCTAACAAAATCCTATGGAAAAAACCCATTGACTTCCAGACGAGGGAACCAGGCGATGCTAGAACTTCCAGGTTTTAGGACTCATTCCTCCGGTACTCTGTTACATTGACGTTTTATAAAGCAACAGTGACAACATAATGAAATATTCATCTTCCCATAAAAATACTGTATGAGGAAAACTCACTGGCATACTGGAAATTATTCGATGGCATCACCACTAACCAGATCTAATGACCGGGATGGACTGCGTGTGTGTGTGTGTGTGTGTGTGTGTGTGTGTGGGAAGGGGGGGGGGGGGGTTGCACCAGTGGGCTAGCTCTAGCCTGGTAAACCAGCCCGTCACGTGAACTCACATTTCATTTGCTTCTCCGTGACGGTCTTGCCCCGGCACCATGGGGGGGGGGGTTTAGCAGGGGCGGGAGCATGGGCGGGCGTAGTTGCCTTGACAGACAACTCCTTCAGCCAATCAGCGTCGGATCCAATCAAACCCAAATCCACTCGGGAGAACGGCAAAAACATATTTTCCGCCGAGAAGCTCTGCGGTTGCGGCGATACTCCTGTACTTGTTTAATTGTTGTTATTGAGTCTATTTCTGCAATAACTGCACTTTATGGCTGTTTAAACTAGACAAACGCTGACATGACTCCTCGAGACGACCAGGCAAGGAGGCGGCCATTACTGTTTTGTTAGTGCAGTGCTAGTGGCGTTCCTGATTGGCCAACTTGCGCTGTCAATCACAGCGGAGTCGCTGATTGGCTCTTCCGCTCTGCAGCTTCTGCTAAACCCTCCTGATGGCGCCGGGGCCAGACCGTCACGGAGAAGCAAATGAAATGTGAGTTCACGTGACGGACTGGTTTACCAGGCTAGGCTAGCTCAGGCTTTGACAGAGGAAGTCGTGGAAGTGATACTGAAAGCTGTAGTTTGTAGAATGGCCACTTGAGGCTGAATTCAAATGGGAGTCGTTCCCCCTTCGCCTCATTGTTAACTCATTCCCCGTCACGGTTTCTGACCTTTTTCAGTGATTTTCTGGGACCCACAGAATATCTTCTTCTATGACTATGTAAACACCGAATATCCCAAAAGACAGAACAAAGCCTCTACTTTCATGGGGGGGGGGGGGGGGGGGGGGGAAAGGTTTGTTTCTGCCTTCTTCCGTTCTTTAGGTATCGACACTTGAATGTAGGTCATTTTCACAGAAAACACCCGTCACTCACCAGGAAGCTGAGATATACAGTATGTCTGTTTGTGCAGCGAAGCGAGTGAGAAATTCAGCCCGCACGGAGAGCGTACGGCGCGGGGTAACGCTCTCATGTACTCCGTGGGTCTGGTGCTTCCTGTTACTGGATGTGTGGAGGTCTGGGGGCATATTTGACGGCTGAAATTTACACTCGGTGAGGGTTCACAAAGCGGATTACTAATCTAAGTGACAGGAGAAGTGATTGGTGTGCGTTCCGTTTTACCATGCTTCTAGTGAAAGAAATCCTCCAGCGTTGAGTGACTGTCACAAGCCTGTGTGACAACGTGCCAAGCCCGGGGGTAAACATGTCCTCGGAGGCACCAGGCTGGACGTGTTTGATGCGGTCCCTCCATGAAGGTGTCGATGCTTCGGGGCGGCTGTAGCTCAGGAGGTATGAGCGGGTCGTCCACTAATCACTTTGGATAAAAGAGGTCGGTGGTTCGATTCCCGGCTCCTCCAGTCTGCATGTCGAAGTGTCCTTGGGCAAGGCACTGAACCCCAAATTGCTCCCGTTGGTGTGCCAGCACCCTGCGTGGTAGCCTGCCGCCATCGGTGTGTGAATGGGTGAATGTACCTACTGACTGTAAAGCGCTTTGGATAAAAGCGCTATATAAATGCAGGCCATTTACCATGAAAACGCTCGCTGGTTTTGTGGGGCAATAACGGTGGAATATACGAGAGTATGGTACCACTTCATAAGATGGCCAAGAGCGCCATCTATCGCATGGCGGTGAAAAGACGGGTTGACGTACTATCACGTCAATGGCGGGGAATCAGGTAAAATGGCCGACTTTGTAACAGGCTTAACACGTTTACAGCCTCCCTGGTTCAAAACACGGTTTTGGCCTATACAGCTCATTTCACCTTTCATTACTGTACGGTCAGGATGTGAATTTTTATATAACTCACCCGTTAAATTTTTATATAACTCACCCGTTTCATTGTTATACAACTCGCCCGTTTAAAATAGACGTTAGAAAAGACTGTTTGGGCGTGTGTGTGAAGGTGTCTGCAGCAGAGAGGAGGGAGAGGAGTGGTTTCTGTTGAGATGATTGCGTTGCGTTCTGGCTCTGCCTGCTTTTCTTTCAGCTGGGCTATTGTTGCGGTGCCTCCTCCCACTCTCCTGACAGCAGCACACACACAAAAACAGCACAGAGGCACCAGCAGAGAACATCATTTCTGTTCTTTCATTACGCCGAAAATATCCCTTATCTTAATTAATCCCTCATTCATCCTTAACCATTGCGGCCTCTCTGGCCCGACCTGTCTGCCGT
>NC_139630.1:52214507-52232007 GCF_964638095.1 Poromitra crassiceps | reverse complement strand
AATATGTTGTTTTTCCACACTTTCTGTGTCGCTCCGTCAGGCTCGCCCTGGTTTAGATTACCGGCTGACCCCGTGCAGCACTGTCACTCTCACACACTCAAAACACATCCAGGCAAACACGCACAGCCACGCTGAGAGAGAGACACAGAGACAGAGAGGGGGGGAGAAAGAAAGAAAGAAAGAAAGAAAGAAAGAAAGAAAGAAAGAAAGAAAGAAAGAAAGAAAAGGTAATGGAAGAAAAAGTAAAGAGAGAGAGAGAAAGCACAAGGCAGAAAGGTAGAGAGGGGCATCCATCTTGTCCTGCCATCCAAATATCAAATATTGATGTGCATATTCCACAATTACTTCACCTGCTTGAAATAGGGCAGTGGTATCATTTAGAATGTGAATTTGAGCTGGGCCTCAAAGACATTGATTAATTGTTCAGGTTGGAAATGAGAGCTCAGAGCAAGGACACAGATTTGAATCGTACCACACAGCGCTATACGTTTTTACACCAGATTTGTGGCTCCCGGAAATGTTGGTTTATTATTCCTTAGATAAGTCAGATCATTAACATTCAGTAAGCAAAGAAATTATGAATTGTTGTTTATTTATCAGAATATTTCAGATTCCTACAGTGTTCTTCATCCAAAAAAGGTGATTACTAGTCAAATGATGTGGTAGCTGGTGTGATTGGATTGGTTTGGCACATTCATCCATCCGTCCGTGATTTGGTTACACTTGCAGTTAAAATACAAATTCAGTTTACACACTACAGTTTTCACAAATTTAATTTGAACCGAAAATAATTAAAATTCATTCATTTTGTTTTTATTTGTATCACAATATCCAAACTGCAAACTAATTCTTCCTCCCGATTGCTTCATTGAAATAGGTGTGGCTGTGCAGACAAGGTTTAGGGGAGTTGTCTGCTGATACCTGATACCCCCCCCCCCCCCCCCCACCCGCCCTTGTACCCTTTAAACCCTCATCCCCGTCTACCTCCACCCCTCCCCTTTCCCACCACATCCATCCCCCCGTCATCTGGGTTATGGTCAGGCGTCCTCTCTGGCCGCCTGCCTGCCTGCCGTCTGGGGTCCTGAGGGAGCGCTAGAAGGAGCCTGAGCAGGGCCAGAAGGGGTTAGCCCATAATACTACTTTTAGCCCGTTTAGCTGTCCAACTCCACCTGTTGTTGTGTACCCGTGTATAGCTGTGGCACATTTGGCCATAGGTGTTTTTTTTTAATTGGGTTTTTAGTCTGAGTGACAACAACAACACTCTTGGCGTTTTCAAAGAAGCATTTATCAAAGCTTGTATTATGAATTTCGGGAACACGTCGTCAGCGTGGGTCACTGGGTCTGCGTAATCCTAAAGCAGATATGTGCTGGATGAAGTACCTGAAAGCCAGCCTTGAGCAAAACAGTAGAGATCTCTTACCAGGAAATGACTTTGGTGGAAGTCACGTATTAGAATAGAATTCTTCTAATTGAGTACCGGTAGGCCAGGCTGCAGGGCCGGTTCCAGAACAAGATGACTAGGGGTGCATCCTAGATAGGAAGGGGTGCAGATGCCCGGGCGAAGGCCGGGCCCACTCGGGTGGCCGGCCAAAGGCCGGCCGCCCGAAAAATCTGACATGTTATTTTACTAAAAATAATGCATTTGACCATCATTTCAAGTAGAATGATACCACCCAAGCAAGAATATTTCAAGTGTTTCAAGTGCTTTACTGAAATATTTGGACCATATAATGACAATACAATTATCTCAACCTTAAAAGGTTACATATAGGTGCCAAAAAGCCATAAAATCACATCAAAGAACAAAGAAAAACAACAACTATAATTCAAGTTTAAACAGTAAGTGTGCAGCTGTAGCATTTATAAAAATCTTTTTTTTTTTTTTTTTTTTTTACTTTTCAACTGAGCATGCAGACAAATAAGGGTGCAATGCATGCTTTTGCACCCCCGTAGAACCGGGTTGTAGGGGTGAAAGAGGGGTGCAACCTGACCCCCTTCCTCCTCTAACTTGGTCTATGGTCTCTCTCTCTCTCGCTTTTTTTTTTTTTTTTTTGATGGGCCCCCCTGACGAGTGGGCCCGTGGCGGCCGCACCCTCTGCCCCGGCGTACGCTCCGCTACTGCCGGTATGTCTTAAAGTATCGTACTTTAAGGGGGCTTTCTCACTGGGAACGATTGCTTTCGTTCCGTTCCGTTCCATCCCACGCCTGGGCAAGATTACCCCCCCCCCCCCCCCCTCTCCCCCGCTGGTCAGCTTTCACATTACAACATTTCTTCGGCGCTCGGGAACAGAACAGAGTGCACTTGCGTCATCAACTATGCCTGGAGTGTATCCTCGCCCGTGTGTTGTCTATGTGGTTCGGAACTGTTGGCGTTCACATTCGCAAGTGTTCGGTTCCGGGGCACGCCAAAGCATTCCACAGACCGTTGCACGTCCGGGCGCCGGACGGAATGGAACGCAACGTTCACACTCGTCAAGCGTTCCGAAACTGGGGTCAATTTGCGGACAAGTGCGCTCGGGAACGGTATCGGGGCACCAGTGAGAAAGCCCCCAAAGTATCAAAAGTAATTTTCTGATATTAAATGTACTCAAGTATTGAAAGTAAAAGTACAAGTAAATGCTATGCTTAAAAAAGCAAGCAAAATATATGTCTGGGCTTGAGTGGAAATCTTCTTCTTGAGTTTTATAGCGGCTGGGTTGGCAAACATTATGGAGTGTGTGTATCGTGATGAACCTAACTTTGAAAGCTAGGAGCACTGATTCACCAAACCTGCTCGCTTGCAGTGCACCAAATTTCTTTCCATTTCATTTTGTAGTAACAACTAACGAAGATGCTTAGGGGAAATGCAACGCAGTAAAATTATACATTATATTTAGGAGATGTAGCGACGTAAGTGAAAGTTGACAGAAATATAAATACTCAAGCAAAGTACAGATACTCCCCCCCGAAAAATTCTACTGTACTGTAACGAAGGTCGTTACATTATAACCTATTTGCGCTTAAGTGTTTGAGTGCACACAAACACACACACACACACACGCACGCGCGCACACGCACACACACAGTCTCACCATGGCTCTTGATCCGACAGAGGCCTGATTGAAGTCTCCAGTCTGTCGGCTAGTCCAGAGGAGCGCGGAGGAAGCGGGGGGAGGGGGGGGGGAGGGGGGAGGAGGGGGGAGGGGGGAGCGGCGGTGTTTGGTGACCCCAGGGAGCCTCGCTGGATTTTAATGTATGGCCACCAGAAGAAAAAAGAGAGAGAAATGGAGGAGGAGGAAGGGAAAAGGGGATGAAAAAAGAGGGGAAAAAAGGTTCTTTTAGCCTCAGCCTTTTCCTCTGGTGCGCTGGGAGAGGCCCTAAGTATGGCAACTGTCCCAGTGTGTGTGTGTGTGTGTGTGTGTGTGTGTGTGTGTGTGTGTGTGTGAGTGAGAGAGAGAGAGAGGGAGCGAGAGAGAGAGAGACCATAGACCAAGTTAGAGGAGGAAGGGGGTCAGGTTGCACCCCTCTTTCACCCCTACAACCCCATACAGACACGCTCACACAAACTTACACACAGCAGCAGTAGCTAAATGCGAGCGGGGCCCAACCCTGATTGCCAAGATTGCGTTGGCGTCGGCCCGGTCAGAGACAGTCGTTTCAGAATCTGCCCGGCGACAGGGCATGTGGACGGATCACAGGAGCGCGCCGTGTAACAGCTACCCCCCCCCCTGGCATCCATCGAGTCGGCTGGCATCCTGCTCGTGGCACCGAGGTGCGCTTCAGTTTCAGCTTAGTGCACAGTGATTCTGTCAGTTTCAGCTTAGTGCACACTAGTGATTCTTCAGTTTCAGCTTAGTGCACACTAGTGATTCTTCAGTTTCAGCTTAGTGCACACTAGTGATTCTGTCAGTTTCAGCTTAGTGCACAGTGATTCTGTCAGTTTCAGCTTAGTGCACACTAGTGATTCTTCAGTTTCAGCTTAGTGCACACTAGTGATTCTTCAGTTTCAGCTTAGTGCACACTAGTGATTCTGTCAGTTTCAGCTTAGTGCACAGTGATTCTGTCAGTTTCAGTTTAGTGCACAGTGATTCTGTCAGTTTCAGCTTAGTGCACTGCACACCAGTGATTCTGTCAGTTTCAGCTTAGTGCACACTAGTGATTCTGTCAGTTTCAGCTTAGTGCACAGTGATTCTGTCAGTTTCAGCTTAGTGCACAGTGATTCTGTCAGTTTCAGCTTAGTGCACAGTGATTCTGTCAGTTTCAGCTTAGTGCACAGTGATTCTGTCAGTTTCAGCTTAGTGCACACTAGTGATTCTGTCAGTTTCAGCTTAGTGCACAGTGATTCTGTCAGTTTCAGCTTAGTGCACACTAGTGATTCTGTCAGTTTCAGCTTAGTGCACACTAGTGATTCTGTCAGTTTCAGCTTAGTGCACAGTGATTCTGTCAGTTTCAGCTTAGTGCACAGTGATTCTGTCAGTTTCAGCTTAGTGCACACTAGTGATTCTGTCAGTTTCAGCTTAGTGCACAGTGATTCTGTCAGTTTCAGCTTAGTGCACACTAGTGATTCTGTCAGTTTCAGCTTAGTGCACACTAGTGATTCTGTCAGTTTCAGCTTAGTGCACAGTGATTCTTCAGTTTCAGCTTAGTGCACAGTGATTCTGTCAGTTTCAGTTTAGTGCACAGTGATTCTGTCAGTTTCAGCTTAGTGCACAGTGATTCTGTCAGTTTCAGCTTAGTGCACACTAGTGATTCTGTCAGTTTCAGCTTAGTGCACACTAGTGATTCTGTCAGTTTCAGTTTAGTGCACAGTGATTCTGTCAGTTTCAGCTTAGTGATTCTTATCAGATTTATGTTTGGTTGACAGCCGAGAGTTACTGAGATGGTCCGTCTCTCGGAATCTGTTGTAGTCGCCTGAACTGCGCCGAATGTACGAAATATTGCACTTGGACTTTTACTCTTTTCGTGAACTACAGTGATCAGGGGAATCCATCCATTACCCCTTATTGATAACCTTATTACTTCTGTGCCAGACACAAAGGAGGAGGTGTAGATAAGTCTCTTTAGTCTTCTATGACAGTAAACTGATTATCTTTGGATTGTGGACTGTCATGACAAAAGGAGACATTGGAGGATGTCATCTTGGGCTTTGGGAAAAAGCGATCAACATTTTTCACCATTTGTGACATTTTATAGACCAAACGACTAATCGGTTAGTTGAGAAAATAACCAATTAATCGATAATGAAAATAATTTGTTAATCGCAGCCCTAAAGAGAAGCAGATAAGTTAGACTGACGTGGATTGTGAATAGAGACTTCTGTAATAACTTATTTTGTACATTTAGTGTAGGCTATATTGTTTACTGTTGCAGATGGACTTCCTAGATGTTAGCAATGTATAGGAATGATCTACTGTACACATGTGATTTTGCTAATTGAAACTGAGTGAATTCAGCCAGACTGACAGAGTAAAGGGCCTCCTCATGTGAGAAATGGAAAATAACTTCTATATGCTGTCGATTTTGACTGTTACTTTCGGAGAAGAAAAAAAAGGCGTCATATAAGACGCTTGCAAAGATTTTCAGCAAAACCCGTTCAGTTCTTGCCTCGGCTTCAGCCAATTCATAAGTCATCGTGAGATAGTGGAGTGTGTGCGAGCCTGGCTAAGGTGTGGGGTCAGGGGGTCACAGACAGCCTCTAAGCCCGGTCCCAGTCTGTCAAAAGCCCCCAAACAGACTGGAGAATCCATCTAGAAACCCCGAGCAAGCAGCGTGGGCTTTCTAGAAGAACATACCAGACAGGAAACCACACAATCTATGTGCACGTGTGTGTGTGTGTGTGTCGTGCGCGCGTGTGTGTGTGTGTGTAGGTGTTTCTCTGTTATAGACATATGCTATGCTCTCTGTGGTGTGGGAAGGCTGAGGTCATCTGAGTGGAGATTGTCTCATTTTGTGACTATGCTAGTTGAATGGAAGTCGAACAGACGTGCAGACACAACAGAGTATTCATTCATTCTTATATTCAAGTCAAGAGTCCTGTGATTATAATGTTCTATTTCTCTTTACATTTCATCATACGGATTTGATCTTCTTACTATTTACTGTTGACTCTTCAAGAAAACACAAACAGCACGCGCACACACGCAAACACACACACACGCGCACACACACACACACACACACACACACACACACACACACGCACACACACACACACACACAAAACACATAAAACACATAAAACACATCATTGATCATAATTCCCTACTAAAATAGGTTTGCTTTTGTTCCCAGAAGCAACTTCCTTAAATAAACTCCCTGACAGCACGGCCCACCTTTAGCTCGACCTGGCTGTCTGGCCAAACGCTCATCTGCCAGTGGTTAAAAAAGAAGAAAAAGGAGCGTATTTCCTCATTTTGCTGGGAAGGAAATGAAATTGCAACAGTTGTGCTTTGGTTGCGGAGGAACCTGCCTGCCGCGAGAACTTCCTCTGCTGCTCTGTCGGGAGATTGGGTTTCTGTGTGCCGAGCAGCCAGAGAGGCAGCAGAGGAGTCGCCGGCCCGGGGCCAGGCGCTCTCTGTACGTATAGCTTCAGTGGGGCCAGGTGCTCTCTGTACGTATAGCTTCAGTGGGGCCAGGTGCTCTCTGTACGTATAGCTTCACTGAGGCCAGGTGCTCTCTGTACAGTATAGCTTCACCGGGGCCAGGTGCTCTCTGTACAGTATAGCTTCACTGAGGCCAGGAGCTCTCTGTACATATAGCTTCACTGAGGCCAGGAGCTCTCTGTACGTATAGCTTCACTGAGGCCAGGAGCTCTCTGTACATATAGCTTCACTGAGGCCAGGAGCTCTCTGTACGTATAGCTTCACTGGGGCCAGGTGCTCTCTGTACAGTATAGCTTCACTGAGGCCAGGTGCTCTCTGTACATATAGCTTCACTGGGGCCAGGTGCTCTCTGTACGTATAGCTTCACTGGGGCCAGGTGCTCTCTGTACGTATAGCTTCACTGAGGCCAGGTGCTCTCTGTACATATAGCTTCACTGGGGCCAGGAGCTCTCTGTACGTATAGCTTCACTGGGGCCAGGTGCTCTCTGTACGTATAGCTTCACTGGGGCCAGGCGCTCTCTGTACGTATAGCTTCACTGGGGCCAGGCGCTCTCTGTACGTATAGCTTCACTGGGGCCAGGTGCTCTCTGTACGTATAGCTTCACTGGGGCCAGGTGCTCTCTGTACGTATAGCTTCACTGAGGCCAGGTGCTCTCTGTACGTATAGCTTCACTGAGGCCAGGTGCTCTCTGTACGTATAGCTTCACTGAGGCCAGGTGCTCTCTGTACGTATAGCTTCACTGGGGCCAGGCGCTCTCTGTACATATAGCTTCACTGGGGCCAGGCGCTCTCTGTACATATAGCTTCACTGGGGCCAGGCGCTCTCTGTACATATAGCTTCACTGGGGCCAGGCGCTCTCTGTACATATAGCTTCACTGGGGCCAGGTGCTCTCTGTACATATAGCTTCACTGGGGCCAGGCGCTCTCTGTACATATAGCTTCACTGAGGCCAGGTGCTCTCTGTATGTATAGCTTCACTGAGGCCAGGAGCTCTCTGTACAGTATAGCTTCACTGGGGCCAGGTGCTCTCTGTACATATAGCTTCACTGGGGCCAGGTGCTCTCTGTACATATAGCTTCACTGGGGCCAGGTGCTCTCTGTACATATAGCTTCACTGGGGCCAGGTGCTCTCTGTACAGTATAGCTTCACTGAGGCCAGGTGCTCTCTGTACATATAGCTTCACTGGGGCCAGGTGCTCTCTGTACGTATAGCTTCACTGAGGCCAGGTGCTCTCTGTACAGTATAGCTTCACTGAGGCCAGGAGCTCTCTGTACGTATAGCTTCACTGAGGCCAGGTGCTCTCTGTACGTATAGCTTCACCGGGGCCAGGTGCTCTCTGTACGTATAGCTTCACTGAGGCCAGGTGCTCTCTGTACGTATAGCTTCACTGAGGCCAGGTGCTCTCTGTACGTATAGCTTCACCGGGGCCAGGTGCTCTCTGTACGTATAGCTTCACCGGGGCCAGGTGCTCTCTGTACGTATAGCTTCACTGGGGCCAGGTGCTCTCTGTACGTATAGCTTCACTGGGGCCAGGTGCTCTCTGTACGTATAGCTTCACTGGGGCCAGGTGCTCTCTGTACAGTATAGCTTCACTGAGGCCAGGTGCTCTCTGTACGTATAGCTTCACTGGGGCCAGGTGCTCTCTGTACAGTATAGCTTCACTGAGGCCAGGTGCTCTCTGTACGTATAGCTTCACTGAGGCCAGGTGCTCTCTGTACGTATAGCTTCACTGAGGCCAGGTGCTCTCTGTACAGTATAGCTTCACTGAGGCCAGGTGCTCTCTGTACGTATAGCTTCACTGAGGCCAGGTGCTCTCTGTACAGTATAGCTTCACTGAGGCCAGGTGCTCTCTGTACGTATAGCTTCACCGGGGCCAGGAGCTCTCTGTACAGTATAGCTTCACTGGGGCCAGGTGCTCTCTGTACATATAGCTTCACTGGGGCCAGGTGCTCTCTGTACGTATAGCTTCACTGGGGCCAGGTGCTCTCTGTACAGTATAGCTTCACTGAGGCCAGGTGCTCTCTGTACGTATAGCTTCACTGAGGCCAGGTGCTCTCTGTACAGTATAGCTTCACTGAGGCCAGGTGCTCTCTGTACAGTATAGCTTCACTGGGGCCAGGTGCTCTCTGTACGTATAGCTTCACTGAGGCCAGGTGCTCTCTGTACAGTATAGCTTCACTGGGGCCAGGTGCTCTCTGTACGTATAGCTTCACTGAGGCCAGGTGCTCTCTGTACGTATAGCTTCACTGAGGCCAGGTGCTCTCTGTACATATAGCTTCACTGAGGCCAGGTGCTCTCTGTACAGTATAGCTTCACTGGGGCCAGGTGCTCTCTGTACGTATAGCTTCACTGAGGCCAGGTGCTCTCTGTACGTATAGCTTCACCGGGGCCAGGCGCTCTCTATACAGTATAGCTTCACTGAGGCCAGGCGCTCTCTGTACGTATAGCTTCACTGGGGCCAGGTGCTCTCTGTACGTATAGCTTCACCGGGGCCAGGCGCTCTGTGTACGTATAGCTTCACTGGGGCCAGGTGCTCTCTGTACGTATAGCTTCACCGGGGCCAGGTGCTCTCTGTACGTATAGCTTCACTGGGGCCAGGTGCTCTCTGTACGTATAGCTTCATTGGGGCCAGTCGCTCTCTGTACGTATAGCTTCACTTGGGCCAGGTGCTCTCTATACAGTATAGCTTCACTGAGGCCAGGTGCTCTCTGTACATATAGCTTCACTTGGGCCAGGTGCTCTCTATACAGTATAGCTTCACTGAGGCCAGGTGCTCTCTGTACAGTATAGCTTCACTTGGGCCAGGTGCTCTCTGTACATATAGCTTCACTGAGGCCAGGAGCTCTCTGTACATATAGCTTCACTGAGGCCAGGTGCTCTCTGTACGTATAGCTTCACTGGGGCCAGGAGCTCTCTGTACGTATAGCTTCACTGGGGCCAGGAGCTCTCTGTACATATAGCTTCACTGAGGCCAGGTGCTCTCTGTACAGTATAGCTTCACTGAGGCCAGGTGCTCTCTGTACATATAGCTTCACTGAGGCCAGGTGCTCTCTGTACAGTATAGCTTCACTGGGGCCAGGAGCTCTCTGTACATATAGCTTCACTGAGGCCAGGTGCTCTCTGTACAGTATAGCTTCACTGGGGCCAGGTGCTCTCTGTACGTATAGCTTCACTGGGGCCAGGAGCTCTCTGTACATATAGCTTCACTGAGGCCAGGTGCTCTCTGTACAGTATAGCTTCACTGAGGCCAGGTGCTCTCTGTACATATAGCTTCACTGGGGCCAGGTGCTCTCTGTACAGTATAGCTTCACTGAGGCCAGGTGCTCTCTGTACATATAGCTTCACTGGGGCCAGGTGCTCTCTGTACAGTATAGCTTCACTGAGGCCAGGTGCTCTCTGTACATATAGCTTCACTGGGGCCAGGTGCTCTCTGTACGTATAGCTTCACTGAGGCCAGGTGCTCTCTGTACAGTATAGCTTCACTGCGGCCAGGTGCTCTCTGTACATATAGCTTCACTGAGGCCAGGTGCTCTCTGTACATATAGCTTCACTGGGGCCAGGTGCTCTCTGTACGTATAGCTTCACTGAGGTCAGGTGCTCTCTGTACAGTATAGCTTCACTGCGGCCAGGTGCTCTCTGTACATATAGCTTCACTGAGGCCAGGCGCTCTCTGTACATATAGCTTCACTGGGGCCAGGTGCTCTCTGTACATATAGCTTCACTGTGGCCAGGTGCTCTCTGTACATATAGCTTCACTGGGGCCAGGTGCTCTCTGTACATATAGCTTCACTGGGGCCAGGTGCTCTCTGTACATATAGCTTCACTGGGGCCAGGTGCTCTCTGTACAGTATAGCTTCACTGAGGCCAGGTGCTCTCTATACATATAGCTTCACTGAGGCCAGGTGCTCTCTGTACATATAGCTTCACTGAGGCCAGGTGCTCTCTGTACATATAGCTTCACTGAGGCCAGGTGCTCTCTATACATATAGCTTCACTGAGGCCAGGTGCTCTCTGTACGTATAGCTTCACTGAGGCCAGGTGCTCTCTGTACATATAGCTTCACTGGGGCCAGGTGCTCTCTGTACGTATAGCTTCACTGCGGCCAGGTGCTCTCTGTACATATAGCTTCACTGAGGCCAGGTGCTCTCTATACAGTATAGCTTCACTGGGGCCAGGTGCTCTCTGTACATATAGCTTCACTGGGGCCAGGTGCTCTCTGTACATATAGCTTCACTGAGGCCAGGTGCTCTCTATACAGTATAGCTTCACTGGGGCCAGGTGCTCTCTGTACATATAGCTTCACTGAGGCCAGGTGCTCTCTGTACATATAGCTTCACTGGGGCCAGGTGCTCTCTGTACATATAGCTTCACTGGGGCCAGGTGCTCTCTGTACATATAGCTTCACTGAGGCCAGGTGCTCTCTGTACATATAGCTTCACTGAGGCCAGGTGCTCTCTGTACATATAGCTTCACTGGGGCCAGGTGCTCTCTGTACATATAGCTTCACTGGGGCCAGGTGCTCTCTGTACATATAGCTTCACTGGGGCCAGGTGCTCTCTGTACGTATAGCTTCACTGGGGCCAGGTGCTCTCTGTACATATAGCTTCACTGAGGCCAGGTGCTCTCTATACAGTATAGCTTCACTGGGGCCAGGTGCTCTCTGTACATATAGCTTCACTGAGGCCAGGTGCTCTCTGTACATATAGCTTCACTGGGGCCAGGTGCTCTCTGTACATATAGCTTCACTGAGGCCAGGTGCTCTCTGTACATATAGCTTCACTGGGGCCAGGTGCTCTCTGTACATATAGCTTCACTGAGGCCAGGTGCTCTCTGTACATATAGCTTCACTGAGGCCAGGAGCTCTCTGTACATATAGCTTCACTGGGGCCAGGTGCTCTCTGTACGTATAGCTTCACTGAGGCCAGGTGCTCTCTGTACATATAGCTTCACTGGGGCCAGGTGCTCTCTGTACAGTATAGCTTCACTGGGGCCAGGTGCTCTCTGTACATATAGCTTCACTGGGGCCAGGTGCTCTCTGTACGTATAGCTTCACTGGGGCCAGGTGCTCTCTGTACAGTATAGCTTCACTGAGGCCAGGAGCTCTCTATACAGTATAGCTTCACTGAGGCCAGGTGCTCTCTGTACATATAGCTTCACTGGGGCCAGGTGCTCTCTGTACGTATAGCTTCACCGGGGCCAGGCGCTCTCTGTACATATAGCTTCACTGAGGCCAGGTGCTCTCTGTACATATAGCTTCACTGGGGCCAGGTGCTCTCTGTACGTATAGCTTCACCGGGGCCAGGCGCTCTCTGTACATATAGCTTCACTGAGGCCAGGTGCTCTCTGTACAGTATGGCTTCACCGCGCTCATAGACCTGGACTCCGTCCTTGATTCATCTCACCAGGCTACCTGAATAACCTTAAAGCACTGCCTGTAATGACACAAGCAAAGCACGCTGTGAGCTCGCTTTCTACTTCTCCCTGAAGGCATCTCACATATTCCCCCCACTTCTGCATCACTCTGTCAGATATTGAATGGTTTGCATTCACTGAAGGCGTCCTGTTTGAGAGGGTTTAATGAAGGAAGTGCACTCGCTTCCTTTTCAGACGCTATTCAGAATGATTATTTTTTGTTTTTATTTTTGATTGGTGTCGTGCGGTGAGAAGTCGGGGCGGGATACTGAGGCGAGAGATGTGCGACCGCCTCACGTGAGGCTGTGCGGCGGCGATGCATTAGTCCAGTGATTCCCAACCTGTGGTCCGCGGCCCCCTGGTGGGCCGCGAAGGTATTGCAAGTGGGCCGCCAAATCATTTCCAAAAAAGTATGATTTTTGAAAAAAAAAAAAAAAAAAAAAAATCATTTTTTTTTTGGAAAGATTTTGAAAAATCATACTTGAAAAAGTATGATTTTTGTTTCTTTGATGTTATTGCTTTTGCTTGAATTGAAGTTTCATCTTTACATCATCTTTATATTGGGTTTGTGTTTATTTGTAACCCTATCGATTTAATGGGCTTTCTTCTGATATTTGGATTTTGTTTGGATCTGATATTGGATGTCAAATTGTTATGAGAATGCATTTTTCCATTGTTGAAGGATACCGTTATTTATTAATCATTTGTTAATTAGCCTGTTACAGACAGCCCCTTGCTTGTCATTTCTGACATCTGTGTGGTGCTGATGGACAGCTCCTTGAATGATTGGTGTGTGTGTGTGTGTGTGTGTGTGTGTGTGTGTGTGTGTGTGTGTGTGTGTGTGTGCGTGTGTGTGTGTATGTGTGTGTGTGTGTGGACAGCTCCTTGAAAACTGTAATACTGAAGGTGTTGCAACATGTTACAGGTGCTGTGTTAGTGACTGTGGAGCTTCCAACATGTTTCTCCTGTATTCAGTTCAGTCCTTTATGTTCAATTTTCAATAAAAAAGTGCTCTGAGAACGCATTATATGGCCTTTGTATTTATGGGGTCGGAGGTGGGCCGCGAACATTTTTGAGACATAAAAGTGGGCCCTGAGTTGGAAAAGGTTGGGAACCACTGCATTAGTCGATGTCCAGAGAGACACTTTCTAGAGAGCGATGCATTTCCTCTGTCTCTGATTCTCTCTGTCTGTCTGTCTGTCTGTCTGTCCCGGCGTCTCTCTCTCTCTCCATGGGCCCTGCCTGTCTCTCCTCCTCTCCGTGTCTCTCTGGACAGAGTGATGATTCAGGGCCTATTGTGAAGGCGGCAATCCGATACAGAGCCAGAGAGAGAGAGAGAGGGAGAGAGAGAGAGGGGGAGGGAGGGGGGTGAGAGGGGGGAGAGAGAGAGAGGAGGGGATGAGAAGCAGAAGGGATTATGGCGTATTCTGGAAGCCAGGTCTGTGTGGCTGTCTGGAGCCCCAGGCGCCTTGGCACCCCTGACTGTCCCCTGTTTTACCTGTTGCTCTCCTTCTTCCATTTGGCCCATGGTCATCTCTTTTCATTTCTCTCTCTTTTGTCTGCCTTTCTCTATCTCTGCCCCCCCATCTCTCCTCCCTTTCTTTGACTGCCCCTTTTCTTCTACTATCTCTCTTTTGTCTTTCGTTTTCACACGTCCATGCGCCCTATAGGCTGGGTATCGTTACTCGATACGTTTTAAGGTATCGACCGAAATAAGTAACCCAGTACCAAGTAGTATCGGAACTTCTCCGGTCAAACCATACCCGCATTCGGGTTTTTTTGTTTTTTTTTGGTATGGTTTTGCTCGCAGCCAATCACCGCAAGCGTTCTTCGATTTAATGCGACGTGTGATTGGCCTGCTACCGCAGCAGCTACAGCTTATACATTCTGTGGTGGTGGTTGTGAAGTCGAGCGCGGTGTATTTGACGCCGGATAGTCAAATAGTCAGTTTAGTATCAAACGTTATCAAATCAAGTATCCTGTAGAGAGAGCCAAAGTCGGCGTCACTTCCTGCTTCGGCATGCACAACAGATTTCATCCACCATTTATTTCCCCATAGACATTTCGTAGAATGCTTATAGAAATAGTTTTATATAGTCAAACCAAACGATTCAGCTATATTTAGAAACATGAGAGACCATAGAACATTTCACTCAGACCAAAACGTTAAAAAAACAACGGATTAAAATAACTTTTTGTTTTTTTCGATTTTTGTTTTTGTTTGTCTTGGTCTGGGTGAAATGTTCTATGGTCTCTCCTGTTTCTAAATATAGCTGAATCATTTGGTTTGACGAAGTAAAACAATTTTTTATACGCATTTTACGAAATGTCTATGGGAGAATAAATGGTGGATGAAATCTGTTGCATTTTACGAAATGTCTGTGAAAATAAAATGTCGGATGAAATCTCTTGGTGCGTATGCCTACACCGGAAGTGGGCGTGACTTTGGCCCTCTATTGGTATCGCTATCACTTTAAAGCTCCTGGTAGGTACTGGTATCGTTTTAAACGATAACCAGCCCACTTTTCGGGGGGGACATATGGTGTTCTCTAGGGTGATTTTTTATTAGGAAGACGATACTAAGTGTTTCGAGAGGCTGGTAGTAGGATGGAGCAGCTGGTGACTTTTTTGAGACGTTGGACTCCTGTTGGCCGCCTGTGGTGTGCGGGGCAGCAGTCACTTCCTGTTGGCTGCCTGTGGTGTGCGGGGCAGCAGTAACTTTTAATAAACTCTCATATATTGAATCTGAGAGCAGATGGCATGTGAGCGTAGGGGCGGCGCCTGTCTCTTTCCACGCACGCATTCACCGTCCGTGCCCTTATTTTTTTTAGGATATCTACCTTATGTTGCACCTCTCACGTGCACGCCCCTACACGCATGTGGACATACACGCACACGCGCGCGCGCCCGCGCACACACACATACCCTGTGATGTCACGAGCAGCATTATTTAACAGGCAGCTGGGAAGCCATTCATCATTTAATTAAAAGCGTCTGAAAGGGATCTGAGGCCTAATGAGATTAGCTTTAATTATTGATGCTTCTGCTGCCACGGACACACACACACACACACACACACACACACACACACACACAGTTATGACCGTGGACACTCAACAGTCATTCTCTCACATGCACTGAAGCACACATACTCTTGTGTTAACATGGGCGCACACACACACACACACGTGCGCGCGAAAGCATGCACGCACGCACACTTTCTGCCTTTTTTGTTATTCGCTCCTCACTCTTACCTGCTCTTTTCTCTCATTTTCTCTCTCGTCCTCTCTTTCGGTCACACACACACACACACACACACACACACACACACACCTCATTGATTTCTCTTCATGGTGGGATGTGGCGGTGCTCGGGGCGGGGGTAGGGGGGCTGCGGTATGGGGAGCGGGCGGGGGGTGCGGTAGCTGCGGTCAGGTCGGGGGGAGGTGTCGTGTTTCTTCAGGTCCCACACAGCAGCAGAGGGGGGGGGGGGGGGGGGCTCTACCCCGTTCCACTCTGAGCACTCTACTCTCCATACACCGCCACAGACTTTAGTGCCTCCATACCACATGTACTTTTACATATATACCAGATCTGTATCGTATATACCATCACAAGATCTGTATCGTATATATATACCATCACAAGTTATAATGGTTTGATGACCGAGTGGCGGCTACAAGTGCGCTGCGACCCGCACATGTGGTTGACAGTCACGTTGGCTCATTTAAATCACATTCACGTTGGCTCATTTAAATCACATTGACATTGGGTCATTCAAATCACATTCACATTGGCTCATTCAAATCACATTCACATTGAGTCATTCAAATCACATTCACATTGGCTCATTCAAATCACATTCACATTGGGTCATTCAAGTCACATTCACATTGGCTCATTCAAATCACATTCACATTGGCTCATTCAAATCACATTCACATTGAGTCATTCAAATCACATTCACATTGGCTCATTCAAATCACATTCACATTGGGTCATTCAAGTCACATTCACATTGGCTCATTCAAATCACATTCACATTGAGTCATTCAAATCACATTCACATTGGCTCATTCAAATCACATTCACATTGGGTCATTCAAATCACATTCACATTGGCTCATTCAAATCACATTCACATTGGCTCATTCAAGTCACATTCACATTGGGTCATTCAAATCACATTCACATTGAGTCATTCAAATCACATTCACATTGGCTCATTCAAGTCACATTCACATTGGGTCATTCAAATCACATTCACATTGGCTCATTCAAATCACATTCACATTGGGTCATTCAAGTCACATTCACGTTGGCTCATTCAAATCACATTCACATTGGCTCATTCAAATCACATTCACATTGGGTCATTCAAGTCACATTCACATTGGCTCATTCAAGTCACATTCACATTGGGTCATTCAAGTCACATTCACATTGGCTCATTCAAATCACATTCACATTGGGTCATTCAAGTCACATTCACATTGGGTCATTCAAGTCACATTCACATTGGCTCATTCAAATCACATTCACATTGGCTCATTCAAATCACATTCACATTGGGTCATTCAAGTCACATTCACATTGGCTCATTCAAGTCACATTCACGTTGGCTCATTTAAATCACATTCACATTGGGTCATTCAAATCACATTCACATTGGCTCATTCAAATCACATTCACGTTGGCTCATTCAAATCACATTCACATTGGCTCATTCAAATCACATTCACATTGGGTCATTCAAGTCACATTCACGTTGGCTCATTTAAATCACATTCACATTGGGTCATTCAAATCACATTCACATTGGCTCATTCAAATCACATTCACATTGGGTTATTCAAATCACATTCACATTGGGTCATTCAAATCACATTCACATTGAGTCATTCAAGTCACATTCACATTGGGTCATTCAAATCACATTCACATTGAGTCATTCAAATCACATTCACATTGGCTCATTCAAGTCACATTCACATTGGGTCATTCAAATCACATTCACATTGGCTCATTCAAATCACATTCACATTGGGTCATTCAAGTCACATTCACGTTGGCTCATTCAAATCACATTCACATTGGCTCATTCAAATCACATTCACATTGGGTCATTCAAGTCACATTCACATTGGCTCATTCAAGTCACATTCACATTGGGTCATTCAAGTCACATTCACATTGGCTCATTCAAATCACATTCACATTGGGTCATTCAAGTCACATTCACATTGGGTCATTCAAGTCACATTCACATTGGCTCATTCAAATCACATTCACATTGGCTCATTCAAATCACATTCACATTGGGTCATTCAAGTCACATTCACATTGGCTCATTCAAGTCACATTCACGTTGGCTCATTTAAATCACATTCACATTGGGTCATTCAAATCACATTCACATTGGCTCATTCAAATCACATTCACGTTGGCTCATTCAAATCACATTCACATTGGCTCATTCAAATCACATTCACATTGGGTCATTCAA
>NC_139630.1:52192007-52197007 GCF_964638095.1 Poromitra crassiceps | reverse complement strand
TCAATGTAGTATTATTACAACTACAAACACTTGCTCTCAATGTAGTATTATTACAACTACAAACACTTGCTCTCGATGTAGTATTATTACAACTACAAACACTCGCTCTCAATGTAGTATTATTACAACTACAAACACTCGCTCTCAATGTAGTATTATTACAACTACAAACACTCGCTCTCAATGTAGTATTATTACAACTACAAACACTCGCTCTCAATGTAGTATTATTACAACTACAAACACTCGCTCTCAATGTAGTATTATTACAACTACAAACACTCGCTCTCGATGTAGTATTATTACAACTACAAACACTCGCTCTCAATGTAGTATTATTACAACTACAAACACTCGCTCTCAATGTAGTATTATTACAACTACAAACACTCGCTGTCAATGTAGTATTATTTCGACTACAAACACTCGCTATCAATGTAGTATTATTTCGACTACAAACACTCGCTCTCGAT
Organism: Poromitra crassiceps; assembly: GCF_964638095.1. Classification (NCBI taxonomy): domain Eukaryota; kingdom Metazoa; phylum Chordata; class Actinopteri; order Beryciformes; family Melamphaidae; genus Poromitra; species Poromitra crassiceps. Next base: position 52,196,534 of record NC_139630.1, on the reverse strand, counting down.
GTAGTATTGTTACAACTACAAACCCTCGCTCTCGATGTAGTATTATTTCGACTACAAACACTCGCTCTCAATGTAGTATTATTTCAACTACAAACACTCGCTCTCAATGTAGTATTATTTCGACTACAAACACTCGCTATCAATGTAGTATTATTTCGACTACAAACACTCGCTCTCGATGTAGTATTGTTACAACTACAAACACTCGCTCTCGATGTAGTATTATTTCGACTACAAACACTCGCTCTCAATGTAGTATTATTTCAACTACAAACACTCGCTCTCAATGTAGTATTATTACAACTACAAACACTCGCTCTCAATGTAGTATTATTACAACTACAAACACTCGCTCTCAATGTAGTATTATTACAACTACAAACACTTGCTCTCAATGTAGTATTATTACAACTACAAACACTCGCTCTCAATGTAGTATTATTTCAACTACAAACACTTGCTCTCAATGTAGTATTATTACAACTACAAACACTCGCTCTCAATGTAGTATTATTACAACTACAAACACTTGCTCTCAATGTAGTATTATTTCAACTACAAACACTCGCTCTCAATGTAGTATTATTACAACTACAAACACTTGCTCTCAATGTAGTATTATTACAACTACAAACACTTGCTCTCGATGTAGTATTATTACAACTACAAACACTCGCTCTCAATGTAGTATTATTACAACTACAAACACTCGCTCTCAATGTAGTATTATTACAACTACAAACACTCGCTCTCAATGTAGTATTATTACAACTACAAACACTCGCTCTCGATGTAGTATTATTACAACTACAAACACTCACTCTCAATGTAGTATTATTACAACTACAAACACTCACTCTCAATGTAGTATTATTACAACTACAAACACTCGCTCTCAATGTAGTATTATTTCGACTACAAACACTCGCTATCAATGTAGTATTATTTCGACTACAAACACTCGCTCTCGATGTAGTATTGTTACAACTACAAACACTCGCTCTCGATGTAGTATTATTTCGACTACAAACACTCGCTCTCAATGTAGTATTATTTCAACTACAAACACTCGCTCTCAATGTAGTATTATTTCGACTACAAACACTCGCTATCAATGTAGTATTATTTCGACTACAAACACTCGCTCTCAATGTAGTATTATTTCAACTACAAACACTCGCTCTCAATGTAGTATTATTTCAACTACAAACACTCGCTCTCAATGTAGTATTATTACAACTACAAACACTCGCTCTCAATGTAGTATTATTACAACTACAAACACTCGCTCTCAATGTAGTATTATTACAACTACAAACACTTGCTCTCAATGTAGTATTATTACAACTACAAACACTCGCTCTCAATGTAGTATTATTTCAACTACAAACACTTGCTCTCAATGTAGTATTATTACAACTACAAACACTCGCTCTCAATGTAGTATTATTTCAACTACAAACACTTGCTCTCAATGTAGTATTATTACAACTACAAACACTCGCTCTCAATGTAGTATTATTACAACTACAAACACTTGCTCTCAATGTAGTATTATTACAACTACAAACACTCGCTCTCAATGTAGTATTATTACAACTACAAACACTTGCTCTCAATGTAGTATTATTACAACTACAAACACTCGCTCTCAATGTAGTATTATTACAACTACAAACACTCGCTCTCAATGTAGTATTATTACAACTACAAACACTCGCTCTCAATGTAGTATTATTTCAACTACAAACACTCGCTCTCGATGTAGTATTATTACAACTACAAACACTCGCTCTCGATGTAGTATTATTACAACTACAAACACTCGCTCTCAATGTAGTATTATTACAACTACAAACACTCGCTCTCAATGTAGTATTATTACAACTACAAACACTCACTCTCAATGTAGTATTATTACAACTACAAACACTCGCTCTCAATGTAGTATTATTTTGGCATGTTAGCAACACTGGAAAACACTAGAAACCAAGGCCAACATGTTGTTAGTAATATTAGATTAGATTCTTTGTTGTCATTGTAACATTTACAAAGAAATTCCATGTCAGTAATCGAGTTTTGGTTTCGTGTTAGCATGCTGGCAGAATTGTCGGTTCTGTACTTGGAATTTTGTGCTGAGAGTGTGTATTCCCTCTATTGTTATTCACAAGATCTCCTGGTTCTAATATACTGATGACTAAACTCTTGTGTGTCTCTGCAGGTGAAGAAATCACACGGTGATTCTCATGTTCCAGACCCTTCCGACGCCAGGTACGCATATGCATGTTTGCGTAATATGACAAACAGTATTATGTGTTTCGGAATGTGTGCGTGTGCGCGTGTGTGCGTTGTGTGTGTGTGTGTGTGTGTGTGTGTGTGTGTGTGTGTGTGTGTGTGTGTGTGTGCGTGTGTGTGTGCGTGTATGTGTGTGTGTGCGTTGTGTGTGTGTGTGTGTGTTTCTCTGGTCATGGTGCAGAGAGGTGAGGTTTCTCTGCAGTTGGGAGCTGTGATGAGGTCATCAACACTTTCCCAAGACCTCAGTGCTCCCAGCCGGTCCACAGGGGGCGCACGCACGCACGCACGCACGTACACACACACACACACACACACACACACACACACACACACACACACACACACACACTACAGTGACTTTAAAATTGAATAAAGGAATATACCTTACATACTGTGTGTATAGAACAGTGGTTCTCAACGTGGGGTCTGGGAACCACCAGGGGTCCTTGAAGGCGTTCCAGGGGGTCCCTCTAGAATTGATGAATTCACCATTATTTAATTGACAATAAGTTGACATGATTAGAGAATGTAGGAGAATGACTAGACAAAATCATATCTAACACTAAAGCTTAATTTATACTTATTAGAAAGTGTCGCTCAGCACATGGTCACAGACGAAAAATGAAGTGTCGCTCATGTTGCTGCATTTATGCTACTCTCCTCGGCTCAACGGTCACGTGACGTTATAGACAGAGGGAGGCAGAGAACTAGTGCAGACAGCCAAGAGAGGGAATGCTGTCAGTGAACCCACGTCGGAGGCAAGATGTAACTGCAGCCACATATAATATAACGACACACAACCACACAACTCACTTCCTCTCTCTCTGGGAAGTTGGTCACGGTGTTCTTTGTGATTTTCACGAAGTCATACATCAAGGACAGGCTGATAAAAATAGCAGGGACACATTCATTCATTTCATTTCAGCAAAAACTAAAACAAGGAAGTCAAGCGCGTGCCCATCTATATAGCCAATCACACTCCAATTTCACTAGGTAGCAGACACCTCTCGCCGACACGAAAATGTCGACTCAAGTCCTCATTTCTGTCGGCGACCGTTTCAAGAGTGTCGGCAGACAAAGCATAAATTGGGCTTAAATTTGAGTCAGAGAGACAAAATCACCTGACATGTGTCTGTGGCCCCTCGGGTCCTTAATATGAAAAAGGTTGAGAAGGTTGACGCACTCGTCGACTTCTCATAGTGGCTAATTATGAAGAACTAGCCAAGCGTAAACTGTTCCATGATCTGACCTCTATAGGCCTATACTGTACATTGTGCTATTATGAAGTATATCTTCTGCATGAGCAGACATGATGTGAAAAGCAGAGGAGAGTTTATGAAACACCAACTTGCTGCCATCGCCTCCTGCCATCGGAAAGAGCGGCAGACGCAGACGGGAGATAGAATCATTTCCTGCTGCTGTGGGACGAGAGAGAAGGATGAGGACGGGTGTTGAAATATGAGAGAGAGAAGGAGAGAGAGAGAGAGAGGGGGAGAGAGAGAGCGAAAAAAGTCCCCAAAAGCACCATAATCTGTGAAAGTTCTTAACTTTTATGGCAGTCAGAATGATATTTTAGGCCGTTGTTTGAAGCCGGGGCTTGGCTCAATATCTGGACCACAATAATCATGTGGTGTTGATGTTAAAACAGTGATAGTGTTTTCCCCTTGGAGACGCAGAGGAGATACACAGCGAGTGTTTAGCCGTCAATAGAGAGGAGAGTCGACGGCGAGCGAGTGGATGTGAAGTGTTTATCTTTGAACGAACTCTCTCCTGCAGCCTTTGGTTGTGTGTGTGTGTGTGTGTGTGTGTGTGTGTGTCTCTCTCTCTCTCTCTCTGGCTCTCTCTCTCTCTCTCTCTCTCTCTCTCTCTCTCTCTCTCTCTCTCTCTCTCTCTCTGAAAGCTATGTGTTTATACCTGTCAGTCAGACTGTGGGTTGCAGTCATGTGTGGCGATGCTATCTGCCCATAGCATTGAGATGGCCTGCATCCAGACCGCCACACAGATGCACACACACACACACACACACACACACACACACACACACACACACACACAGACCACGAGACAGATGCACTAGCACGCGGCCGCGCACACACACACACACACACACACACACACACACACACACACACACACACACACACACACACACACACAGAGACCGCAAGACAGATGCACACACACAGGGGTACGAGGGCAGCCCGCATTTGTTCGATTCTCTCTCCATCTCCA
>NC_139630.1:52179507-52187007 GCF_964638095.1 Poromitra crassiceps | reverse complement strand
TGGCAATATTTTGTGAAAGCACCAGTAGTCATGGCTATAATATTGTCGCCATATCAATATTGAGGTACAGTAAATTTGGTCAAAAATATTGTGATATTTGATTTTGTCCATATCGCCCAGCCCTACATGTGGCTTTGACTTACAACTGAACATTTAGCCCACTTTGTAGAAAATAAATAAATAAATAAATAAATAAATAAATAAATAAATAAATGAATAAATAAATAAATAAATAAATAAATAAATATATATATGTGTGTGTATATATATATAGGCATATATATATATATATAGTGTATTGCCATTCGGCCTAAAAATACTGAGATGTGATTTTTTTGGTCCATATCGCCCAGCCCAGCCCTATATCCACGCACATAAATACACACATTCACGCCATTCTCATTTTTAGAAACACATACCAATTCAAATGTCTCTCAGCTCTATCTCGCTCTGTCTCTCTCAGACACACACACACACACACACACACACACACACACACACACACACACACACACACTCTCGATTCATTTCAGCTCAGCGGTAGGCCTGCTGAAAGCTTTAATCCCGTGAAGTATTGCGTGTCCTTGGCGTTGCGTCATGAAACGCTGGCAGAGGGAAGACGGACAGAGAGAGAGAGAGAGAGAGACATTTTTTACACTCATACTCTTTTTCCCCGCACACGAGCCGTTCTCCTCCTCCTCCTCGTAAGCAAAACAAACACACACTCTCACTCACACACAAAAGCATGAGGCAAGGCGCAGTGAGGGTTTGGAAGCAGCAGGGGGGGCGGGGGTTTGTCAGTGTTGAGCTCTGACATCTCAATGACTACAAACAGACATTGTGTTTTAGTGTGAGGCCGCCGTGAGGGTTTCAGGCACTGGACTGCAGCGCTGCCTGTCTAAAAGCAGAACTTGGCTCACGGCCATTGAGAATGCTTCAAGTTGGGTTTACTGGAGCAGCGTTTCATCTGGAGGCCTCCGGGCTGCACTGTTCAGGAGTAGTTTGACAAATGGAAAGAATAAACAGAATATTAGTATTTGCACCGTCCCGTGACCTGTTGTTGTTCTTGTTTTTTGTCGTACTTGTTTGTTGGTTTTAGTGATCACCAGCAGTGGGTACAGCCCTCGTTCAGCCCACCAGTACTCGCCTCCCCTCTACCCCTCCAAGTAAGTCTCGCGTTTCATTAAGATTCACGTTAAGTTTAAGATTGCAGTCTCATCGATCCCCGAGGGGAAATTTGAGTGCCACAGCAGAAATGTACAGCACAACAGCAGAACAAAATACAGCGAAGGTAATAAGGTCGATATACAGACACACATTATACATAAATAAATAAATAAAAATATAAAAAAATATGATAAAGTTAAACAATATAAAACTTTAAAAAAGCCAAAGTGTTTAAAGAGGTGTTGAGCATTAAACCCAATGTAATAGAAACTCCTGTGTAAGTTTGAGTCCATGGATATAGTCAATAGATGCATATTATACCACAGAATCTCTGCAAAGACTCCTTATCTGCTTACTTTCTTGTTCAGTTCATGGCTGCCAGATAGGCTCATTTTAATTCAGCAGAGAACCTTCAAACTCAGTCATTCATTCATCTAATGACGCCCCTCTTGACTGGATCATCATTATTGCCCCTTTCTTCTGTCCTCTGTCCACCCCTCCCTGTTCCCTCTCTTCTGTCCTCTGTCCACCCCTCCCTGTTCCCTCTCTTCTGTCCTCTGTCCACCCCTCCCTGTTCCCTCTCTTCTGTCCTCTGTCCACCCTCCCTGTTCCCTCTCTTCTGTCCTCTGTCCACCCCTCCCTGTTCCCTCTCTTCTGTCCTCTGTCCACCCCTCCCTGTTCCCTCTCTTCTGTCCTCTGTCCACCCTCCCTGTTCCCTCTCTTCTGTCCTCTGTCCACCCCTCCCTGTTCCCTCTCTTCTGTCCTCTGTCCACCCTCCCTGTTCCCTCTCTTCTGTCCTCTGTCCACCCTCCCTGTTCCCTCTCTTCTGTCCTCTATCCACCCTCCCTGTTCCCTCTCTTCTGTCCTCTGTCCACCCTCCCTGTTCCCTCTCTTCTGTCCTCTGTCCACCCTCCCTGTTCCCTCTCTTCTGTCCTCTGTCCACCCTCCCTGTCCCCTCTCTTCTGTCCTCTGTCCACCCCTCCCTGTTCCCTCTCTTCTGTCCTCTGTCCACCCTCCCTGTCCCCTCTCTTCTGTCCTCTGTCCACCCCTCCCTGTCCCCTCTCTTCTGTCCTCTGTCCACCCTCCCTGTCCCCTATCTTCTGTCCTCTGTCCACCCCTCCCTGTCCCCTCTCTTCTGTCCTCTGTCCCCCCTTGCTCTCCCCTCTCTTCTGTCCTCTGTCCACCCCTCCCTGTCCCCTCTCTCCTCTCCTCTGTCCACTCCTCCCTGTCCCCTCTCTTCTGTCCTCTGTCCCCCCTCGCTCTCCCCTCTCTTCTGTCCTCTATCCACCCTCCATGTCCCCTCTATTCTGTCCTCTGTCCACCCCTCCCTGTCCCCTCTCTTCTGTCCTCTGTCCCCCCTCGCTCTCCCCTCTCTCCTCTCCTCTGTCCACTCCTCCCTGTCCCCTCTCTTCTGTCCTCTGTCCCCCCTCGCTCTCCCCTCTCTTCTGTCCTCTGTCTCCCTCCCTGTCCCCTCTCTTCTGTCCTCTGTCCACCCCTCCCTGCCCCCTTGTCCAGGCCGTATCCTCACATCCTCTCCACGCCGGCGGCCCCTCCCATGCCAGCCTACGCTGGCCAGCCGCAGTTCAGCAGCATGCAGCAGTCCACCGTCTACACCGCCTACGCCCAGACAGGACAGGCCTACGGACTGTCCACCTACGGTATCAGAAAACACACACGTGCAAACACACACGTGCAAACACACACATGCAAGCACCCGTGGCTCGTAGCCACACCCTCTCTTAATACATATTTAAGCATTGGCTGATTTTTTATTCATGTACATACGAGACAAGAAGGATAGGCTGTGATCTGTTGAAAATAGCCCAACCGCAGTGCAAGTTCTTTTTATACGAAGCTTTCTGAAAGTTTGCTAAAGATCGGTGGTGGAAAAAGTAGTCAAAGGTAATTGGAGAAACACTCCATTAGAGGTTAACATTCTACATTCAAAAGTTTACTTAAACTAATGCAGGACGTTTCCACGACCTTTCCACAAAAGCTTTGACATTGCACTTGCATGAACTTGTGATGCAGTTTATTGGTGCGGTAACCTGTGTAGACCTCATATTGTTCCATGCTGCGTTCCCTGTGTAGACCTCATATTGTTCCATGCTGCGTTCCCTGTACAGACCTCATATTGTTCTATGCTGCGTTCCCTGTGTAGACCTCATATTGTTCTATGCTGCGTTCCCTGTGCAGACCTCATATTGTTCTATGCTGCGTTCCCTGTGTAGACCTCATATTGTTCCATGCTGCGTTCCCTGTGTAGACCTCATATTGTTCTATGCTGCGTTCCCTGTGTAGACCTCATATTGTTCTATGCTGCGTTCCCTGTGTAGACCTCATATTGTTCTATGCTGCGTTCCCTGTGTAGACCTCATATTGTTCTATGCTGCGTTCCCTGTGTAGACCTCATATTGTTCTATGCTGCGTTCCCTGTGTAGACCTCATATTGTTCTATGCTGCGTTCCCTGTGTAGACCTCATATTGTTCTATGCTGCGTTCCCTGTGCAGACCTCATATTGTTCCATGCTGCGTTCCCTGTGCAGACCTCATATTGTTCTATGCTGCGTTCCCTGTGTAGACCTCATATTGTTCTATGCTGCGTTCCCTGTGTAGACCTCATATTGTTCTATGCTGCGTTCCCTGTGTAGACCTCATATTGTTCTATGCTGCGTTCCCTGTGTAGACCTCATATTGTTCTATGCTGCGTTCCCTGTGCAGACCTCATATTGTTCCATGCTGCGTTCCCTGTGCAGACCTCATATTGTTCCATGCTGCGTTCCCTGTGCAGACCTCATATTGTTCTATGCTGCGTTCCCTGTGTAGACCTCATATTGTTCTATGCTGCGTTCCCTGTGTAGACCTCATATTGTTCCATGCTGCGTTCCCTGTGCAGACCTCATATTGTTCCATGCTGCGTTCCCTGTGCAGACCTCATATTGTTCTATGCTGCGTTCCCTGTGTAGACCTCATATTGTTCTATGCTGCGTTCCCTGTGCAGACCTCATATTGTTCTATGCTGCGTTCCCTGTGCAGACCTCATATTGTTCTATGCTGCGTTCCCTGTACAGACCCTGTTCTATGCTGCGTTCCCTGTGTAGACCTCATATTGTTCTATGCTGCGTTCCCTGTACAGACCTCATATTGTTCTATGCTGCGTTCCCTGTACAGACCTCATATTGTTCTATGCTGCGTTCCCTGTGCAGACCTCATATTGTTCTATGCTGCGTTCCCTGTACAGACCCTGTTCTATGCTGCGTTCCCTGTGTAGACCTCATATTGTTCTATGCTGCGTTCCCTGTACAGACCTCATATTGTTCTATGCTGCGTTCCCTGTGCAGACCTCATATTGTTCTATGCTGCGTTCCCTGTACAGACCTCATATTGTTCCATGCTGCGTTCCCTGTACAGAGTAGACCTCATATTGTTCTATGCTGCGTTCCCTGTACAGACCTCATATTGTTCTATGCTGCGTTCCCTGTACAGACCTCATATTGTTCTATGCTGCGTTCCCTGTACAGAGTAGACCTCATATTGTTCTATGCTGCGTTCCCTGTACAGAGTAGACCTCATATTGTTCTATGCTGCGTTCCCTGTGCATACCTCATATTGTTCTATGCTGCGTTCCCTGTGCAGACCTCATATTGTTCTATGCTGCGTTCCCTGTGTAGACCTCATATTGTTCTATGCTGCTTTCCCTGTACAGAGTAGACCTCATATTGTTCTATGCTGCATTCCTTGTGTAGACCTCATATTGTTCTATGCTGCGTTCCCTGTGCAGACCTCATATTGTTCTATGCTGCGTTCCCTGTACAGAGTAGACCTCATATTGTTCTATGCTGCGTTCCCTGTACAGAGTAGACCTCATATTGTTCTATGCTGCGTTCCCTGTACAGACCTCATATTGTTCTATGCTGCGTTCCCTGTGTAGACCTCATATTGTTCTATGCTGCGTTCCCTGTACAGACCTCATATTGTTCCATGCTGCGTTCCCTGTGTAGACCTCATATTGTTCTATGCTGCGTTCCCTGTACAGACCTCATATTGTTCTATGCTGCATTCCCTGTACAGAGTAGACCTCATATTGTTCTATGCTGCGTTCCCTGTACAGAGTAGACCTCATATTGTTCTATGCTGCGTTCCCTGTGTAGACCTCATATTGTTCTATGCTGCTTTCCCTGTACAGAGTAGACCTCATATTGTTCTATGCTGCATTCCTTGTGTAGACCTTATATTGTTCTATGCTGCGTTCCCTATGCAGACCTCATATTGTTCCAGGCTGCGTTCCCTGTGTAGACCTCATATTGTTCAATGCTGCGTTCCCTGTACAGACCTCATATTGTTCCATGCTGCGTTCCCTGTGTAGACCTCATATTGTTCTATGCTGCTTTCCCTGTACAGAGTAGACCTCATATTGTTCTATGCTGCGTTCCCTGTGCAGACCTCATATTGTTCTATGCTGCGTTCCCTGTACAGACCTCATATTGTTCTATGCTGCATTCCCTGTACAGAGTAGACCTCATATTGTTCTATGCTGCGTTCCCTGTACAGAGTAGACCTCATATTGTTCTATGCTGCGTTCCCTGTGTAGACCTCATATTGTTCTATGCTGCTTTCCCTGTACAGAGTAGACCTCATATTGTTCTATGCTGCATTCCTTGTGTAGACCTTATATTGTTCTATGCTGCGTTCCCTATGCAGACCTCATATTGTTCCAGGCTGCGTTCCCTGTGTAGACCTCATATTGTTCAATGCTGCGTTCCCTGTACAGACCTCATATTGTTCCATGCTGCGTTCCCTGTGTAGACCTCATATTGTTCTATGCTGCTTTCCCTGTACAGAGTAGACCTCATATTGTTCTATGCTGCGTTCCCTGTGCAGACCTCATATTGTTCTATGCTGCTTTCCCTGTACAGACCTCATATTGTTCTATGCTGCTTTCCCTGTACAGAGTAGACCTCATATTGTTCCAGGCTGCGTTCCCTGTGTAGACCTCATATTGTTCCAGGCTGCGTTCCCTGTGTAGACCTCATATTGTTCCAGGCTGCGTTCCCTGTGTAGACCTCATATTGTTCCAGGCTGCTTTCCCTGTGTAGACCTCATATTGTTCTATGCTGCTTTCCCTGTACAGAGTAGACCTCATATTGTTCCAGGCTGCGTTCCCTGTGTAGACCTCATATTGTTCGATGCTGCGTTCCCTGTGTAGACCTCATATTGTTCGATGCTGCGTTCCCTGTGTAGACCTCATATTGTTCTATGCTGCTTTCCCTGTACAGAGTAGACCTCATATTGTTCTATGCTGCGTTCCCTGTGCAGACCTCATATTGTTCCAGGCTGCGTTCCCTGTGTAGACCTCATATTGTTCCATGCTGCGTTCCCTGTGTAGACCTCATATTGTTCCATGCTGCGTTCCCTGTGTAGACCTCATATTGTTCGATGCTGCGTTCCCTGTGTAGACCTCATATTGTTCTATGCTGCTTTCCCTGTACAGAGTAGACCTCATATTGTTCTATGCTGCGTTCCCTGTGCAGACCTCATATTGTTCCAGGCTGCGTTCCCTGTGTAGACCTCATATTGTTCTATGCTGCTTTCCCTGTACAGAGTAGACCTCATATTGTTCTATGCTGCGTTCCCTGTGCAGACCTCATATTGTTCCAGGCTGCGTTCCCTGTGTAGACCTCATATTGTTCCATGCTGCGTTCCCTGTGTAGACCTCATATTGTTCCATGCTGCGTTCCCTGTACAGACCTCATATTGTTCCATGCTGCGTTCCCTGTGTAGACCTCATATTGTTCCATGCTGCGTTCCCTGTGTAGACCTCATATTGTTCTATGCTGCGTTCCCTGTGCAGACCTCATATTGTTCCAGGCTGCGTTCCCTGTACAGAGTAGATCTCATATTGTTCCATGCTGCGTTCCCTGTGTAGACCTCATATTGTTCCATGCTGCGTTCCCTGTACAGACCTCATATTGTTCCATGCTGCGTTCCCTGTGTAGACCTCATATTGTTCCATGCTGCGTTCCCTGTACAGACCTCATATTGTTCCATGCTGCGTTCCCTGTGCAGACCTCATATTGTTCCAGGCTGCGTTCCCTGTACAGAGTAGATCTCATATTGTTCTATGCTGCGTTCCCTGTGTAGACCTCATATTGTTCTATGCTGCGTTCCCTGTGTAGACCTCATATTGTTCCATGCTGCGTTCCCTGTACAGACCTCATATTGTTCCATGCTGCGTTCCCTGTGTAGACCTCATATTGTTCCATGCTGCGTTCCCTGTGTAGACCTCATATTGTTCTATGCTGCGTTCCCTGTGTAGACCTCATATTGTTCCAT
>NC_139630.1:51977007-52169507 GCF_964638095.1 Poromitra crassiceps | reverse complement strand
CATGAGGCCTGTGAGGATATATCTGCTCTGAAGGATTATTCGCTTTTCATGAATGTGCACGCAGAGGCACATCATGCCTCTCTCTCCCTCTCTCTCTCTCTGTTTCCCTCTCTCCCTCTCTCTCTCTCTCTCTCTCTCTCTCTCTCTCTCTCTCTCTCTCACACACACACACACACACACACACACACACACACACACACACACACACACACACACACACACACACACACACACACACACACACACACACACACACACTTCTCACCCCTCATTTCTCATTGACAAAAGTTACTATAACAGAGACACATTTTTACTGAAGTGTTGATTTTCCATCGCGGCCAGAATGATAACAATGGAGTTGAAGAGAGGAATTGCTTCAACCTATCCTCTGTACCAGACTGAAGTGATATTTGAAATGCTCTGTGATTGATTGAACTTGACTGGAGAGAGCCAATTCAGTCCTCCTGGACCCCAAAGTACCGTTAGTGCCCAATTAAAACACTCCCAAGGAAATGAAAACATTAAAATTGTGAGCGTTTTGAGCAACACCGATGTCCGGAACTCTCCCTGACGGCCAACACGAATCATTTTGACCCCAGAGACAAACTGTGTGTCTGATGCTGAGCTGACTGACAGGCAAGCAGGGAGAGAAATATCGTTAAGATTGTAGCTCTCTGCTGTCACTATTAGCAGCTGTTACGCAGACCACCACACATTTGACAACTTTCAACTTTGTAGCTCCCACTTTTTATTGCTCGATTGCTTGCACTTTCTCACCTCACACCCTGGAATCCCTACCATCTCTCTCTCTCTCTCTCTCTCTGTGTGACCCACGCGCTCTCACTTTCTCTCTAGCTGGTCCGTCACGTTAGTTTCTTTCTATTCTGGTCGTCTGGCAGTGTCAGCGAATCGCGCGGCAAGCTGTCGACCCTCGCTGACCTATCAGAGATGATGGTTTTTGCAGCTGAGCCCTGGCTGGCAGGGCTGTGCTCTCCCGCACACACACACACACACAGACACTTACAAGTACACACAAATACACACACCAAAGCATTCACATACCTCATGCGCTCCAAGTGGCTCCCTTTTTGAGGGTTACATGCCCTACTGTGTGCACCCCTTTTTAATCCCCCCCCCCCCCCCCACACACACACACACACAGGCACAAACACACACTCTTCCCCCCACCATCACCAGACACACACACATACACAACAGCACCACCACCAACTCCACCCCCCAGGATGAGGAATGTTGATGGGACAGAGCAAGTGCAACCCGTCTGTCAGCGTCTGCTGAGATGAGTGGGGGGTACCAACTCTGCTGGTGGGGGGTGGGGGGATAAACCAGTGGCTTGGGAGAAGGAGAGTGGGGGGGTTGGGGCGATGTGGGGGTGCATAACTTAAAAATATTTTAGGGACATGAGGACATCATGTATCTACAGGAGAACCAATGGAAATAAGATTGGGAGTTGTGGAATGAATACATGGATATGATGATGATAATTTAACATGATGATTATAATTATGATGATGATGATTAAGATGATGGCTGGAACAATGACTGTGATGGGTACATTCAGTCATTAATATGACTAATTGTGACTAACCTGACTAATTAAATAATTATGACTGCAATCACTTTGATGATGAAGATGACTGTGATGATGATGATGATGGTGATAATAATGATGATGCTGCCTTCCTCCTCCGTCAGGACCCTCCCATGGCGGTAACGTTGGGTCTGAGGATGGAGGAGATGATCTTCAACTTGGCCGACACACACTTATTCTTCAATGACCTGGAGGTATGATCACACACACATGCGTTCACACACACACACACACACACACACACACACACACACACACACACACACACACACACACACACACACACACACGCACACGCGCGCACACACACGCACATTTCAAAATGCAATGTTGTTCACTGGTCAGTTAAAAAAAAAAGTTACTTGAAGGGATGAGTGTGATTCAGTGAAGCACTACTGCCCCCTAGTGGTGTGAAGTAAAGTAACACCACCTGCTGAATACTATACCATTATTTCTATTGTGAGTTTGATATGCATTCTGTTGTTTGAGTTGTTAATGATGATTGGATTAATACACAAATACTTTGCCAGCCAGAATGTATTTGAAATGTAGGCCTATGTTATTCGGTGTTAATGTTTGTGTTTGTGTGTGACTGGATGTCTGTACAGGAGTGTGATCAGGTACACATCGATGATGTGTCATCAGACGACAATGGCCAGGACTTAAGGTGAGGGTTCAAGACCAAACAGTTCAATTTGTTTATAATCAGTACAAGCTACATATTGGTGAATGTTTTACGTGTTTTATGTAATTCACTGGATTTATGGTTGGTGCTATGCTTGGTGATACATAACTGACAGTATTACTGGTACTTTGTTAATGATATATTAAATTTAATCAATATAAGATCAATTATATTTTACTTAAAGGGATAGTTCGGATTTTTGGAACCCTAGTCCTATTTGCTACTTAAGAACAATGATCTTGAATGGTATAATCCCTTCTCATGCTGTTCCTCATACTAGCTCCAGATAGCTAGGCACAAACCAATACAAGGTCATTGGGGTCAAGCTCCTGTCTGTGCAAGCTGACTGAGGCCCACTGAAATGTACTTTGTGTGCACTGTGTGTGTGTGTGTGTGTGTGTGTGTGTGTGTGTGTGTGTGTGTGTGTGTGTAGCTAGCACAGACAGGACTGTGACCGCATTGACCTTGTATTGTGTTTTGTACTATCTGGAGCTAGTATGAAGAACAGCGTGGGTTTTGCTGAGAAAGGAATCTACCAATCAGCATCGTCATTAGGAAGTATCAAATGGGGCTAAATAGGGATACAAAAATCAGAACTATCCCTCTAATCACTGCATATTTACTGATAATCAATGACATTATTAAAATACATATTGCAGTCATGTTTACAGTACTGAATAATGACCATTTAATTGTGTTGTTCTACCAGAGCAGATGTTTCAAATAAAACATATCATTATTATTGACAGTACTTACAGTTTTGCAACTGATGGCTTCCATGCAGCTGCAACCAGCGCCAACCTGTGCCTGGCTACGGGCGTCCGCGGCGGGGTCGACTGGATGAGGAAACTGGCCTTCCGCTACCGACGGGTCAAAGAGTTGTATAGCACGTACAAAAACAATGTGGGGGGTAAGCCAATCAGACGGGAGTTTACTGGACCTCAGAGCCAATGAGAGGGTGACGTAGAGTGAATGCTGGAGATTAGATTTTATTGGATGGGTTTTTTGACTGTTTTCTTACTCCTGACAAGGTGAAAAAGCCTTTGACGCAGCATTTAGTACATGGGTCACGAGAACTCTGCACTGAAGCCATACGATGAGTTTCGTTTGCATTGGTAGCTCTTTTAAAGGAGAACTTCACACATGATCTCACACATAATGTCATCACTGGTCTACAACTTAACTCAAATCAACTCTCAATAACTGTCAAACTAAATGAATGACTGTAAAACTGTGCAAAATAATTTGGTGAAGTTCTCCTTTAATATATATATATATATACAGTATATATATATATATATATATATATATATATATATATATATATATAAAATTGAGTATGTGGGCTCTGTTTCGACTTCTGTGTTTGGCCACAGCTATGCCGTTTTACATGCGATCGGGCTGAAACTTTCAGGAAGTGTAAAGACCCAGATTTTTTAATTAGGGCAGATTAATTGAACTAAGGCTGATTGCCCTAAGGCTGAGGCTATAGTTCAGTGATGATGTCATCCGTGATGTCACACACACACACATGAGAGAGACTGAGGGAGAGGGAGAGAGACTGAAGAGACAGAGACTGAGGGAGAGGGAGAGAGAGGGGGGAGAGACTGAGGGAGAGAGAGAGGGAGACATTGCGTGCGTGCGCCAATATGGCAGGCGAGGCCACGCAGCAGCCAAGCTGCGGGCGAGCCTAGGCATCAAGCACGTGTAGCGCGCGAGATGTCTAGTTTCATTAAAAGACCAATATCAGCAAGACAACATATCAGTCACTCTAACCCTATACCTCCAGCTCAGGACTGCCGTGATGTGTGGCGATGATCATGCCCTGCTTGTTGGCCCTGTGTGCAGTGCAGCGAGGGTTAAGTTAAGCTCCTCTGTGTTGCAGGTCTCCTGGGCCCGGCTAAGAGAGATGCGTGGCTGCAGCTCAGAGCGGAGGTGGAGGCTCTGACAGACTCCTGGCTCACCAACGCACTCAAGTCCTTGTCCATTATCAGCTCCAGGTGACTCGTCTCCTCTGGTCCTTCTGCCATCCGCCCACCACACACTGACCAGTCGACAACACACTGACCAGTCCCCGCCCACAACACACTGACCAGTCCCCGCCCACAACACACTGACCAGTCCCCGCCCACCACACACTGACCAGTCGACAACACACTGACCAGTCGACAACACACTGACCAGTCCCCGCCCACAACACACTGACCAGTCCCCGCCCACCACACACTGACCAGTCGACAACACACTGACCAGTCGACAACACACTGACCAGTCCCCGCCCACAACACACTGACCAGTCCCCGCCCACAACACACTGACCAGTCCCCGCCCACCACACACTGACCAGTCGACAACACACTGACCAGTCGACAACACACTGACCAGTCCCCGCCCACCACACACTGACCAGTCGACAACACACTGACCAGTCCCCGCCCACAACACACTGACCAGTCCCCGCCCACAACACACTGACCAGTCCCCGCCCACAACACACTGACCAGTCGACAACACACTGACCAGTCGACAACACACTGACCAGTCCCCGCCCACAACACACTGACCAGTCCCCGCCCACCACACACTGACCAGTCGACAACACACTGACCAGTCCCCGCCCACCACACACTAACCAGTCGACAACACACTGACCAGTCGACAACACACTGACCAGTCCCCGCCCACAACACACTGACCAGTCCCCGCCCACAACACACTGACCAGTCGACAACACACTGACCAGTCCCCGGCCACAACACACTGACCAGTCGACAACACACTGACCAGTCGACAACACACCGACCAGTCGACAACACACTGACCAGTCCCCGCCCACAACACACTGACCAGTCGACAACACACTGACCAGTCCCCGCCCACCACACACTGACCAGTCCCCGCCCACAACACACTGACCAGTCGACAACATACTGACCAGCCCCCCGCCCACAACACACTGACCAGTCCCCGCCCACAACACACCAGTCGACAACACACTGACCAGTCCCCGCTCCCACAACACCACAACCACTATTAAGGAAGATCAGGTTTTGGATCCTATCATCCTTATTCAGCACCAAAAGGCAACTTTATTAATTAGTGTCTGGATCGAGAGCTCCCCGTTCACACAGAACTTCACAGAACTTCCTGGACCAAATGACGACATGTCATTTGGTCCAGGAAGTTCTGTCCAGACAAGATGGAGGGAAATTAAACATTGGTCATTTGCATATATACACATACTACTGATGTTGTAACGATACAAAGCTGGTTGAAAAAGTGTCCCTTTAAGTGGGATGGAAGGATGGATAATTAATAAAGCGTCCACTAGAGTAGATACTAGGGGTGTCACAATATATCGTCCCACGAAATTTCGCGATAGTAAAACGTCACGATATGTATCGTTGAGATGAAATCTCATATTGTGAAAAAAAAACAAAAAAAAAACATTTTTTTTTTTTTTTTTTTTTTCAAAAATAGACAAAGAAACGTCTTTGTTTGTTGAAGTTCAATGTGTGGAAAGTAGTTCAGTTGAACAAGTCTCTGAAGAGACACATGAGAAGTTATACAGGAGTTTGAGTTTCTGGCAAAACTGTTTACTTGACAGGAAAAACTGAAGATGCATAAAAAATAGACTAAGAAAAGTCTTGTTGTTTGAGTTTGAAGAAAAACTGAAGATGCATAATGAGTATTTATACTGCTGAGAAACCTTTTAGTTCAAAATAAATCTAAGTGACGGTGTAACTCATTCTATTTCAAGATAAGCCTTATCTCCAATCTCATGTTTTTTCTAGTTGTTATTGTAATAACAATTTCCCACAACAGCATGTTTTGTATTTGTGCATTTCAAATAAAATACTACTTTTCCAGTCATATATTGTCATTATTCAAGTTTAAAAAAATATTGTTAAAATCGTATCGTATCGTATCGTTATCGTGAACCCAGTATCGTGATACGTATCGTATCGTGAACTGAGTGTATCGTGACACCCTAATGAATAGTCTCTCTCTCTCTCTCTCTCTCTCTCTCTCTCTCTCTCTCTCTCTCTCTCTCTCTCTTTCTCTCCCACACAGGAGTAACTGTGTAAATGTGTTGGTGACCACAACGCAGCTCATACCAGCGCTGGCTAAAGTTCTCTTGTATAGTTTGGGATCGGCTTTCCCTATAGAGAACATTTACAGTGCAACCAAAATAGGTGAGAAGCAAGCACTGCTACACGCACACACACACACACACACACACACACACACACACACACACACACACACACACACACACACACACACACACACACACACACACACACACACACACGCGCACATGCACAACCACCACATCCATTATCTTTCTGGCAGCTGCACTTAAACAAACAAGAAACTGTTTTAGACATTCCATAATTTCTACATAAATAATCTGATACTGGTGGATATTAGAAACGTAGATAACGTGGTATGGAACTAATTAAACTAAATATTAAATTGTAATTAACTATATAATCATCCTATGCTATTTTAAGGTTCACTAGTCATGTATTCTGTTGGTTGCTCATTCTTCTGATGTCTCTCCCTCCAGCCCGTATGTTACTGATACCCTGTTCTCCTGTTTTGATATTCAACTTATTGCCTGAGTTGGGCTGCGTCCACTGAGCGGTTGTGTGGGAATGTTTTAGTTTATCCTCTGAGTGTGAGTGTGTGTAAGCCTGAACTCCATGCCCCAGAAACCTCTGTTCAGAGAAAACAGACCATGCTGCTTACGAATTGGCCATACATACACACACACACACACATGCGCGCACGCACACGCACACGCACACACACACACACACACACACACACACACACACACACACACACACACACACACACACACACACACACACACACACACACACACACACACACACACACACACACACACACACACCCTGACCTTGAGTGGAAAAAACATTTGAAGTATTCAAAACACATTTCTTGGTATTTAGTGTGTACTCTGTGTACTCTGTGATATGCCTCCACCTAATGAGTATTGAAATACTTCTTACAGTTCAACAAATTAACTCTGGCATCTGGAATTTGTTATTAGTGAATTAAAATGCATGCTGTGTTAAGAAACCTTACACATAATATTTCCCTCATTGTCAATTCAATTTAACTTTAAATTGAACATTTTTCACAAGGTCAAAATCTTTTTACAAAACAAGGCAACAAGCAACAGCAAGTTAACCCCTAAATGCCCACAACCTGTTCCCATGGCATGACAATTAAGTGATCAGCAGGACAAGTAGCTGCGATGCTAAATAACACACACATAAAAAAGAAGAGACAATGTAATGGTAAAATGTCTAATGATCTCACAACCTTCCAATCCAAACGTACACAAAAGGGTTGTGCAGTATGTGTAACGTTGACAATTCTAAATCCTGGTGTAATTCATATTTTCATTTCAAAGTTAATAATACTTTCAAAGTTAATAGCTGGTTCCAGACTTTCAAATCCGCCCACTCCACTGAGTTGAGTTTTGGCTGCTTCTGAAGATGGAAATGGAGTGTAATGAGTTGACAGTTGAGTCTGATATCACCAAAATTTCTGATAATGTTTCGTAAAAGTGATGCAATGATTATCTGGATTTATGCAGAATTGTGAACATTTATCGATGATGCATCTGCCAAACTTTGGAGGCCCGTGTGCAAACTACCCAAAGCTGGAGACATCTTTTCTTTGCTGAGGCTTATTTCTAATACATGGTACATGTATTTCAAATTGTTGTCCTTTTCATTAGATTATTCGTTCATTTGAATGAGAAATGACTACCAGCTGGAGTTAAATATGACTGAGGAAAGCATTACATCGGGCATTTAGAGGTTAACTTTAAACGTGCCTTGTTCAATCCCAGATTTGTTCTATCTGACACTGACCTAAACAACATTATGTCAGCCCACACATTAGTCCTCTCCTCACATGGTCCTTGAACCACTCTGATGCCGTGGGATCTCTCAGCGTCCATGTTCTGACTGAACCTCGGCAGGTTACGCCAATGCATCTGTGGCCAACTCTACATTCAACCATATATCAGTCTCAAGCGAGGAAATAAACACCTTGGACCAAGATACTCAGGAGAAAAAAACACAAGCCGTGTGTGTGTGTGTGTGTGTGTGTGTGTGTGTGTGTGTGTGTGTGTGTGTGTGTGTGTGTGTGTGTGCGTGTGCGTGTGTGTCCGTGAGCTTATGTTACACCCAAATCAACCCCCACGATGCCTTGATTCAAATGGACACAGCAATGTGGTAACCATGGCAACCGTCGAGAGGTTCAAGACACAAGTAGACTGCAGTAGTGTTTCAGGGTCAGACACCACGTCCCATGTAGACACCTGGCCCCATTAGTCTCTATCATTCTGTAGACCTGCAGTGAAAGACTGGAAGAATAATGTTTGATCATTTGGGTTTGTCTCCGCTCTATCAAATCCCTTGGAATGAGCATAGCATAATGTAATGTCCTATGTTATTATGGGATATGCCATCTTGTTATGGGAAAGTGGAATGTGTGTGAATGCCTCTCCCCCTCTCTCCTCTCCTCTCTCTGTCCCTGATGCACATGACTCCTCCTCTCCCCCTGTCTCCTCTCCTCCCCTCTCTCTGTCCCTGATGTACATGACTCCTCCTCTCCCCCTCTCTCCTCTCCTCCCCTCTTTGTCCCTGATGCACATGACTCCTCCTCTCCCCCTGTCTCCTCTCCTCCCCTCTCTCTGTCCCTGATGTACATGACTCCTCCTCTCCCCCTGTCTCCTCTCCTCCCCTCTCTCTGTCCCTGATGCACATGATGACTCCTCTCCCCCTGTCTCCTCTCCTCCCCTCTTTGTCCCTGATGCACATGACTCCTCCTCTCCCCCTGTCTCCTCTCCTCCCCTCTCTCTGTCCCTGATGCACATGATGACTCCTCTCCCCCTGTCTCCTCCCCTCTCTCTGTCCCTGATGCACACGATGACTCCTCTCCCCCTGTCTCCTCTCCTCTCCTCTCTCTGTCCCTGATGCACATGATGACTCCTCTCCCCCTGTCTCCTCCCCTCTCTCTGTCCCTGATGCACACGATGACTCCTCTCCCCCTGTCTCCTCTCCTCTCCTCTCTCTGTCCCTGATGCACATGATGACTCCTCTCCCCCTGTCTCCTCCCCTCTCTCTGTCCCTGATGCACACGATGACTCCTCTCCCCCTGTCTCCTCTCCTCTCCTCTCTCTGTCCCTGATGCACATGACTCCTCCTCTCCCCCTCTCTCCTCTCCTCTCCTCCCCTCTCTCTGTCCCTGATGTACATGACTCCTCCTCTCCTCCCCTCTCTCTGTCCCTGATGCACATGATGACTCCTCTCCCCCTGTCTCCTCTCCCCACCTCTCTCTGTCCCTGATGCACACGATGACTCCTCTCCCCCTGTCTCCTCTCCCCCCCTCTCTCTGTCCCTGATGCACATGACTCCTCCTCTCCCCCTCTCTCCTCTCCTCCCCTCTCTCTGTCCCTGATGCACACGATGACTCCTCCCCTCTCTCTGTCCCTGATGCAAACGATGACTCCTCTCCCCCTCTCTCCTCTCCTCCCCTCTCTCTGTCCCTGATGCACACGATGACTCCTCTCCCCCTCTCTCCTCTCCTCCCCTCTCTCTGTCCCTGATGCACACGATGACTCCTCTCCCCCTCTCTCCTCTCCTCCCCTCTCTCTGTCCCTGATGCAAACGATGACTCCTCTCCCCCTGTCTCCTCTCCTCCCCTCTCTCTGTCCCTGATGCACACGATGACTCCTCCCCTCTCTCTGTCCCTGATGCAAACGATGACTCCTCTCCCCCTCTCTCCTCTCCTCCCCTCTCTCTGTCCCTGATGCAAACGATGACTCCTCTCCCCCTGTCTCCTCTCCTCCCCTCTCTCTGTCCCTGATGCAAACGATGACTCCTCTCCCCCTGTCTCCTCTCCTCCCCTCTCTCTGTCCCTGATGCACACGATGACTCCTCTCCCCCTGTCTCCTCTCCTCCCCTCTCTCTGTCCCTGATGCACACGATGACTCCTCTCCCCCTGTCTCCTCTCCTCTCCTCTCTCTGTCCCTGATGCACACGATGACTCCTCTCCCCCTGTCTCCTCTCCTCCCCTCTCTCTGTCCCTGATGCACACGATGACTCCTCCCCTCTCTCTGTCCCTGATGCAAACGATGACTCCTCTCCCCCTCTCTCCTCTCCTCCCCTCTCTCTGTCCCTGATGCAAACGATGACTCCTCTCCCCCTGTCTCCTCTCCTCCCCTCTCTCTGTCCCTGATGCAAACGATGACTCCTCTCCCCCTGTCTCCTCTCCTCCCCTCTCTCTGTCCCTGATGCACACGATGACTCCTCTCCCCCTGTCTCCTCTCCTCCCCTCTCTCTGTCCCTGATGCACACGATGACTCCTCTCCCCCTCTCTCCTCTCCTCCCCTCTCTCTGTCCCTGATGCACACGATGACTCCTCTCCCCCTGTCTCCTCTCCTCCCCTCTCCCTGTGTTTGATCCCCATCTAAACGACAAAGGGAAACCTGTGTAAAGCAATTTGTTTGTCTCCAGGCAAAGAGAGCTGTTTTGAGCGTATAGTCTCCCGCTTTGGCACTAACATAACGTATGTTGTGATTGGCGATGGGAGGGATGAAGAGCATGCGGCCAGCCAGGTAAACAAACAACTTTTGAACCTTGACCCCTCTGACCTTTTGACCCTCCTTCCTCCCCCCTGTTTATTGTTTTGCAGGAAAAGAGAGTTGCTTTGAGCGCATAATGCAAAGGTTTGGCAGGAAAGTAGTGTATGTTGTAATTGGGGACGGTGTGGAAGAGGAGCAGGCGGCCAAAAAGGTAATGGACCCCGCAACCGCACCGTGACCCCGCCTATTCCAAACAGCGTGAGCTCTGATTGGACCAAGCCTGCCTTTCTTTGCTGTAGTGGTTTTGAGTTGGTCATTTACTTTTGTTTCTGTTCTACTCGCTGTTGCTTTGTGTTCCACTTTTTTTTCTACATTTTCAATGGAGAGAAAAGAGAATTTTCAAGTTGCAAGTTCGCAACTGTCAGAGTGAATTATTGAGATTGCGAGGCTTGGCTAATGTTGTACATTTTGCACCTCCCTTTGGAACGCCAAAATATTAAAGCGAGTTGACAGATCACCTGCAGCTAAGTGATGGAAATCAAATTCATTCTTTTCAATCTGATCATTTTTCCACGTTTCCAGACTCAATTTAGGATAGTTGTCATGATTGACAGTAAAAAGCAAAGAAATGGGTGCTTAAAGTGTACACACTCAGCAATTAAGCTATGAGCAATCTCATAAATAAAGCCCTTATTGAAGTATAACGCCATACTTGTCAATTGACGTGGTTATTCTGAATGTGTGGACAATCACTCCTCTGTATAGCATCTCTGATGATTTTTGCATCATCGGATGATGCTACTGTGTGTGGGAGAGGAAAAGGTCGTTATATCACAACAGTATTGATTACAAGTAGCAGCAACGTAGAGTTTAGAGCTCTCGTACAAGAACAGTGAGTATTCATATGAGTCTTCTCCAGCTTTGGGCTTAGTTCATATAATGCTGGGTGCTGCTGGGAGTGTTAAGCCTAGGAATGCATGGATTTTGTTTGCAGTGCTTTTGCAAACCAAGCAGCTCCAAGCTACTGTAGTGTAGCTTGCATGGTTTTGGGTGGTGGTGTGCGTCAAATCATGAAGACAGTCCCTCTGCTCTGAAACGTTGACTCTTTCTGTGCACCTGACTGATGTGTGTGTTGTGTGTGTGTGTGTGTGTGTGTGTGTGTGTCCATCCCACAGCACAACATGCCTTTCTGGAGGATATCCAGCCACTCTGACCTGCTGGCGTTACACCAAGCACTGGAGTTTGAGTACCTGTAACTGTTACTATAGCAATATGGACACATGCAATGTTACCACAGAGACGGTCAAGCCAGGCAGCCCCTTCTTTTGTATACATATTTAAGAAAAAAAATGCAATACACTGCAACTTTTTGTGATTTTTTTTTTTGTCTTTTGTTTTTGAACGTCTGGATTTACATACTCTGAACGGTCTTAAGAGGTGAAAAGAAGAGGACATTGGGAATGAGAGGACTGAACTCCCCAACAAACCCCAACTCAACAACACCCCCCCGCCCCCTCCTCCCTCCCTCCTTGATGTTGGGGATTGACCTCTGTGATAATCCAATCTAACGTCCATGCAGCTGTAGCAGAGTGCCCCCTACCTGCGAGACCCTATAAGGCCGAAATACCCACCTTGACCTGGGAGGACATTTCTTCTTTGGCTGACTCTTTGATGTGTTGGTTCATGCACAGAGGACCCGGGTTAGAATCAGGACTGCTATAATGCTTCACCTGGGAGGAATTGTCTTCACCAAACATTAATTTGAGGTCTTCTCTATCGAGGTATAATTCTGTGTGCGGGGGACAACGGCTGCTTGTGAAAACCGCTTTCCTAAGTGTTTTCTGCCTGGCGGTACAGTCTAATCACACAACATAACAATGAAGTCTGTAGCAGAAACTTGTGTAAATTATTTACAATAAACTTACAGGGCAGTGGTGGATGTTTTTGTCAATGAAAAACAAGTTTAATTTTTGGGGGGAGGGGGGGGGTCTTTTTTTCTCTGGATTTTTGTAAGTTTTTTTCGTTCTTTTTTGAAAATGAGAATATGATGTGTTGTGCCTTATTATTAATGTGTTTGAGTGTCTTTTCTTTATTCTGAAATGTCTATGTATGTAGATATAAAGGAGAAAACCAATCCTTAGACCTTGCATCTTCTCTTCCACAACAATAATGGGAATGTTTATAAAACTACTGATGAGAAATTTCAGACAAACTATTTTGTGTGTATACACAATACTTGTGAAATATTAATTCTGCATAATGACAAAATGCAAATCCAATAGGAAAGTGCACCACAGAGTGGTGGAAGTGCATAAAAAACCCATTGTACAAAGGCGAAATGGATGCCAATCTTATTTAAGATTATGCATTTGCTCTTAATATGAATTTAAAGATTTGGCATATCCACAAAAGCACCAAGGCATTTCTTGTGAGTTCACCCCTATAATTTGAGCTCAAGGATTTGGGTTGAAACTAATGTCTCAAACTTTTTGAGGCTCATAATTACTCACATAAGACCCTAAATTACATAGGTTTTTGTGGAGTTTGGTTTCCAGGGTCTTTAAGCTGGCTACTTGCACTTGCTGCCTCTTCACATCACATTTGTTGGCACAGTCTGAGCATCTTTTTCATGGACTAGTAAATATTTTGTAGGCAAATACTTTATCCTCAATGCAATACCTCCCTGGAGGCATTCCACAAAGCAGCCTTAGCAAGTCAACTTTAAAATGTGTTAGAAAATTATCTCCTGAAACTTACCAATCAACATGCATGTCTGAATCATATTCCTAAACAAGTTTTGTTTTACAGATTCAAATTATCACCAGCATAATACTGTAGCAGCATTTTTCAGTTATCTGGCTGATTTAGTAATCCTGCTTTGTGAAATAACCTCAGGTGTGATAAATTTAGTGGAAATGTGGGCATTGAACACACAATTTCTATGTAAAGAAATAGTTTAAAAACAAACCGGTAACATGTACATTAGATTCTGCCTGTGTGCTATTATGTTTCCCAAATACAGTAATAATTGCCAAAAGATTGTAGCTATGTACTAATTAAGACCAACCCCAGACAAGTTCAGTGCACAGGATTTTGACTATTTTTAGATACTGCTGCAGATATTGGCTGTGGACGTCTGGGTATGGTAAGCAGTGTAGGGAATTTACTAAATATTTTGCCCCGTCTGTGTTCATCTTCTGGCAGGTGCTGAGTGTTTAAGTAATCTAAAAAAAATTAAGTAATCTCATTGAGATTTCTTGGGGGCGTTTTTGCCCTTTGCCCGTGATTTTCCTACACTGGTCATAAGGCACTTGGGACAGTCGTTTTGCAGGCTGACATACTTCTCACCTTGCTTTCGACATCAAGCTCACTCTGGCCCATGCTCTCTGAACATTTTGGCTGCGCTGGCTGCTCCAAGGCTAGCGCCATGAGAAACACTGATCAATTTATAGAAATTCTAAATTGTATATCTTAGAAAACCGAATAGGGGCATAACCTGAAACATTCTTCCATACTTATCCAGACCTGGAAATAACATCAAATTCCATACTGCATGAGAAGAACCCTGTAGAAGGAACTGTGCAAACATCCAAAATACCAATATAATTTCATGTACAAATGTCAAAGCCTGGCAAGGGGTTGATATTAGCAGCATGTCTGATCTAACACTGATATTAGCAGCATGTCTGATCTAACACTAATACAGAGTTACACTGCCACAAGATCCTCAAGTGACGTGCTCCGCCAAGAATTCCAAATGCAGCACCAAACTAAGAAATGTACCGATTAGTTTGTAGTCATTGCAGTTTGCATTTTAGAAACCAGGACCAAATCACATTCAATAAATTGCAATATTTTGGACCAACTCGTCAAGTGGTCAATAAATACAGAAAACGCATCAAAAAGGAACACGTCTGACACCAACTTCCACGTTAACATTTTATTGACACCTCATTTCTTGGCTTTGAAGTATTCCTCGATCACGTCCTTGGCTTGAGACTCCTTGCCATAATCCTGCACAGAAAGATTCAGTTAAGACGAGGATTAAGAGATGAACAGGCACCATACAGACCATCTGTAAACTGTCTCAAGTTCTGTCAACAAATTTGAATCTGTTGACCAACTTCACAGTCCTTCCCACAAGGGAAATCAGCGATTTTGTGTAGAAAAATAGAATTCCCTGAGCACACAATTACGGCACTGAGATTGCCAATGAAACACAGTACTTCTTGTGATTGGTCATGTGTAGCCATTCTTAGGGACCCCAGACACCACAGGCTGGTGACGGGGCTCGTACCCTGGCTATCAATCTAGCCAGGATTGATCAACAACAGCTGCATGGCACAAGGCGCAGCACCTGCACTTGCCTGGCAACGCTAGCGGAACACGGTTTTATGATGTCACAAAACCTCTATTCACTATAGGGAGCCAAAGTGGAACGTCACTTCCTGCTTCAGCACTGTACCAGAGATTTTCATCCGCCATTTATTTTCCCATAGACATTTGTAAAATGTGTATGAAAATAGTTGTACTTGTTCAAACTAAAAACAGTACAGATATATTTAGAAACAGGAGAGATCGCATAACATTTCACTCAGCAGGAAGCGACGTTCACTTTGCCTCTCTATTCACCAGCAACCTGTTCCATCACAATTCACAATCTCCATTGACTACACAGTGTAGTCCATCTATGACTAAACAATGGGTATTCCATGGACAATACGTGTATGATTGCACCATAGGGAACTCTTTCACTCCATTTCTTATTTTTGTCATCATTCATTCATTGCATCATATACCCAAGCAACATGCTGTAGTTGGGTAAAGGGGGTACTTTGATTCATAAATCCGCTAACATGTATGCAACGGACCAAGCAATTCGCTGGTCGAACCTGCGCAGGACTTGCTCATCGCAAATGAGCCTCATCATTTAAGAAGCCTGCTCAATTACATCACTTCTGCAAACACCCTTCAGTTACACACAGCATTCCATTTATGCACAGACTCAAAACAGTTCAGCTGAAGACTCCAGAAGAAAGGATGTATTTACCTTGATCACGACACAGCTGCAGCCCACCACCTTACGGGGTTTGCCCTCACGGTCGATCTTGCACAGACCAACCCACTCGCCGAGCTTCTTGTTGTCATCAACCTGAAAAAGTTCAAATGCATTGTTTACATGCACAAAATTTGCTCTTAGGTGATTAAAAAAATGTTTAAATTGTCAGGTAGGTGCCTTTATCTGGATTATCATAAGGGCATACCAAGTAAGTAAGCAAGTAAGCATAACCCAGTGTGGGACATGATAAATTAATGCCACTGTTGTGCATGGCCATGGTCAGGGACATGCACGACAATGTAGTGTCAGCAGCAACGGCTTATAAGTCCAAGCCTTCAGAGCCATTGGGCAGTGAGGCAGAATAAAGCACCAGTGTTGGCTGGATCTCAGACAGAAATTGGGTAACAGTGGCAGTCTCCTCATGGTAGTCAGTAGAGGGAGCCAAATTATCATCATCGATACAGCAATACTGTAGACAAAACATGCTATCCTCACTCCAATGTTAGTACTGCGCAAACATTTTATTTTTTTAATTGCGTAGAGACTTGCTCAACAAAATGATCAGTCAAGTTTAATTAAAGGACTGATTTTTGCTTTTACTGAAATTGGGATATAATGCATCCCTCGTGTGCCCCCCATGAAGTCGTGGTTGGCAGGTTAATTACCTTGATCAGGTTGATCTGATGCTCAGCGCAGAGGGCCTCCACCAGCTTGACGTACATGGGCTCGTCGCAGTTGGCCGCAAGGACACAGAGGTGGGCCTGGCGCCTGAGGACAGAAACAGAGTTAAATCACAGTAAGAGATGATCCGACATTTACAGATTCCAGCACCTGATGGTACATCTCAGACAACAATTGGGTAACAATGGCAGTCTTCGTCAGTGAATTCAGGAGAGGGAGCCACGGTATCATCAGATACACCAACTTGGGCACAAACATCAAACCAACAGCTACATAAAGGGAAAGGATTTTAACATACTTGTCCAGCGCCTTGGCAGCCTCACGGATACCACGGGCCAGGCCATCGTGGATGAGTGCGGTCTTGAGCACTTCGGGGAGAGCGGTATTGACATCCATCACACCTCCGGCAGCAACAACTCCGCTGTTGTCAAAAAAGGGGATGGGAGAAAAACAAAAATGCTCAGAGAGATGCCACATACTGTAACAGGGAGGGCAAACTTTTGGGTTTGGAGTAGACGAGCTTCCAGCATTGTCAGAAAGCGAATCTCACTCATTTGAGAGTGAAGGGGTATCCGACCAAAGATTGTAAAGTCATCATTCAAGTGTCAGAGCTCGCTTACTTTTAAGAGAATGGCACCAGTATAAAAAAATATCTGTGCCGCTGTCAGTTCAGTATAACTAGTAGAAGAAACTTATGAACATGCACCTTTTTATGAGTTTTATGACTTGAGATTTTTATGATCGATATGCATCCAAATGAGGTTTCAATTGTAGTTCATATCAGTTATCAACGCTAGAATAATCACTTCAATTTGGTTTTGAAGTTTCACTGAAATTCTGTTAGAAACAGTTTGGCCCCAAACATTGTCTGTGGGGAATCGTATTAGCAAACACAGCATGTTGTCATTTGTCAAGTTGAAACTGTTTTAGACTGAATGCTAACGTTAGCTAGCGACTCGGTGAGCGCACTTTTAGCCCAGCTAGCGAGGATGCGCTGGTCAGGTTGAACTGGGTCCCTTTCTCCATATCCAAATTGTTCTGAGCAAACATTAACTTTAACTTAATAAGAAGCGTTGATATACTTTCCACGCACTTGTTTACAGGCAAGTTCGAGGCGCTTAGCTTCTAGTCAACAGCTAGCACCTACGTACCGTTCCAAGCAAGTAACGTCATGCTCACCCTTCCTCGGCCATAATTGTAGATTAGCGATGGATGGTGAACCTAAAATTCTGCAATAAAGAGCAGATGTGAAAGAAGAGTTAGTATCCATCGCAAACAGGTCACTGTGGTGAACGTTTAACATAGGATGTTGGCAAAATCTTGTAGATTGTCACGGGAGATGAAGAAAGGCACCCATACCTCCTCTCGGACAGCGGGTAAAGAGGACGTCATCAGTCCGCGACATTGCTTTAACAACATCAACAGGACCAATCTGCTCATACACGTGTTGTCCATTCTTCTGCCTGTTGTCATTTGAGATGGTAAGTTTACTGACTATTGTGTAACACCAGTATACCCGGCAGAGATATGTATGTATACCTATGCGACTTGTGTTTTAATCATTGACTGTATTCTTTCCTGGGGGAGGACCGTCAGACCCCCCATCAATCATGTATCTTTCCAAGTTTGTTTCCTCGTTTTAAAAACATAGCCAGGTGCCCTGCCCATGTTTATATTGTAGCCTATATTGTATTCATTTTCCACTATTATATTCTCTGGTTGTGGGGTTGAAGATGATATTTTATTCAGATATTTCTTCAATTTGGATAGAGCGGAGAAGAGTGTTGGAGGATCATGGGAGTGACTTGGTGAAGAGCATGTATCTTTTTTATCCTATATATTTTTTTTAAAGTGGAATATCTGGAGTATGGTAGGCTATATCAGAAAATGCTAGCCAATAAACACACATGCCCAAAAAGACAAAGGGCTTATGAAAAAGGTGTTGGTTCATAGGGCCAGAGAGCGGTCGATTTGGTCAATTTATCATGAATAATGTTCATTTTATTATGAACAGAAATAGGTGTCATCCCCCCCAACGGCCCCAGGAACAAATCTCTCTAAGCTGAAGTCAAAAGTTGGCAGCCCTGTTTGAAGCAATGCTTTCCTATGAGTACCTGTAGTTACGATATTTATTTAGCTATAGGCCTACCTATCCTATTAACTAATGTTAATGCCATTTTCATTGACTGTTTTCATGATGTGTGTGTGTGTGTGTGTGTGTGTGTGTGTGTGTGTGCAGCCATATGCACAGGACTAGGCTATACAATAACATGACTGTAAACTGAGGGAACAGAGGGAATATACTGTATAGCAAGTATGGACGACATAGCCTGAATTCACATTTTCCTCTCTGCTGTCGTGCTTTCCCCCCTTTTTATACATTTTGATCTTGTTGCAGACTTAGTGATTTGGGGGCCCGAAGCAAATGCAAGCTAGAGGCACCCTGAATCCCACCTCTCTCCCATTTTGATCCATCCGTTCCCTATATTACCTTCAAGCTAGGGCTGAGAAAAGTCTGCATGCAAGTGCTTAAGCGGAAAACTTGGAGCCTTGCCGGCGGCAGCTAGTCTCTTCAAACAGACGGTTGGCTCTCGCAATTTTCAAATGCTTCCACCTAAAACGTCTGTACTTTGAGCTGGGAAAACTTGGTCAAAATGGAATGGGATACTCAGGGAAAAATAATGAGCAATGCTAGGGGGATGTCGTGGATGTCGCGCCTAAAGGCAGGTGATTGGAGTAATACGAGCGGATGTCCCGCCTATCGGCTCGTATTTCTCCAATCACTTGCATCGGATCGAACTTCCTCCGGTCTGAAGCGTTGTTTTTTTCCCTTAACTTCCTTTGTCCATCTATTGTGGGCGTGAATTACATACTGTTTAAGCTGCATTCGCAGAATGGAGAAGAGACAGTCTGGCTTGAGAGTCTAGGCGGGAGCTAGACCCATATACTCAAACGTCAGCTTGACGAGGGGGTCACAGGGGAGTCCCTAGCAAAATGAGTAAATTGTGTGATTTCACTAGGGTTTCAATGACTAAGTTAGCCCAAGGAGAGAATGTAGTGCATATACTTGGTAATAGCTTTCACTCTGTCCTGTTATCTCCCCATCTACATTATATTATATATAGCCCTCAGCGCACACAGTGCGGGCTTTGACGCTGTAGCATCTTTTCCATTTCACATTTCATTTGTCTTCTGTGGGGCCCTCTGGATGCTGGGGGCCAGGGCTCAAGGTAGTCCACTGTCTTTGCCTAATGGTACTGTAAAGCCCGAAACGCACAGGGAGCGACACTTGACTTGACGCACTCAATTTATGCCCCTAAAGCGCACTGCAAGCATCAGATCTGAAACGTATACACCACAGAATGACAGAACCATCAGTATTTGGGGGGAAAGGCCACTAATTTATATGTAGGCACTACTAGGCAGGCACAATGACAGATGAAAAAAAGTTGTTATAGTGTAGTTTTGAGCCCCTGTCAGTAAGAGGCTGTTGGATCATCCTACCTGTTGTAGAAAATTGAAGTTCCATTGGCATTTCCTAATCAATAAGCTATAATTATAATTGCATACGCATAATTAATGCTATGAGTTATTAGTCATAAGACATCTCACACATGCAGAAATGGAGATGCACACACATAGGAGGAGATTTCTTCACCCTCTGCTCCATAGCACATGGAGGTCAAAACAGACTTTCACCCACTGCATGAGGTTGACCTTGCTGATGCAGACAGGCAGCCCTGTAGGCTCCAAGTCAAGTCATCACCCCTCCTCTCTCTGTTTCTCTCTGCCTTCCTTTGCCTATAAAGCGTATGTCAAATTGTGACATCGCCACTGAATACATTGGAACTCTGTATGACATACCAAAATGTGTACATTGAGAATTCAGTCCTTTGGCAATGCAGTTTGCCAAAGTAATGTATGGCTTTAAATATACTTTTATAAGACACTTCCCGGACTCTTGGTTTCATTCAATTTGGTTTATATAAGCTGTTATAATTATCATATATGATGAGGAGTGGTGAAATTCCATTCTACAACACTACCTGTCTAGCCATGCAGAGGGGGAGAAAAAAGAGGCAGCGGGAGAAAATGATGCAATTATTCTGTCCAAACTTTCACCAATCTAATCTCATCATGACATCGAGGGATAGGCTATATTTTGCTAGCCGATGCGTTTAGAACAAATAACAGAAATAACAAATCTTGGCATTATGATCATTACGACACTAAAGTCAAAGAGTGTAACTAGTAAAAATAAAAATAAAAATTAAACATGCAAATTATTCAGAAGACCTTTTGGTTATGTTATATGATGCTTTGAGCATCATTCATACATTAATCAACAAAAATGGGTTACATGTGCATCTGTGACCAGTCAAATAAAACAAAAGGAAACAGAAATATAACAGTTCTCTTTTACAAATGTATTTGTAAAGGCAAGTTTGTCATGTATTTCAAAGGCGCTCGACATGGTGAGATGTCCTGTAGACCTATGCCACCATCCCTTTTAGAGCTTGAGGAAAGTCTCTAAATCTTCCATCTCCACTGCATTGTCAAATGCAGCATAGTCCTAGAGAGAAAGAGAGTGGGGGATAGAGAGACAGTCAGAGATAGTGCATTAGATATACAGGTACTGTTTACAATCAGATATTGTTAATTAATAATACTGTAGTATGTTGTTTTCATGTTAGGAGATCACCTGACAGCTTACTGTAGATTTATGACTGGTGACTGGTCATAGTTTAGTATGAAGCTCCAATTTCTGCCTAATGGTATTGTAACCACACACTGAAGCTCCAATTTGACCTTTTATTTAGCCATCCACAAGTGTGGATGGCTAAAGGAAAGGTAAAATTGGAGCTTCAGTGTGCGGACCTTCCTTTTTTCATCCTGTACTGTTTTTTGGTTCCTGCACCTGCTTTACGTTTGTTTGGATGTGCGCGACTGCCTCAAATACTGACTGGTCATAGTTTTACATTATTATTAAAGTTGGTAGTCTTCCTGTGTAGGAACCCCTATGCCAGGGGTTTTCAAAGTCTGAGACTGGGCCTGCCCCCAGACAAAGCTTGGAAAAAGGAGACCCCCCTCGCTTAATTCCTGGATGCCTATGGGATCCTGATATTGTTATTTGATTCCATAGGCACTCAACAATTGAGCCAAGATAGCCTGATATTGCTGTTTGACATACTTCCGACTTTTCCACACAGACCGACTGTATCTGTAGCAGAAGCTCAGTTCAGTACCTTACTGTACTACTTTTCACCATTAGGTGTCAGCGCCTTCACCACAGATTTAGGTTGGGTGTTTGAGCAACCAAACCTCATGTTAATCTTTGACTTTGTGAAGGGCTAAACTGCTAAAGTATTGAATGGCACCACCATGGCAAAATGAAGAACTACAAAACTTTCACCAAAATGTGTTATCTGTGAGATTGTAGGCTATGTAGAACTTTTACCAAAAGAGTTTGCCCCATGGGCTTCGGCCCGACTAATGGCTGCTTGCCTTTAGCAATTGTGAACGTTGTCTTCTTCAGAGGTTGATTACAGCCTGTCGGGCTTAATGAGCAACCTCCACCAGTCCAACAGCATTTCTATCATAGAAACGTCTGAACGTGTGTGCGTGTGTGCGTGCGCGTCTCTGTGTGTGGGTGTGTGTGCGTGTGTGCGTGCGTGCGCATCTCTGTGTGTGCGTGTGACTGGCTGTAGTGTGTGTATGCAAACAGACCAGTGGGTGTGAATGATCATTGTGTAAATATTGATTTGATCCCTGCATCCACACCCTAGATTAGCAAAGTGAACGTTCCTGCTCGTGAAATGGATCAAACCTGTGGGCATTTTTCACTTCATTGTGACATCTTAGTTGCAGTTGCAGTTGAGGCAGCTGACATGCTTTTTGATGATACACACCCAGTGCCATTGTTGATTACCGCATGCCGACAAACAGTGTGCCTGAAGTTGTGACTGTTAAAGACTCAGACTGCTACAATCGCCTGCTGTTTCAGATGAGTCATCATGCTATACAGAGCATACTAATCTCTGCTCAGACAGGCAAACGACAGTGTCGAGCAGAGATTGTATTGTTATTTGTGCAGGCCACTGTGTGAGACTTACCCCACAGTAGGCGTCCCCGTTGCATATTTGAGGGGGCAGTGCCTTCGGGTCCCCTGCCTTCATCCTCATCGCCTTCTTGTCTTCCTCACTAGTGGAAATGTCCACAAGCTCGTAGGGGATCTTCTTACCGTCCATGACCATTTGGATCCTTTGCTGATTCTTCTTTATCTGGAGGACAGGGCAAGGCAATTATCCCATTTAGACTGAATTGAACAATGTAATCTCTACTTACTTTGGACAAGCAGTTAGTTATTAAGTCTTAAGTTTCAGTTGAAACTCCTTTGCAAACTCTCAGCTGGTTTGTTCCTGTGATCATATGAGGTGGGAACAGCAACATGACACAGGATACCGTGATGAGAAAAGTTAGCCTCACTGTTCACAATTAGCAGCTACTGTACGTCTGTTCAAATAAAATCCATCTATATTGCACAAATATTATTCAACGTCCCATGACACAATAGTTTTATGAGAAGTACTTAAAGCCCCCTAAAGTCAAAAATCAGTTTTTCTTCTTGTTCCTACAGTTGGATGTCTGAGCTTTACTGTGCTGAATGATGTCTGTGCAGAGTTGGACACTATTTTATTTAGTTATTTAACTTTTTAACTAGAAGGCGTTTCCACAATCGTCTGCTGAAAGTGGAAAGTTTCTAGCCTGGTAGTCTCGCTAGCCAGCCTCTCTTCCCTTCCGTCAGAGAGTCTGGCGCCGCAGGTTTCCATTGTGGGATTGCGAAAAAAATGGTCTGTTTGGGTTAACCAATCATCCTCGTCTTGGGCGGTGCTTAGCGTTAGTGCCCTTGGAAAATAGTTTCGGGGTGGAACTTGTGTCGGCGGAACATTTACACAGGAGGAGGAGAGCTCACAGGCATAAAGTCACTGTTAGACAGCAAATGTTCTAAACATATTCTCTTGATATCTTTACAACCATCCACCGAAAGTGCCGAGCAGGCCTTCTTTATTGCACAATCCAAATTTTCTTCAAAACTTGCCATTTTCAGCGTGTAGCAATGAGTTAGCCTGTAGGTTTCTGCCGTTAGCTTTCTACGCTAGCTAGTTAGCGTTCGGCGGGAGCATTACAGCGACACACATGGGAGCGGAAGCCGCTCCGGTTGACATGTGGTCGGAGCCAATGACAGAGCGTGACAGAGCTTGCAAGCGGATATCCTGCTGCCACCGAAACAGCCGCTCGAATGGGAGAGCAACTTTAGAGCAGGGGCGGGCTGATCCCCGTTGCCTGTTTCCACGGCGCCAGACTCTCTGACAGAAAGGAAGAGAGGCTGGCTAGCGAGACTACTAGCCTGGTAAACCAGCCAGGTCACGTGAACTCACATTTCATTTTGTTCTACCAGACCGTCTGGCCTCAAGCTTTCACCCAGTGTTTAGCAGTGGACGGAAGTTGGGCGGGTGTACTTGCCTTGACAGACAACTCCTTCAGCCAATCAGCGTTGGATCCAGCCAAATCCAAATCCACACGGGAACACGGCAAAAACAACTTTTCCGCCAAGATACTCCTGTACTTGTTTAATTGTTGCTATTTCTGCAATAACTGTACTTTATGGCTGTTTAAACTCGACAAACGTTGACATTACTGCTCGAGGCGGACAGGCACGGAGGCAGCCATTACTGTTTTGCTAGCGGCATTCCTGATTGGCCGTTACGATGTCAACTACAAGGCGGGCCGCTGATTGGCTAGTACGCTTTACAGTTTCTGCAAACACCCTCCCAGGGCTTGAGGCCAGACGGTCTGGTAGAACGGAATGAAATGTGAGTTCACGTGACCGGCTGGTTTACCAGGCTAGAAAGTCTCTCTGAGCTCACTGAAAAGGCAGTTTTCAACAAGCATGGTTCGTCACATCGCGAATCCTGGAGCCAATCACTATCCAGTATTCAGCATTTAAAGCCCAAACACATTCTCACTCCCAACTCGTCATATACTGCAGATCGGTCAGGAACCCTTCTTGTCGTCACTTTGTCATGAGTTGGGAGTGAGAATGTGTTGAAAGCCTGTGTAGTATGGTAGTATGCTGTGATTGGCTAGTTGGCTTCTCGATCACCCTGATTAGTCACCTTGGATTTTTAATGAGGCAGATAGGGGAAGTCATTTTAAGGATTTTAACAAGATAATTTAACCTTTTTTGTGGGAAAAACCATCAGACCCAAATTATTATACAAAGTAGAGTATTTTATATACATGTTGAATGTTATTGATATATATTAGGAGCAAAACCCGAGATAGATTGTATGTGCTCGTCCCATACTGTAGCATGCAGGTAAAGGTATAAAACAGGTAAGATTGCATACTGTACCTCCATGCTACTGCTCACCAAGGTAAAATACAATATAACCGACATATTTGCTAATTTAACAACAAGGCTCTAGGAATACTCTAGTTACACATACGCAAGCTTCGATTTGTGCAGTCGTCTGTTTGAGCGCTGTGACGCCTGTGAAGGTGTATATAAGGGAGTGGTGGTGGAGGTGTGCTCATGTCAAAGAGGTGGAGAGAGGCAGGCACGGTGAGAAGAACAGAGAATGTTAAATATCCAGGCATGTGCTGCAACAGCAGACAAGGTGAGCAGGTTTGGACATGGCTTACCTGCCTGCTGGACACACCCACTTGTCTGTCTACCATGCCTGTTGTAGCTTGTCTGCCTCAACACACGCACGCGCGCACGCACGCACACACGCACACACGCACACACACAAAATGAAGAAGTACCAAGTTGATAATTGCTAAAGGTAAGCTGCCATTGGCGGGGCTCAAGCCCTGACAGTGAGAATATGAGCTTGATTCTTTTGGTCAAAGTTCTACATAGGCTACATTTCAAAGATAACACATTTTGGTGAACGTTTTGCCATTCTTCATTTTGCCATTTGAACCGTTTGTCCTCATGGTGGTGCTATGCAACACTTTAGCCCTTCACAAAGATATTAACATGAAGTTTGGTTGCTCAAACCCCCCACCTAAATATGTGCTGACACCTAATGGTGAAAAGTAGTAAGGTACTGAACTGAGCTTCTGCTATTGGCTGGTCTCTGTGCCCTGTGACACACCCACAGAGCTGCTTACACACATGCATTATCACTACTCACATCCCACATAGAGAGCCAAAGTGGAACGTCACTCCCTGCTTCAGCACTGTACCAGAGATTTTCATCCGCCATTTATTTTCCCATAGACATTTCGTAAAATGCTTATAAAAATAGCTTTACTTGTTCAAACCAAACGGTTCAGATATATTTAGAAACAGGAGAGATCGCATAACATTTCATTCGGACCACAACGTAAAAAAAATTGGCTTTAAAGAAAAAAGTTTAAGTTTTGTTCCGAGTGAAATGTTCTATGGTCTCTCCCGATTCTAAATATAGCTGAACCGTTTGGTTTGAGTAAAACTCTTTTTTATAAGCATTTTATGAAATGTCTATGGGAAAATAAATTGCGGAAGGAAATCTCTGGTACAGTGCTGAAGCAGGAAGTGACGTTCACTTTGCCTCTCTATATCAACATCAACAAGCCACAGTAGCCCAGCCTTACGGCCGGCCCTGTAAGAATTTCTGTGACTGACATTCATTCGGCCTGAATGTCTTCTGTGCCCCTCAAGAGATGTAGTGATTAAATTAGGGATGCACGATATATCGGCAATCATATCGGTATCGGCCGATGTTGGTCATTTTTTAACATATCGGTCATATCGGTATCGGTCAGATGTTGCAATGTTAATATCGGTTATCATTATCAGCCAAATTCTTCACATTGATATGAAATAATGCAGTAAATCTATGATTTATGGGCTTTTCCAAAGGCTTTGCAAATAAAGAAATGCATAACTTTTTCAAATTCAGTGTTAACATGTGTTTTTCAGTATGTACAAAATGTGATGATCATAAAAATGTGGTTTTATACAGATCATATCGACATCGGTAAATATCGGTTATCGGCCATAACAGCAATGTTAATATCGGTTATCGGCATCGTCCAAAATTTTCATATCGGTGCATCCCTAGATTAAATTAACACTTCCAGGATTTGTATACAAGTTAGGATTCATTGTTGTGTGATTAATGTGATTAATGTTAAATTACAGCAACCAGCTAGGTACTCCCATGCTGAAATACATTTATTTTTCATTTTAATTCATTCATTCATTCATTCATTCATTCATTCATTCATTTATGGGGCTTCTTTCAGAGACAGCAACTATAATGTGAAAACTCAAACAAAAACTGGTGCAGGTGCATTCAGTGTATAAGAAATGCAAATTTATTGGTCAACATTCTCATACATTGTATACTCACATAATGTAGAGAGCCAAAGTGAACGTCACTTCCTGCTTTTCTCCCTGTACCAGCGTGTGAAAAAATATGAATGGTGGTGAACAAAGTGATACGCTACCTTTTTGATCCCGTTTGAATTGTGCCACGAGAGTACACACGTCATGTTTGTCACTGTAAAAGATAACTCTGCAAGTCGAGAAAGTCGCAGTTTGTGGTAAAACTGTGGCACTATAAGTTATAAATCAGAAGGACTATACGCACAACCAGTCGCGTAAGTGACGTCTCTCCCGCCAGTCCATTGTTGTTGATGGTGTGATGTATAATGTGCGACAGGCGATGGAGCTGATTGACAAAACTAAACATTTCAGTTTTAGGACAAACTGCGACTTTCTTGACATGCGTAGTTATCTTTTAAATTGACAAAAGTTAACACGTGTACCCCGTGGCACAATTCAAATGGGATAAAAAAGTAACGTATCCGTTCACAACCATTGATATTTTTTCATGCACTGGTACCGGGAGAAGCAGGAAGTGACGTTCACTTTCGCTCTCTATTATCATGCATTGTAAAGTCAGTGTGAAAAGCGCACTATAAGCATTTGCTATCCATGATCAATTCCTTCATGCAGGTCAGTGAAGCATACATACAGTTTATTTGTTTTGTGGTTGGATGGTATTCAAGTTATTTGTTGGCACAGTCTTTGCTAATTCACCATCGTTCA
This sequence comes from Poromitra crassiceps, assembly GCF_964638095.1. NCBI lineage: Eukaryota > Metazoa > Chordata > Actinopteri > Beryciformes > Melamphaidae > Poromitra > Poromitra crassiceps. Next base: position 52,141,728 of record NC_139630.1, on the reverse strand, counting down.
CCAATACATTACTTCTGAAGCAATAGACCCTTTTCATGGGGGCCATTTTGTGTCGAAAAGACAGAATAAACACAGGTGCAAGCAAAACATTAATGAGGGTTTCAAAATTCCAATCATGGAAGTTGGAAACCCTCATTAGTGTTTTGCTTGCACCTGTGTTTACGATGCCTTTTCGACACAAAATGGCCCCCGTGAGAAGGGTCTATTCATCCATGCGCCGCACATCAATAGTAACCACTTTACTATTACAAGAAAAAAATGATCCTGCTCTACTCTGATTACAACAGCGTTTTACATATTAGCCTATTTACAATTAAGCTTTCAGTATCTGCAATGTTGGATGCACAACTATAGGATGCCATATCCGTGTGTGAACTACTGTATTAGAGGTGTACAGAGACATCATTATCTGTATCTGTTCCACCAACAAAATTATCTGTCCCTGTCCCTGTATTTTGGCTGTGTTTACCCCCGATAAAACGTAACAAAATGTTTATTTAAACTAAAATGATGTAACACCGTAGTAACACCTCTGACACACCCACCAAACGTACCTCAAAACCCGTTGCACACTGTTTCACATTGTTTCGAGGAAACATGACGTTCAACCCGGAAACCGTAGCAAAACTGTATTCGAATATAAGAATGGAAGTGGCCATGATGGTTTATACCAGAAGTCACGTTAAATCAGGCGAATGTACATGCATTTGACAATGCCATTTTTGTGCCTTCAAAGCATCACATTGATTTAATATTGGCATAAGTAATTATGAAATCTATTTCCACATCCTCATACTCTAGCCTACATATCATCTTTGTTTTATAAACCGAAAAATTCTGTTGTGCATTGGAAATGGAAACTATTTAGCCTACGGTAAAGATATATGTAAAAATATCCTTCAGTTGAAGGGAATCATCTTAATTTCCAATGATGCTGCGTTCACTTTTCTTGATTGTGTTAACAATTTTCAGCTATATGTACTTTACTGAATATTTATTTTTCTGACAACTTTTTACTTGTACTCCCTACATTATTTGTAATTTCCATTACTGGGTAATTAGTTTTGTAGTTTGGCAAACTGCTTTTTCCTTACTTTCTACTACTTCAATTTTCAAAACAGGCTTGTTACTTTAGCCTTTGTTCACACAGGACGCCTAACGTAAGCAGAACTGAAGGTTGAGGCGGGCTCAAGCAGAGCAGACGCTTAACCATTCACACAAGAAGCCTTCTCTTTTCCTCTCAGCGCCTACTCGGCGGCGCGCCTTGAACTCCCAATCTCCCATTGACTTCATGCCAGGCTTGACGCGCCACGCTTGGAAAATAGGACTGAATCCTGAATGATCGCGCGAGGAAGGCTTGAGCATGCCTTGAACGTGACACTCACGCGGCTGGTGTGAACGGCTTTACCTGTTAACAGAGAGCCCCAGGAACGAGTCCGGAAATCATCGATGCTAACACTGCTGGTTCTTCACTGTTTTCGCCTATGGGATTTTTGAATGGGTTTTTGGCGCAATGCTTCTAATAAGGTCTCTGGGCAACGCAAGCTTAATCAAACGTGAACCAGTGTTCAGTAGGATAATCTTCACACATGAGGACCATGTGTCAAGTCCGGGACTTCCGCGTTCCGACTACAAAAATACGTTATCCCTGGGGCTCTCTACAAGGACATCTAAATGAAACTTGGGGGTTCAGCGTAGGTTGAGCTTAGGTTGAGCGTTGCTTCAGCGTATAGTGTGTACGACCACTTAGTTTTAATTCACGGCAGACAAAAATGATGTAATGTTGTTTGTCTCTCTCGTCTCGCGCTCTCCCAGCTTTCACGCAGTATGTGCACCTTTTTTGTGGAAAAACCATAGCACACAAATTATAAATCAAAGTATAGTCTTTATGTATCTTAAAATGTTTGGAGGGGATATTTTAAGTTTAATAGTCTTCGAATTATATTAATATGACATGAGTTTCAATTAGCTCTGCACAGAAACAACCTGTAGAAATACTTTTTTACTTTTATACTTTATTACATTTCAGAGCCTGTACTTTTTTAAACTTTTACTTGAGTAAAAAAAAATCACTTCTACTTTTCGTTACTTCATCTTTTTTTTTACACATAACTAAATAATTAGTGCTACCCTTCCCATCGCAGCTAGGGAAATGTGAATTACTACTTTACAACAGCAATAGGCTAAAGTAATACACTATTTATTTATTTGTTTAATGATGTATTTATTTATTTATTCGTTCATTTATTTATTCATTTTGTTTATCTATTTCTGCCAGTTTTATTTTATTTTTTATGCCTTAAAATGAGGTGTACAAACATATTTAATACCGTTCCCCTAATATTCCTACGATATATCTTAAGTTTTGTGAAATCATGCTTCATGACATGTGTTGTCATTTCTAAAGGTAATGCCATCATTTTGGTTATGGATCAATGAGTGGCTCAAGCTCGTTACACATTTGCCCAGTCAAGTCTTCAGTGGTATTTCTCTCAACAGAGTCACCAAAATCAACTTTGTCTTCTGGGCTGTGAACCTTTCCATACTCAATGTTGCATCTCATGTTGTAGTCCCTGAGGATGATAAGAACAAAATGAACAATACTCTCTTAGTCATAGGCTAAATGTCACTCTCAGGTCTTTCAGCTAATTCTCAAATTAAATGTATATATCTTGGCAAATATCAGCTGCTTTTTTTTTTTTTTTTTTCTACCTTCCGTCAAGTGCTCCATCTCCTTTCTCTTCAACATCAGAAACTTTGTCTTCTGGGCTGTGAACCTTTCCATACTCATCGTTGCATCTCATGTTGTAGTCCCTGAGGATAAGAACAAAATGAACAATACTCTCTTAGTGATAGGCTAAATGCCGCTCCCTACCAGGTCTTTCAGGTAATTCTCAAATAAAATGTATATCTTGGCAAAATCATCAGCTGCTTTCCAATTTGTTCCTACCTTCCGTCAACTGCTCCATCTCCTTTGTCTTCAACATCAGAAACGTTGTCTTCAGTGCTGCAAACGTTTCTGTACTCATTGTTGCATCTCATGTTGTAGTCCCTGAGGAGGATAAGAACAAAATGAACAATACTCTCTTAGTGATAGGCTAAATGTCGCTCTCAGGTCTTTCAGGTAATTCTCAAATAAAATGTAAATATCTTGGCAAATATCATCAGCTGCTTTCCAATTTTTCCTACCTTCCATCAACTGCTCCATCTCCTTTGTATTCTGTTTCTGGTATCATTACCACTCCAACTCTTTTAGTAAACCGAACGATGGCACCTGAAAGTGCACATAATATTACTATGACAAAAGCAGTCATTCAGCTCTTTAAGCTAAAACCAAGTAAAGGTAAAATCATTATGTGACATTGAATGAAGAGGTAATGTTAAAGAGGGCAGTGCAGCAGTTTTCTGATCTGTAAAGAGTAGTACATGTGTCACTCACGGGCACTCTGTCCTCTTCTTTTCCACACCAGGTAAGAGATGAGCAGCAGGAGCAGCAGCAGCAGTATCCCACACACAGCTCCCGAGATGAATGACAGGTGTGAGGCTGTTGAGATGGTCAGATCATGCAGGAGTAAGGAACATTCAGAGAAAATAGCTAGTCACAGAATATTTACTTTAAAATATAATTAAATCTCCTGGACATTGGTGAGTACTGGATCATACCTAATACCATGACTTGGAGTGACTTGGAGGGAGCAGAACAGAAGGACGATGTACAGAAGCTGAGACCATAGACGCAGCTGTACTCTCCCTGGTGTTTATAATCCATTGTGGGGAATTCAAAGGAAGCCAAGTAGAGGACAGAGGAGTTGACAAATGCCTGCTTGTGTTCAGTAATGCTCAAGTTAGACATCGTCAGATAGAAGAAACCCCCAGGATATCTGGAATGAATGGAGCACTTAATGGAGAAACTGCTGCCCTTGGTGACCTCCCTTTTGTCGGGGCCGAAGATCACCACCACTTGAGGAGACGTCAGAGAGATGCTGGGCTGCTCCAAAGTCACTGAGGAACACAGACACAGACTTAAGTGAGTAAATAGACATAATGAAACCCTACTGTCTGTTAAAAAAAAAGGTGTTTTTGAAATCCGAAAAGTGGGGAAAACCCCTGTTTACACTTTCATTTCACATTGATTTGGTATGCAAGAGCATGTTTTTAATTGCATTTGCTGTATTTTATATCTATAATAGAGACAGTCTGCATGTCTGGGAATGCCCATACAGGCTCTAGAAACGCCCACAATAGATGCTGGGTTAGCTGGCTCAGCCTTGCTAGGGGCGTGGTCAGTGTGGGGTAAATCCTCCCATTCTATCCATTCAGCAAAGTTAGAATTTAGCTGATAGCCCAGCCCAGGCAGACACGATCGGGGATTTAACCACCGCAGTAAACGCACATCTGAGCAGACGTCTTGTGTTCTGCTCTAGAACCCCCAAACCTCTAGTTTACAGCCGCAGCACCGTCTTTTGGTGAGTCAGCCCATGAGATATATCGGCGGTTTTACCCCACTCGCGCGCCAGCCGTTTAACATTTTGTGGGCGTTCCCAGACATGCGGACTGTCTCTATAGTGTTGTTGACATTAGGAATACTTGAAAACAATACAGTAAAACAGGCCCATGTGATACAATGGGTTAGTAGGGCGTTCCCTACAAATGTACAACTTAAACTCTTCAAGAGTGTAAGTGAAAATGTCCCAAATATATATGGCCAAAATAATTACAGATTGGAAATTTCATTGGTAATTGAAACTGAAATATTTAGATCTGTGTTTTGGATCTCATGTAAAAATTGAGCGCACTCAGTAGAGTGCATACTTCCGACAAACTTTCGACAAAGCTTTGCGGTGTTACATGAATCTGTTATAATATATAATAATATATAAATAGAATAGAATAATTAGGTGCCTTTTTGGAATTGGCCACGCCCACTTCCACACCCCCTTTTTGCAAGTGGGCATTGAAAGTGAATCAGTTGGTCCATGACCTACTTTTCTAAGTCTTGTGCACATCCATTCATGACTTTTTGAGATATCCTGCCGACAAACAGAAAAAAACAGGTGCAAAAACATGCCCATAATAAAACTTATATTATTATTATATTATTATATTGTTATTTGAAGGTCTTGTACACTAACTTTCAAAATTTCGAAACACTCTGTGTGTCTGCAGGCACATACATGTGTACAGAAAGACTTCAAACTGGGTATAACTCTGAAACCCTCACTTATTCACCATCGTTTCAAATCCAAAATATTGTGTTTAAACAAACTTTAAAGTGCTCCCATACACTGAGCACCCCCCTAACGCCACTTTCAGTGTTTCATCGGCTACATGAGCTTATGGCGTTTCAGAAGCTGATAACTGCTGTCTCTTCTAACAGCGTATCTGCCATCATGTGCAACCACATTTTCAACTTAAAATGCTTAAAGATGCTGACCTGTGACAGAGAGCTCAGCCAAATCCCCTTGTGGATAGCTGATGTCTTGATCGTCTATTCTCTTCTCATATTGGCAGTAGTATGACCCGTTATGGCTGAAGTCCACTTTAGAGATGGTGAAGATTACAGATCCCTTATCAGAGTATTTTGCCATTCGGAATGTGCCTGCCTTGTTTTGCAAGACGAACGTCCCACCCACGTGTCCCTTTACCATCGTACAGTTGATTTCAACCCTGTCACCCCACTTTACCTCTGGACCAGGACTCAGGGTGATGTGGGGCTTCGATGGAGTCCCTGAGACAGATAATTGGTTGTAAATGTGATGTTTTCATTATGGCCAACTCAGTTTCATCCAACAACAATTTAGCGATGAATAAAAATGCAGTGAGGGATTTGACGTAAGCCACGCCTCTTACCTAAACAGGTGACACCAGCATCTTCATCATGGCCACAGTTCTCATGTCCAAATCCGGGATGTCTACATTGAGTGAGAGTGTTCTCTTGACCATCACACATTACATCATCCAGCCATATTTGACCAGTGCCTCTCCCGAAATGGCCATTCTTATGAGCAGCGACAGCATGACCACAGCCAAGCTGTCTGCACACCACATGAGCATTAGCCATCCCCCACTCATCATCACACACTGTTCCCCACACGTCGTCATGGAGGATCTCCACTCTACCAGAGCATTCCCCTCTTCCATCAACCAGTCTAATCGGCTCTGGAAATGACAAAAAAAGGAAATACAAGGATTATTCGTGTAAAGGACAGTCCGTGAGCTTTTTCCCACTAAACATCCATGACTGACTGACTGAGTGATTGTGACTGTCCTGACATGCTTTTAAAAGTGTTCAATGCTGTGGCCCCCTTTCCCTCGTGCACTCAGTTAGCTCCAGAGGAAAGGTGACTATGATCCCTAACCTGGCCGTTGTGCCTATAAGGTTATGGGTTCTTGTTCTGCCATTATTCTGGTGGCCTTCACTGCTCCTCCTGAGGAGCAACAGGCGCAGAGTTTATGTCCAGTCCATGCCTTGCACACCTATGGACAAAACGAAGGGGCTCATAAAGGGTGAACAGCTTTTGATCTCCTGGGCTAATCCTTGTTTGGGCAAGCCCATCTCGAAGCAACGCCTCTCAGATTGGGTTGTAGATGCTATCAGCTTGGCTTATACGAGTCAGGGTGCACAGCCACCTCAGGGGCTGCTTCCGTGCTCTACCTGTGCAGGATGTCTTCATCCTGGGCCCTTTTCAGGAGAATGTCTATTCAAGACCTTTGTGTGGCGGCGAGCTGGACCTCGCCCCTCACTTTTGTTCGGTTCTATAGACTGCATGTCTCAGCCTCATGCCAGAGAGGGGGACTTGGACTTGAGTCGCACTTATGTCGCACACACAGTGACTTGAGGCTTTACTTGAGACTTAAAGACTTGAGACTTGACTTGGACTTGAGATTTGGGACTTGTGAAGAAGCTGAATTTCATTTTTTGTGTGCATTAACATTAAAGGTCCTATCCGTAAGTTCTAACTCTTACTGACACCGGTGGCCGTTAGAGTATCTGCAGGCAGCGTGTAAACGAGCTGATGCGCGGGATGGGCACCATACTTGCACGCGCACAAGCAGCTGCTTGGCTGGCTGCTTTGTAACGTTAACTCATAAAAGTCACTTGAAAACGGCAACCTGGACAATTTATCGGTCAGATCAGCCTCGAGATGCCCAGGAAGGATTCTGGATGAATTATCGGATGTTATTGTGGCATGTTTTGCCGTGTTTTGGCTTACATTGGCTGAGGGGAAATGGATAGGATATTCATGTTACCGTGAGCCAGGAACTACCCTGCCTCCCCTGTATGTACGGTACCGTGTAATGCCTGGAGTTGACCAAACTGAATAATCAATGTTTCATAAGCATAACAGTAACGTTAGGCATATTTACGACTGTTACATTCATTATCCACACAAGATGGTAACGTTATTAGTGGAGCTCGGTGGTCATTTCTATAAATGTAAATCAATATTAGTTAGCCGCGATTAGCATCAAGCTAATGTTATACTAATGTGCAGTCCCACTGCAGCTACAGTAACTGAAGTCAGAGCCTTCTCCCCCGGTACCGTCTAATAGTTGACCAAACTGAAGAGTCAAACAATGTAACGCTACCGTAAAGCATAACAGACAGTAACGTTAGGCATATTTACGACTGTTACATTCATTATCAACACAAGATGGTAACGTTATTAGTGGAGCTCGGTGGTCATTTCTATAAATGTAAATCAATATTAGTTAGCCGCGATTAGCATCAAGCTAGCGTCATACTAATGTGCAGTCCCACTGCAGCTACAGTAACTGAAGTCAGAGCCTTCTCCCCTGGTACCGTCTAATAGTTGACCAAACTGAAGAGTCAAACAATGTAACGCTACCGTAAAGCATAACAGACAGTAACGTTAGGCATATTTACGACTGTTACATTCATTATCAACACAAGACGGTAACGTTATTAGTGGGGCTGGTGGTAATTTCTATAAATATAGCTAAATCTATTAGTTAGCCGCGTATAGCATCAAGCTAACGTTATAATAGGCAGTCTCACCACCGCAGCTAACTGCACTCAACAATAATGTTCCATGACCATAAGCATAACGGTAGTAACGTTAGGCATATTTGTGACTGTTGCATTACTTCACACAAGACGATAATGTTAGCGGAGTTTCTGACCAGGTGGTAAATCCATTGTCGGTCACATTGCTGCTGTCTGGCCAGACGGGCTTCACTAGATAAATATTTATTTATTTATTTTGTGTGGACTTTTTTCTAAAGTTTGTGTTCTTGTTGTTTGCTTTTGCTAGCAGCTAGTGACGAACGTAACGTTAGCCACTTCCTGTTAGCCATCTTCTTCGTTGGTATTTCCGCCGGAGCCATGAGGACAAGAGGCAGGCTCGTGAACACGCAGAACGTCACATCCGCCCAATTTGCCGGGAAAGTATAACCCATGACAAGCATGAAAATCCTGCAATATCTTTGCAATGGGTGAACGCAGAGAGATGCAGCTGGGCTCGTTTTTTAAGTTAAGGAACGGCGCATTCACTCATTGGTAATAGAAAACACTTTGTGAACGTTTATTTTCCGACCAAACTTACGGATAGGACCTTTAAGGGAATGTCTAATAATAATAATGTCAACTAATCAATGCTGATACTGTATTTTAATAGATAGAGAAGTGAGGATAATACAGTGCATGCTTTGAGTTCCTTCATTTTAGCTATGCAGTGTTCTAAGCAGACCGGATGGCATGCAGCAGATGATAGAACGCTCATCCATAATAGAACTGAGACTTGACTTGGACTCTAGCTCAAAGACTTGAGACTTGATTTGGACTTGCAAAAAATGAATTGTGAGCAGCATCTCTGCCCCGTGCTTGGCACGAGCGGTTTTGGGGCACAGTTGAGGAACCTAGCAACTCTCCTTTGGGTTGAGCGAGAAGCTTGTCTGTCATACGGGAGCTTCCTTATCCCATTAGTGAGTATATTCATAAACCCTCCAGTGTATTCTGTCATTTTTAAGATGGTTCATGTGTTGATGAATTCTGGCCTGGTCTGTTGATTAGCCACACTGTCCGCCACTGTATTTGTTGACAATAACCTTATTTTGTGCTCAAAGTCCAAAAAATATACTGTTGGTAAAAACAGGTGATGACGTCAGACTTTATAATGGTCTGACAACTGACGTATGATAGACAGATAATACCGTATGTAGGCTACAGTAAATAGCTAGCGTTAGCCTCTGGCGTTAGCTAGCTGTTAGCTCGTGCACATTAATTAAGTGCCGCTATTATTGTTCGTGCATAAGGAAGGCCACATCACCAAACTCAGGCTAGCCATTAACATAGTCTCCATGGGAATACTATAGGAAGGATAGTATAGGATTATTTGGGTTTTGCTGGCTGTACACTAAAAATAGATTTTGACAGACTGAGACTGACTGGAACTGCTTGTCAAATTGCATGTGTGAAGTATGAACATTGTGTACACGTCATTATAAGAGGCAACCAGCTTTACCTCCACAGACAACACCGGCGTCTTCTTCATGGCCGCAACGTGTCCTGTTGAAACCTCTCACTGAGCATTGCTGGAAAGATGTCTCATTTCCAAAACATGATTTGCTAGCCTCCCATACTGGCCCACTGCCTTGACCAAAGTGGGCGTTACCAGGAGCACTTACAACAGCACGTCCACAATCCATCATCTTACACACCACCTCAGCATCAGCCATGGTCCAGTCTCTACCACACACTGTTCCCCACTCATCAGCATATATGGCCTCTACTCTACCAGAGCATTTATCACTGCCGTTGACCAACCGTATCGCCAAACCATCTGTCAGGGCAAGAAAGTTCAAATGAATAAATGCATTTTTAATATTGATATGGTAGAATAAAAACCAGATCAAAGGAAAATACCAGGATCCTTTTTTTTACCCTGCTTGCTTCCATCATTGCAAGTCTATCTTAAATCATCCCTATGTTCCCTCATGCTATATCCCTCATGTTTCACAAGTGGAAGTTTTTGCCAATGGAAATAATTAAGTCAGATTTAGATTGTTTTTCAAAGCACAGGATGACAAAACTATGACTGCAACCATAGCTCAGTCAAAAGCCCTCTTGGTAGTTTGGACAGACGGATGATATTTCTGGGTTTCCGCTGTAGAGTGGATGTCTGCACCAAGACCTCATTCTTTACAGCCCAAGTGATGCGAGAATACAGTTGGAGTTTAGGTCCAGACGACATTTTGGCTCATAATCATCATCATCAGTCAGTATATAAATGGGAGCTAGGGCTCTGTCTGTCTATCTGTCTGTTTCTCTGTCCCACTGATGACATCATCAGTGATGTCATAAATCCCAGTGATGATGTATCAGTGATGTCATAAATCCACTGATGACATATAAATCCCAGTGATGTCTGTCCCACTGATCATGTCATCAGTGATGTCATAAATCCCAGTGATGATGTCATCAGTGATGTCATAAATCCACTGATGACATCATCAGTGATGATGCGTGCGGCAATAAGGCAGGCAAGGCCACACAGCAGCCGAGCTGCGAGAGGGGGAGAGAGACAGAGCGAGAGAGCGGAGAGACTGAGGGAGAGGGAGAGACTGAGGCAGAGAGAGAGGGGGAGAGAGACTGAGGGAGAGAGAGAGGGAGACGTGCACGCGCCAATAGGGCAGGCAAGGCCGCGCAGCAGCCGAGCTGTGAATGCAAGCTGCAGGATAGGCGAGGCCACGCAGCGGCCGAGCTAGTGAGGAATCGATCCCTATTAATAATAAATAGCTGCATATGAGACGTCATCGGACTGTAAACAATGATGGAAGGGGCGGGACGTCCGCTCTACAGCAGAAACCCGGAAATATTGGCCATCTGTCCCAGTCTTATTAGTCGTCAGACTGATAGGGCCCTATCGTTGTACGGCGCTATTGTTTGCGCTGCCTTTGCGCTGCGTTTGCCCTCCTTATTGCTATCTTCCCAGATATCTGCCTCCACCGTCCAGTTTTGCGCTGTGATGACACCGGTGTAGGCGTGGCCCAGGCGTGTCGGTGGGCCTCTAGCCTATCATGTGTCTTGCGCAAGTGTCATTTAGCGCTGTGGGGAAGATACCGTCGGTATGTGGCGAGCGCAAAGAGAGATTTGTGAGTTGCCCGTTCCAAAATAGGCGTTCCAGCGCAATGTGTTAGAAAAAATCGCCTTGGGTGCTCTCAATTTTAACGCCAGGAAATAGCTGGTCTTAGCGCAAACGCAGACGTACGCCTGAGCGCAGACAGTCTCCACATCTCCGTGCAGTGCAGGAAATCCTTGATTGGATCCATTTACGCACGGCATGGATGTCACTCCACTCGCGCCTGCACACACTCTTCTCTCCTTGGAATGCCATGTTGATTTTCAACTATTGTCTACATTGCAGAAAAAACACACCTTGATTTAAAAATGAGAATTTGTTCGTCATGGTTTTATTAGGCTACATAATTCCCGACCATACAGGTCTGTGGTGTAACATTAGATTACCTTAGGTAGGAGAGGGTAGGAGAAAATAAAAAGCAAATGTTGATCTTTTCCAACCATTTTACGTTTAATAGCACCGCAATAGCCCTCTCCACTTCCCTCGTCGGGGGAGAGAGAGAGAGACACCCTCTCCCCATCAAGCAGACAGTGACGGAAGCATGTCAAGGGGAAAATGACCGCCTAAATTGGCGGGATTCGATGTATATATATTACTAGAAACAAATAGAAAATAGCTGATTAATAAAATGTGTGCTGGTGGAACGAAATTCAACTTCAAATAGACCAGCATCACTCATCGCCGGCTCTCAGTACCTGCGCAATTACGCATGCAGTATATGCCCGCAGCGGAGATGCAGGAGAAGAGAGCACCAAAAGGAGACGTTTGGGCAGCAGCCCTTTTTCAGCGTGTGAAATGGCAATAATACACAGGTGATTCACAGGCGGGCATGAGCACGTTATTTGATTTCTATGACAGCCTCACATCTCTCTCCCTCTCTCCCTCTCCCCATCTAGGCTATCTTTTCTCTGTCCCTCTTTCTCTCGCTCACTCTCCCTCTGAGTGAGGAGGAAGCTGCTGACGTGACGCTGTGGTTTTATGGGCATGACCACACCTCCACAATGCTTTTGGGCATAAACACGCCTACAGAGATGTGCGCCGAGATGACGTGGGCCGAAGCGCCTACAATTAGGGCTTTGCGCGACGCTATTCCAGCGCAAAACGGGCGCTAATGCAAGTCGGGAAGATAGAGCCCATAGACTCTAGGTTCCCAGATTGCTTTGCCAATTAGCTCACCACTATACTGTGTGTAAAAACTGTGCAGCTTTTACAGCAGCTTTTACAACACATTTTATAGCTCTTTATCTTTTATTAGCCTAAATAGGACAAATCAGCATGACAACATGACAACATAAAAAGCACTTCCAGGTGCCACTGCAGCAGTTAACTAGTATGAAATAAAGCTCAAAAGCTGTGCCGAACAAATGTTAATATCTCAAAAAAAACTATCACATCCCTTATATTTTGACTTTGTGAGTATGAGCAGAAGTAGCTCAAGGATCTGATGTATAACATTTTAATGTGTGAATTTAATAAAAAGGTACAGACTGCTAGAATGAGACAGACTCAAGTACCTTCTTCTTTTTAGAAAGAGAGTATATGACACTTAAATAAATCCAGGGCTGAAACTGGGTATAACGTAATAAAAAAACAAGAATGAACAAAAACTTTAAATCACACTGGTATTTTCCTTTGTCATAATGTTTCGGTTGCTGTTGTGTTTTCTGTTACCTGTACATAAAACACCAGCGACTGCAGCGATGTTGCATGTACTGTCTCGAAGTGATTTTTGTGCACATTGGCTGAGTGAGGACTCATGTCCATTGCAATGTATCTCATCAATCCACATCTTTCCCGTGCCGTAGCCATAGGAGCCCCTCTGGCTGATCCTGTGAGCCTTTCCACAGTTCAGCTGTCTGCACAACACCATCGCGTCATTTAGATCCCAGGAATCACCACACACAGTCCCCCACTGGCCATCCTGGTAGAACTCCACTCTTCCACTACAATGACTGGAACCATTGGCCAATTTGAGATTACCTGGGAATTACAGTTGTGACATGACAGTAAATCCAGCCTCCAACATTCCCAAACCCCCAATCGGGAGCACAACGGGAGAAAGGATTAAAAATAGGGAGACCCCCTCGAAAATCGGGATTGTTGGTATGCCTCTACTCTCGCTGGCCAGCCTCCTCTCCCTTCCGTCCAAGGAGTCTGGCGCCGCAGGTCTCCATAGTGGGATTGCGATGGGCGGCGCTTAGCAGCAGTGCCCTTGGAAAATAGTTTCAAACAATCCAACTTGCCGTTTTCAGCGTGTAGCAATGAGCTAGCTAGTTAGCGTTGTTGTTTTCCCTGAGGCGGCAGGGGACTATTTACAGCAACACACAGGGAGGATGGAGCGGAAGCCTCTCTGATTGACATGGTCGGAGCCAATGACAGAGCTTCTTAAGCGGGGAGCGGAAATCCGGCAGCGTCTGAAACCGACGCCTCCAATGGGAGAGCAGAGTAGAGCAGGGGAGGGTTTATCCCAGTTATGGAGACCTGCGGCGCCAGACTCCTCGGACGGAAGGGAGAGGAGGCTGGCCAGCGAGACTAGTATGCCTCTAGCAGCCCACCTGCAGTACCTTCGGGGCCCACCAGGGGGCTGCACCCACACTTTGGGAAGCACTGCCTTAGATATTTCTAAAGTCTCACCTGAACATCCAACAGCTGCGTCTCCAACATGATTGAGGCTGGTCTTGACAGATTCTCTTAGTGAGCACTGTGTGAGAGAGCCCTCCTTACCACCACAAGCGATGGTGTATCCTCTCAGCCCACTGCTCTGACCAAATGATCCTGAGGCCGTGACAGGTTCTCCACAATTAGTCTCTCTACACACCACTTCAGCTTCATGTATGTCCCAGTTAACATCATATACTGGCAACCATTTGTCACCATGGTAGAACTCCACCCTGCCTGAGCAGTAGTCAGTGCCATTGATCAGTCTGATCAAATCTAGAAATCAAAGGAGAACAGAGCAACACTCAGAGTAACATAACTTAATACATAACAGGAACTGCATGTTCAGATTTGTATATTTAGTGAGTTAATTCAAAGATAATATGAAGAGCATCACAGCACGTACTGTACATTCCATAATAAAGTGGCTAGCTTACTTGAACAAGCCACACCAGCATCCTCATTATGGTCACATGCGACATTGCCTACTCCGACGTGTTGGCAGTGCACCACGGAAGTCTCAGTACCCAAACACTCAACCGCATTAAACCAGATTATTCCATGGCCTTGACCAAAGGAGGCTGAAGATGTGGCTTTCTGAACTGTTCCACAGTTCAATTCTCTGCACACCACCTGAGCATCTCTGATGTCCCACTGATCATCACACACTGTTCCCCACTCGCCATCTTGCATGATCTCCACTCTACCAGAGCATCTATCAGCGCCATTGACCAGCCTCGTCTTCGGATTGCCTGAGGAAAGGTTTTCTCGTGTTAAAAGACTGTAGAATCTAAAATCAGGCTATGATAATTATTGATCAGTAGCTCTTTTCACGTTAGACATTACACATAGCAGAAATAACCAAAGAGGTGACTAAAGAGATAAAAAAAAAAAAAAAATATTTCCATTTCTCTTGATTAGTGAACAATAATGATTAATGCGTGCTTGATGCACCAACAGATAAGAGTATTTATTAAAACAAATGTCTTGCCTGAACATGAAACAGCAGCATTTTCACATCTTCCTGGGTTGAGCTGAAGTGAGCACTGTGTGATGGAGTTCTCATTGCTGGAGCATCTGCTAGTATACGCCTTTAGCGCATTGCTTTCACCAAAGTGGGGATTTACTGAGTTATTGTCAGGTTTTCCACAATCAACCTCTTTACACACCAACGCAGCCTCCTTTGTGCCCCAGCCATCTCCACACATTTTTACCCATTGGTCATCATGGTAGACTTCCACTCTACCAGAGCAACGGTCAGTCCCATTGACCAGCTTGACTTTATCTGGAAACCAAGGAACAGGGAAATTAAAGGCATCAGCAACAACCATGTTGAAGGAAAAGCAAATTGAGTTGTGTGTATGCGTGTGTGCTTTGATGACATATTCTCTTGTGCATCAGGACAGTATGGTATGTTAGGTATGGTATGGTACAGTATGGTAAGTATGGTGCATGTTTATTACTGCCCCAAAAACAGGAACAGCAAAAGATGCAAAAGGTAATTACAGTATGACAGTATGCTGAACTGATGCTCCTACTATAACATAAATGTGCATGTAATTAGTTCAGACAAACTCTCAGTAATAAACTGTACAGTACGACATCATAGATTAGTCTTGGTTCTCACAATTCTATTGGGAAACCTGTTTATAGTTAGATACTGGCAGGTCCTAGACCTGCCTGAGTGATATGACAAAAACTCTGAAACAGAGTGGTCTTTTCCTTTAAGAACATTTGTTGAGAGCACCTGTGAGTGATGCTAGTGCAAGCCAATGGAGATCCAAGAGTTTTCTCTCTGACATTCAGCACAGATCCATAAATTGAAAACATTACAGAGAAATCGCTTTGGATTAATTTTATGTTTTGGAAATGGTTTGGATACTCATCACCATAAATCTGCACTATATTTCATACAGATCCAAACAGAAAACTGCTTCTTGGCTGTCCAACTCAGTCTGCATTAGTGATGGATGAGTTTGGTAGAAATGTCCAATTCTCCCTTCGGCATGCTGTTTGGACCACTGAATTACAGAAAACGCCTGGAAAATGGTGTAACATAATATAGTAGAAGCTGTAGCATATTACCTGAACATATAACACCAGCATGGGCATCCTGAGTGTGAGAACCACAGCCATTTACCCCAAAACCTCTGTGTGGGCAGTCAGTGAGGTACTTCTCATCACCAGTACACTGAAGACTGTCCATCCAAACCCAATTTTTGCCCTTGCCGAAGTGGGCCTTGTGCGTGACTGCCATAGGGGTCCCACAGTCCATCTCTCGGCACACAACTTCTGCCTCCTGCATGCCAAATCTGTTATCACAAACTGTTCCCCATTCTTTACCATAGTAGATTTCCACTCTACCAGAGCATCGATTAGTTCCATTGACCAGCCTAAGAGGTTTACTGTCTGCCAAGTTAAAAAGTCAACAAAACACCATGGTTAGTAACAAAACATAAAAAATATCTTCAAAAAGAGTCTTGAATTTGTCTTCCACTACAGTGAAAACATTTTTGGAAAATGTCTCAAATTCAATTTTGCATATTTGCATAAAATTACAGTTTGATTCTATCTTATGCTACCCAATAAAAAAAAATCATTCTTGATCAATATTGGAAGTAAGATCAACTTCCTAAAAGTTCACTTAGTACAATAAAAAAATAAAAATAAAACTTTTTTACACAAGGATGACATACTTTTGCAGACAACAGGAGCATCAACACAGCTTCCATTGAATTCCTGAAGGTTGCACAGTGCAAGAGAGCTCTCATTTCCAAAACATCTTGTTTTGAGTCCACTCATCTCACTTCGCTCAGCAGAGGATGGTGATGCAGGCTGAACGACAGGAGCCGCACAACCAACCTCTACACACAACACTTCAGCCTCTGCCTTGCCCCAATCACTATTACACACTTTGCTCCAGTGGCCATCATGGTAGACTTCCACTCTACCGGAGCACTGATTCGTCCCATTGACCACCAGCCTGACATGCTCTGCAAACAAAATTGAGAGACAATGAAATGACAGAAAACACCTGCAAAATAGAAATTAACATGTGGAGTAGAAGCTGTATTACCTGAGCATATAACACCAGCATCCTCATTATGATTACAGTCATTACCCTGAATACCATGGTGCTGGCAGGCAGTGAGGGACTTCTCATGACCAGTACACTGAACCTCATCCATAAAAACAGGACCGCTGCCCCGGCCAAAGTAGGCCATGTCCCTGACTGCCAAAGGGGTCCCACAGTCCATCTCTCGGCACACAACTGCAGCGTCCTCCATGCCCCATCTGTCATCACAAACTGTTCCCCATTGTCTATCATGGTAGACCTCCACTCTACCAGAGCATCGACTGGTTCCATTGACCAGCCTAAGAGGTTTACCTTCTGCCAGGTTAAAAGGTTAACAAAAAGGACATGGTCAGTAACAAAACATCCCAAAACATCTTGTGCTATAAACTAGCAATGACAATGCTTGCCCTGGGCACAAGATAGGGATAAAGAGAAAATAATCTAGAATTGGTATCCCACCGCCAGTAAAAAATATATTTCTTTTCTCTAAAAGTATTTATTACAATTAAACAATTGGAAAATAACCTTCAATACTTTTTACACAAGGATGACATACCTTTGCAGACAAAAGGAGCATCCACACAGCTTCCATTGAATTCTTGAAGGCTGCACAGTGCAAGAGAGCTCTCATTTCCAAAACATATTGTTTTGAGTCCACTCATCTCACTTCCTTCATCAGAGGATGGTGATGCAGGCTGAATGTCAGGAGCCGCACAACCAACCTCTACACACAACACTTCAGCCTCTGTTTTGCCCCAAACACCGTTACACACTTTGCTCCAGTGGTCATCATGGTAGACTTCCACTATACCGGAGCAGCGATTAGTCCCATTGACCATCCTGACATGCTCTGGAAAAAAAACATTTAGAGACAAATGAAACCAAATTCAACAATAATGCAAGAATTGATGATTAGAATTCAGTTGAATTCAGTCACAAATGCCTACATCATCTGCTTTGGGGACATTATTTGTTTCCAGTGACATATTAGTCCACTGTGTGGCGCTTCTTGTTTGGATTGATTTGGCACAACTGAACTTGCTTTACGTTACTTCCTTCCTTCTCAGTCTGCCTCCACGTAAGCAGATGCAAGAACAGTCTTCTCTTCAGTAACATCTCGGTGTGTGTAAAACTATATAGCCTATTCGTCTTCAGGTATATTGATAGATTAGTGCCATAGAGACCAGGCATACAGTAATATGGTCGACAAGTAGGAAACAGTACATGTGTGAAATCCCACAACTGCCGTGGCTTGAGTCATGTATCATGTTATACAGTAGCTGGCTACCCAGGAGGCTAACAGAAGCTACACACCACCAAACCTGTGACAAATTACTACATCTACTGTATCTATGTTGTGAATTCCTCACATGACAGAGCTGTGTCATTTATTCATAGTTAATACCAGAAGTAAGACTGGTCGGAAAGTATTGTCGTTAATACTATTTATTTGCAGTACTATTCATTCATTCTGTTTAGAAGTTTCTAGTGCAGGGGTGGGCAATTCTTTTCTCCTGAGGGCCATACTGACAGTGACTTACATCAAGTAAGCGAAGGGTCACATATTGGAGATTATACCTGCCAACACTCACTGCCCACTTTTCGCGGGAGTCTCCCTATTTTTAACCCTCCCGTTGTGATTGGTAATTTCTTGTTAATCTCCTGATATAATAGTGATACAAATCCAATGGCTGTAGCAGATGAGATTTATTCACATAATTCTGCCTTTTATCGAGTTTTTGGGGGTCGTTCTTTTTTTTTTTTTTTTTTACCATTCCATCGCGGGCCACACAGGGGGCACCGTATTTTGCCCATGTGTGTTCTAGCGCCTTCTAGATGAGGTGTTGCATGTGAGGTTCTAGCACCCTCTAGATGGTTGTTGCATGTGAGGTTCTAGCAGCTTGTCACATGGTCTGTTAGTAACATTTTAAGAGCAGCCATGCCTTCCTCATAACAGGCCAAGTACTGTACCAGCATGAATGAATGAATGGAAAAAGAATTATTGGTCACCACCACCAAGCATATACACTTAGGTCACAACCAAAGGTTAGGGGCAGAAGCAAACGCTTATGTAAGGCCCCCCCTTTTCTTACAGTTAAAATGATCATTCCTCAGACATTTTTGGACATGAGTCAAGACCTTTTTTAATCTCGCTCCATCTGCCTGTGTGATCTTTGGAGAAGCGTTGTCTACACTGCCATCCACTGTACAGTCTGTGACCGTCTTAACTCAAGTAACACATCAAACAGTCAAGCAAACACACAAAAATGTTTTATGTGCTCTGGCAGACTGGCCCCCCTCCCGTTCAGACAGATTCCCACTCGACCTGAAAACAGTCGGGCCAATCACAGTTGTTTATCTAATATGGGATGGGTTTGATACGGAGACTGTCTGATAGAGGAGCACCAGAGATGGTTCAGGCAGGTCCCAGATCAGAACTCTGAATTTTGGTGGTCAAAAGTCAAAGTTCAAGGTCACTGTGACCTCATGAACGCTCGTTAACGCGATATCCCAAGGACGCCTTGTGGTCAAATCCTTGGCAGGCCAGAACAAACAGAGCAGGCCCCAAACTGATCAGTCCCAAATTGGTCAGCCATGTTTTTAGACTAATTCAGATTACACAACAGAATGGTTCTGACATGCAATTCAATTAGAGTGATCCATTTTGAGGGTCATATATTCAAAGAAGCCTAAAGTCCTGTGATGTGAATCAGTGTGAGGCCCAATTTATAATATTTTATAGGGAACCAGTCCTCTTTTATGGACTATGACTAAATCATTAGCATAATAGAAGGATTAAAGTACATTTAGTATATGAACCTAAATACTCTTCTCTGGGTTTGTACACTAATAGAAAATAAGAAGAGAAAACTTGCATACTTGGCTTCTCTTCAACAATTTAGAAACATAAAAAATAAAAGCAGAAGTCTCAAAAGTGAAAAAGCAACTCAAACAGTTCATAATGAAAAAGAGGAAGAAGCCTCCGCCCTGCATGAACATTATGTCTTTTATATCTTGCTCAACAATTTTTTACTCAGAATTTCTTTGCTCACAGTGCTGACATGGGCATATTTTACATAAGAGGAAATCATGATATTTGTGACAGCTGCGATATGTTGAAGTTAAGTTGAAGCGTAATCAATAATATCACTTTAGTTATTTTCAATTATTAAATGTTAGTTAATTCCACAGTTTGGCTTTTGGATTCTGTGCACTTGTTGTCTGTATGACTTAAAATTTAAATTTAAAATAAACTTCATCTTTTCCTTTTATTTTCGTCATAGTTTTTCTCTCTGATTGGCCTCATCAGGCATCTGAGCTCAATCCTTAGGCCTCTGAATCAGATGAATCTGGGTCAGATCCACTGATCCTGACAATATGTGAAATAAAAGTAGGTGTGTCCTATCTCAAACTGAGCGGTATCCTATGGGTAATGATTAAAATGATAAAAAATGAATGGCATCTCTCTAGTGGGTCAAATACTGACATAATCGAGATGTGTGAATAAACCGACAGTCCAATCTTAATGTCTTACCTATACAGACGACACCGGCATCTTGATTATGGTCGCAGTTTGAATTCCTTCTATGTGGGCACTCGATGAGTGAAGTCTCATTGCCAGTACACTGAACATGAGACATCCAGATGTCTCCCTGTCCGCGTCCAAAATGGGCCCTGCTTTTGGCCTCGAGAGCTGCCCCACAATCAAGCTCTCTACACACCACATCAGCGTCCTCAAGGCTCCAGTAATTATCACACACCGATCCCCATCTCTTTCTCTGCTGGACCTCCACTCTACCAGAGCATCGATTAGGTCCGTTGACCAGCCTAACTGCTTTATAGTCTGCCAGGTTAAAAAGTCAATAACGGTTAGTAACAACATATCAAAAAAGATCTTGAAAAAGAGAAAAGACTTGAATTTGTATTCCACCATCAGTGAAAACATTTCTGGATGACTCAAATTCCCATTTTAAACTAATTTTGCATTAAAATACAGTTTTGTTCAGTCTGATTCTCTATCTCATGTTACTCAGTTAAAAAAAACAGACCATGTACCGGTAATCACATAAATTTGGACAGACGTATTGAATTTACCGTAATTGCAAACTGTGATGAGATCAATTTCCTAAAAGTTCAATTAAAAAATATTTTTAATGAAAACAATAAACAAATTATTTTTTTACACAAGGGTGACATACTTTTGCAGACAACAGGAGCATCCACACAGCTTCCATTGACTTCTTGAATGCTGCACAGTGCGATAGAGCTCTCATTTCCTAAACATCTCGTTTTGACTCCAATCATCTGACTTCCCTCATCAAAGGATGGAGATACAGGCTGAATGCCAGCACAACTCGTTTCTCCACACAACACTTCCGCTGCCTTGCCCCAATCACTATTACACACTCTTCTCCAGTGGCCATCATGGTAGACTTCCACTCTACCGGAGCACCGAGTAGTCCCATTGACCAGCCTGACATGCTCTGCAAACAACATTTAGAGACAATGAAACAAACTCAACAATAATGCAAGAATTGACAATCAGAATTCAATAGAATGTGCAGGATTGCTTTTGACCTTTTAAGATTTTGTGTTTTTTTAAGTGTTTACATAGGCTTAAGTTACATAGCAAGGAACACTTCACACTTAAAGCTCCATCACACCAGCCGCGACACCTGCGACTTAAAACGAATGTGGGCCAGGGGTGTAAAGTGGGGGCTAATGTAGGGGGGTACAGCCCGCTTGCTCGGATCAGATGCATTTTTGAACTCGGCCTTCATTTTGATGTCAACTACACACCTGTAATGTTTTGTGACTGCATCTTGCACGGTTTTGATGCTATCATGCTAACAAAATCTGTCCAGAGACAGACAGACAGACGGACATAAACAGCGTTGGGCAAGTTAATAAAAGAAAAGTAATATACTACATATTACTAGTTACTTCTATTTGTGTAGACTAACTTGTTACTTATTACACTATTTTTGCGTTACATTCACCAAAATAACCGCAGAATGACCCCGCCATCGCAAAAAAGAGTGTAAACCATCAAATTCTAAAGGTTATTTTTGACTTTGTTCTTGTCATCTCTCGTGGTTATTTGCATACAAACACATAATTTGATTAGGAAATGATTGTATCTTTATTTAAATGTGTGCTTTGATTCATATTAAAACTAGAAATACCGCATTGTGGTTGTATGCCTCCGCCAAGTAGTGAGCAGTCTAAATCCATGTCTGTCCAGACTTATACAAGCACAAATACCTTGAAGCCCACAGCACAGTGGTGTGGCCATCCAGCCTTGTTGCACTTAGGCAAACTTTGAGAGTACCTCAACAACACAGCTAATCTTTTTCAATGTGGAAAATGGTCCTACTAGTGTCCTCTAGAGAGAGAGTGGTGTCAGCGGAGGACCAAAATGCGAGACTCATTAGCCAATGAGCTACTTTTGCATGCTAAAATAAAGCTTATAATGTACAATTTGATTCAATGGATGAAAAACCCTTTCAAAGTACAACACAAACTGTCTATTTTGCTGCAACTCGACAGTGCTTCTGTTTTTACTCAAGAGTTCCACTTTCTACTTCCTGGAAAAAAACTGGTCCATTGGAGTGAATGGAGATGTCGGAACTCTTCTATTATACGGCTCTGGGTCCTACCCCAAAACCACCCACATTTTTCTTTACCATCTCTTAGTCCTGTCCTTTTATTTGTGTCAGTTTTTCCCTCTGATTGGCCTCAGGAGGCATTTCTGTCGAGTGAGCAGTATCCTATGAGTAATGCAAATCTCGTGACAGGACGAGCAAGAGTCTGGGTGTGTCAAGTACTGACATAAGATGAGTGAACAAACCCACAGTCTAAACTTATGTCTTACCTGAACAGACGACACCGGCATCTTCACCATGGCTGCAGTCATTGTTTCCGAATTCTTTATGTCGGCACTCGATGAGCGTAGTCTCGTTGCCAGTACACTGAACATCATCCAGCCAGATTTGTCCCTGTCCGTCTCCAAAGTAAGCCCCTCCTTTGGCCTCGATAGCTGTCCCACAATTGACCTCTCTACATACAACTTTGGCATTCTCAATGCCCCACAAATCATCGCACACCGATCCCCAGCTGCCTCTGTGCAAGACCTCCACTCTACCGGAGCACCGCGTAGGCCCGACCAGTTGAATTTGATAACAATCTGTTCAAAATGTATCAAATGTATCAAAATGAAAAATAGCAATAATAGCTGTATTGTATATGTCACCATGAACTCAGTACTTGTCTTCAAGCCTGGGCTTTCACAAGTCGGGTGATGATTTATGCATATAGGTTTTAGCTGTAGAAAGTTAAGGGAATTTACTGACCTGTAAACAGTGGTAGATTCAGTAGACCTAAAGCAGAAGTCAGAGAGCCATAATAAATGGACAACAAACTCAGATTTGGTCATGAGTCATTTAAACAGTATTGTCTTTCAACACTGTAACACTACACAGCAGCCGACGTACATGTCCACTGTGACTATCATTGCAGCTTACCCTGTGGAATTTGGAACATCTGATATTTTATTTAGGCTAAAATTGAATGATTTTTTTTTATGTGAAAAGTTATGATATGCATATCGTGTTGTTCTTGTTTGAGCAGTTTAGTTTGAAATAACGTTTGTCATAGGCTGCTAATCGTTTTTTTATATGTTTTTTATTTAACATTTTAACACGAATTAACACGAAGAAAGAAAACAAAAACAGGCTCAAACACAGAGAAAAAAGGAAAAGGAAGAAGAGTTTGCATATATATATATATATATATATATATATATATACAGTATATATATATATATACAGTATGTGTGTATATATATATATATATATATAACAATAACAACGTAACATAACATAACTTAACGTTATGTTATAACATAACATAACGTAACAATGTGCTTCTAAGAGATGCCGTGCGTTGGACCCCATGCAAAGGGTCCGCGACTCACCCGTCGCCCCTGACCTAGTCAAGATAGGCCAGAAATGGGTATAGGCTACTAATCGTTGAAGGAGCATCATTAAAAACAGTTAACATCAAAACAAACAAAAGAAGTAAAGAAACATGAGAATATTTTATGTATAAATTCTGCACTCTTGTGGAATTTTGGGGGGAAACTAAGCTATTTTGAATATACTGTATTGGTTATATCTTTTAGCTGGAGAATTTCATATTTTGAATGAACATTAGAAAATGAAAACTCACCTATTGACAGATAAAGAAGAAAATGCATTTCTTTGGTCTTTATAGCCGAAATGAAGACCATATTGTGTCCTCAGTGTGGAGGAAATCCTGCAACAGAGGTCCAAAACTCTACACTGCACAAATCCTGTGACCGGGATGAAAAGCAGAACAGAAAAGACTACACTATGCAAAAAATTTGAAAGTTGTTTATTTCAGCAATTTTACAGGTTGATGAAACCCATTGTCATTAGCAACACTGAATTATTTTGCTGTAACAATAAAATCAAATAATACACTAAAATAATAAAATGTGCAATTCTCTAGTCATTTATTAGTCTGCACATAATGTAGAGTTCCTTGTCTGGCGACCTGTGACCTCCCTGGGGATGGGGGGGTAGCCATGCTCTAAAGTTGGACTTTAGCAGCTTTCTGGCAAAGCCAAGACACAGTTGAGTGTGTCTCTCTGATAGAGTGCACAATCAGAGTGCAGAGAGCCTCTAGATACCCTGAATACTTCTAGCCAACAATTATTTTACAAGCCCGTTTATGTGGGCTTTCCAGCCTTTTTGCCTGGTCTGTAGTCAGGGAACTGTGCCAGAAGGGGGCTGCATATTCCAGCACCGGGTGCATGTAGCCTGTGTAGATGGAAACAAGTTCTGAGTCTCGCACACCAAAGCTTCCTGTTGGCTGAGGTCAACATGTGGTGCACCTGGCTGTCCCTTTCGTAAATTTCTCTGGATGGTGACCCCCAGGACTTTAACTGTGTCACAGACTTCCAGGATGTTCTGGTCAATGGAGAGACTCGGCAGGGCGGGTGGATGGTTCATG
Source organism: Poromitra crassiceps (assembly GCF_964638095.1). NCBI lineage: Eukaryota > Metazoa > Chordata > Actinopteri > Beryciformes > Melamphaidae > Poromitra > Poromitra crassiceps. The sequence continues at coordinate 52,116,855 of NC_139630.1, read as the reverse complement.
TGGGTGACATGTAAAGCCTCGCATTTCTTTGGGATAGAGCATCCATGTCTGGGCCAGAGTTATCTCATCCACATAATTCCAGTGGTCTGTTCTGTCCTGGAGAGGGCACTGTTAACCCATTGATACCTGATGGTTTGTGTGTGTATCCCTTTAAGACCTTGAACGGCGTCACGCAGTTCGCCATCTTAAAGGGATACACACACAAATGAGGGATATACATGCAAATGCTGCATCAGGTATCAATGGGTTAATAAAACAGACGACAAGTGCAATACTGTAAGTACAAATAACAAGTCAAAATTATATCTGTACATTAAAAAAAAGGGTATCTGCACAATGAAATGCCTGGCTAAGCCACAGTCAGGGAAGCCCGATCAAAAAATACCATCAAGACACATTAGACACACAACGGAATAAGTCGGGCAACTCGGCAAGTTTAGGAGCTCCTGTATCTCACCCCACTGCGATGCTTTCATAGTCTAGTCACATTACTTGATATCGATGTATATCGATAATTGCGCTGTTCAGTTTCATGTCTAGATATCGATATTCGATAATTGTACAGCCCTTTATCTGGCTCTATTTAAAAGTTTCACTGAAATCGGAATAAAATAATTTTTAAATCTGTTTAGCCTGCAGCGTGGGAATCTGAACCTCATTACTGGCCCAAGTATGGTGCCTTGTGACACTCCACACATGGGATATTCCCAATCAGAAAGATGTCCCTGGTACCACACTTTCTGATCGCACTGCAGATCCATGGGATTAAACCCAATCTCACTCCCAGATCAAGGAGGCACTGCACTGCCATCATGTGGTCTACAGCATCATAGAGCCCGGAACATCACCGGCCTTGTATGCAGAGTCCATCAGACTGACTAGATAGTGTGTTGTTGAACAATTATGTCAGCTACCAAACTGCATGGGATCATAAACTTGGCTTAAAGTCGAGCTGAACCCAAAAATGACTTTTCTTTTCTTTTCTTTTTGTTCAAATACCTGGGTATTCATTCAGTGCACCTAATGTATGCCAAAAAAATTATTTAATTAATTTATTTCGTTTTTCACACTTTTTCACATCAAAAGTTCATTTTTCAAGATTTCATTAATAACAGTAATCTACAGTTTGCTGACGTCACCTAGTACTATCAAACTTCTACCCCATTTCAACCATAATCATATCACAACATGGCAGCTGTCAATCAAATCTTCATTTCAGGATAATTTTCTATTCCAAATGAAGGAGAAAATGACGCCTAGTGCCTGTCATCTGGCAGAGTTTCTAGCCCATAAACTAACTACTAACTTGGCCAATTGTATGTAACATGCAAAATAATTGCAAACGGTAATGTCTAAGAATGCAAAGAAACCTAACTGGCTCGTTAAAACTCGCATTCCAGGAATATTGTTACCACAATAGCTTTAATGGTGCATGCAAGTAGCCTGACTCCACCAGACGGGGGCGGCATTGTTCCACAAATTCACAATCCACCTCAGTCTGGCCCTGGCCTCAGAGATGCATTCAAACCGGCCGCCACACAGGCGCACCAATCAGCGTGAGCTAGGGGCGGGCTTTAGGCGAGACCGGGTGTGACGCCACCGAGAGGCGCCTCTGCGTTTGTAGTTCTTTCACTATTCAACATGGCGGCGGCTACCGAGGCTAGCTCCAGTGTGCTAGTCAAACATTCTATTCAAAACAATAAGCTAACATAAACGTTAAACACTTGATCTTACAGTGAGTACGAAACCGTAACTGTATTGCTGTAATGTTATCAACTATGAACGTTAGTAAACAAGACATTGTTGTAGAATTTGGGGAGATCGCTAGGCTGGGATAACTTATTAGCTGTAAGGCTGTAATGGCTAACGGCTAGCCATTCACGCAAGTCACACAAACACAAAGCCCTTCTCACTCTCACCACAGCCCAGTAAACATGCAATCTGTTAAACCATCATTTTTGTTCCAAATCGAAATAAATCATAACGTTAATCAAAATGCCACTGAATTATTAGCTAATCAACACAGAACTGCAAAGATCAGTGTGATGTATTGTCCCTTTACTGCTAGCTGAAGTGTATTCTGCTATGATTGGAATGTTGGCTGCTGTTTAATAAACCACGTTAACTCACGTTGGTGTCCGAGTGACATATTATGTTATACAGGCGAGATTAAAGATCTCAGGATACAATACAACAATCAGTTTATCTGATATTTTCCCCCGCTTGCATAAATTATACTGTGAAGTGTGAATATAGCTCTAGCATATAGTAGTCCTATATGTCTGATATTTTGGAGCTGTTATTCGAGAAATTGGTTTATCGATAGAACATACCGGTAGTTTAAGATTTTGCACTTGTACTTTAGATAGGGGGTAAACAAACGTCATGGGAGCCAATACTAGGAATACGGTATATCAACAAGGAACCATTCTTAAAGTTAGAGATTATATCCAAATACATGCTGCATGGTGTAACCAGGGTGTTTTTCCTCTTCTCTGTTGACGTCCTCTGGGCTCCAGGCAGCTCCCTTTCGCAGATTCATCTGACAACATCTTTATGCATTTACATCGTCTTATCATTTGACCCAATCGTGCCTCAAGACCAGCAGATTATGTAACAACAACACCACACACGGCCGTCATTTCTCCGTTTAGTTTATTATTACAAAAGTAAGCAAATAACATTCTCCAGTCATGCGTAAATATCTACCATTCCACTGACACATATGCTAAAATTCACCAGTTAAATAGTAGCGTTAAATCATTATATTGTATCAAAGCATTTGGTTGTTGCCATGATCATAAAGGCTAGAGAGCGTTGCGTCTCCATGACGTTAGCCGTCCAGGGTGCGTGCCACTCGGTGTCATATCGTGTCATCAGTTCCCTGAAGAAACGAACAACGATATGTGTTATGAATGAATCGCTGTTAACGTTAACATTAATCATCAGACGTAGCACCCCAACCTCCAAATGTTGCTATCGTTAGCGTAACATCAGTTAATCCAATCAGTTACATTTAACGTGCAAAATGGCCTACCTGCACTTCATCCTCAGTCAGACATCTGCAGTAATTCTTCTTTCTTTTGGCAAATTGAATAGTCAATGGTTGCACCCAATATTCACCTTACAAAAACAGCAAAAAATCTGCGACCTCCATGCTAACTATTAGCAATTGTAGTCCTAGCTGATCAGGCGCTGCTACGTCATGAAGGGAAGTCGATCTGATTGGTTGGCGCTGGCAAGCCCAGACGGTGACAGACAGACGGTCCATCCAATCACCTGCCTAGTAGCTTGAAAAAAGTGACCGCCCTCTTCAGCAATGTAGCTTGGCCGAATCCAGATGGATGTTGTTTGTGAAACAGATATTTGAAGCAAACTCATCGATCTGGCAGCGTCAGGTTAGCATGCAAGAGCCTGTCTTGAGTTTTTCTTTGGAGAATAAACAGAGCAGGACTGACGCGTGATCATGATCTATTCTTGCCAGCATCATCAGGTCCATCTCAGGAGCTTTTGCGTATATCCAAAAACCTGTCCAAGTCTTTCATATTAAAAGTAGGCTAGGTTAGGCCAGAGTCATATAAGAGTTGTGTCATCTACATTCACTCCAATTAATTTTTTTTTTTTTTTTTTACCTCACAAGCATTTTGAACTCACGTTGGCACCACTCTCTCTTTAAATTACAAATATGAAATTTTGAAAATACCGAGCAGGGTTCTCTTCAAGAACCCAAACCATCAGAAATGTATGTTATATTTCATAATAGGGAAAAGAACAAGAAAAAAAGTTATATCAAGGATTTACAATGCTCTGGAAGTTTGATGGTAAATACAGTAAGACAGAAGTGGGAACAAGATCTCCATATTGAAATACAGCAAGAGGATTGGTCGTATATTTGTACGAAAGTTCATAAATGTTCCTACAACCTAAGACATAAATTAGCTTTATTTAAGATGGTACATAGGGTTTACTATTACTCCAGATAAACTTAATAAAATGAACGAGATGTCATTTATCTGCTGGCGTTGTAAAAAACAAAAAGACACATTTTTTCATATGTTTTGGTCATGTGATTCACTTTGTTTAATTTGTAACTCTGTAATCAAGATAATAGCACATTGTTTACATGTATCTATTCCCCTTTCACCTCGCCTATGTCTTTTGGGAACTTGTAGGTCAGATAGGTGGGATACATACAGTATGAAAGCAAATACATACAGTAGATTTTGTCCTGTTGGCTGCTAGGAAATGCATAGCTTTAAATTGCAAAGCATCCAACCCTCCAGCTGTAGTTCACTGGTGGAATTAACTCTCAAGTTACCATACGTTGACAACATTTATTATAAGAGTAAAGGTAGATGCGCAGACTTCTCCAAAATATGGCAATCACAGGCAGAGTGTGCCTTTAAGAACGTTATAACCCAGTGTCAGTAGGCTAATCATGGTAGGAGCTGAGGGCATTGTTTTTGTTTTGTTTGTTTGTCTAAAGGCCCAATTATACTCTACATTAAAGACGGAGACTGACAGAGCCTTCTGTCCGTACTCTGTGTTCATTTCCTGCGTTTTCTGTCCGTCATCTGAAAGCTTACGGATACGCATGAAACGGAGCAAAACCACACATACACTCATACATTTGACTCTCTACTGCCCCCTCTCTCTCTACTGGTGGATGTATTGCTTAACATGATACCAACGTGAAAGACGCATGAAAGTATGTGGGCAGTGATGATTACACCGTTTGAAACGGACACATTTATTTTCGTATGAAAATAGAGTATAAATGAGCCTCAATAGTCTTGTTTGTTCTTGGATTATCTTATGTAGTTTTCTTCGCTTTGTTTTGTTTTTTTGTTTTGTTCTTTGTGGGGAGTATGGGATATGGGGTATGAGAGTCATGTATGTCTTGTAAATACCTCATGTTCTCTTTTAAAGATAATAAATAAATAAAAATGTGGGCTTTTGCATGCCAGAGACGATGGTTTATATGAAGTTATAGTGTCTCTGCTAGCACACATCAGCTGACCGCAAACAGGCAAGATGCGTTGCAAACTATGCTAAAACCCCTGATTGAGACGCATATTCCGAATGTGCTGTATACATGTCCAAATAATGCTCCTAAAACCAGAATAATATCGGCATAACCACGTCTTAATCAGAAAATGCTGAATTAGGAAAACGGCCAAATTAGGAAAATCCAACCAAAATATGCTGTTGCATGACACTTATCAAATTCAGAATATTGTGTGCATGTTAATGTACGGTAGTCAATGTCAGGTCCTTCAGTTAAAAAAGCTTGGGCATACTGAGTGACAAGCAAATTAAAAAATAACACTTCATATCAAAAAGATTGCAGACCCCTTCACTAAACTGTCACAAGAGAAAATTATGCTGCTGATTACACAGGCATTATACATAGTAAAATAAATCATACAACTATTGGATGCCATACTGTATCAGTGTATGAACTATGTAGCTACGCTAATCTCAACATTAGTTTCACTTAAAATTAGATGTACAAACATTGTTTTCTATACCGGCCCCCTAATCTTCCTATGATCTATCTTAAAATGTGTGCAATCACACTTTATGACATATTTGGTCCTTGAGTCATTTCTAAAGGTAATGTCATCATCAGTGAATGAGTTGGTCAAGCTCGTAACACATTTGCCCAGTCAAGTCTTCAGGGGCATTTCTCTCAACGGAGTCACCAAAATAAACGTTGTCTTCAGTGCTGAAAACGTTTCTGTAGTCATTGTTGCATCTCATGTTGTAGTCCCTGAGGAGGATAAGAACAAAATGAACAATACTCTACTCTCTTAGTGATAGGCTAAATGTCGCTCTCAGGTCTTTCAGGTAATTCTCAAATAAAATGTAAATATCTTGGCAAATATCATCAGCTGCTTTTTCATTTTTTTCCTACCTTCCGTCAACTGCTCCATCTCCTTTGTCTTCTGTTTCTGGTTTCATTACCACTCCAACTCTTTGATTAAACCAAACGATGGCACCTGCAAAGTGGACATAATATTACTATAATGACAAAAGCAGTCATTCAGCTCTTTAAGCTAAAACCAAGTAAAGGTAAAATCATTATGTGACATTGAATGAAGAGGTAATGTTAAAGAGGACAGTGCAGCAGTTTTCTGATCTGTAAAGAGTAGTACATGTGTCACTCACGCGCACTCTGTCCTCTTCTTTTCCACACCAGGTAAGAGATGAGCAGCAGGAGCAGCAGCAGCAGTATCCCACACAGAGCTCCCGAGATGAATGACAGGTGTGAGGCTGTTGAGATGGTCAGATCATGCAGGAGTAAGGAACATTCAGAGAAAATAGCTAGTCACAGAATATTTACTTTAAAATATAATTAAATCTCCTGGACATTGGTGAGTACTGGATCTTACCTAATACTGTGACTTGGAGCGACTTGGAGGGAGCAGAACAGAAGGACGATGTACAGAAGTTGAGACCATAGACGCAGCTGTACTCTCCCTGGTGTTTATAATCCATTGCGGGGAATTCAAAGGAAGCCAAGTAGAAGACAGAGGAGTTGTCAAATGCCTGCTTGGGTTCAGTAATGCTCAAGTTAGACATGGTCAGATAGAAGAAACCCCCAGGATATCTGGAATGAATGGAGCACTTAATGGAGAAACTGCTGCCCTTGGTGACCTCCACTTTGTCAGGGCTGAAGACCACCACTTGTGGAGATGTCAGAGAGATGCTGGGCTGCTTCAAAGCCACTGAGGAACACAGACACAGACGTACGTGAGTAAATAGTAGACATAATGGAACTCTACTGTGTGTTAGAATAAAAGTGTTTTGAAATCCAAAAAGTGGGGAAAACCCCTGTTAACACCTGCGTTTCAAGACTCACATTGATTTGGTAGGCGAGAGCATGTTTTGAATTGCCTTTGCTGTATTTTATATCTATAATAGTGTTGTTGACATTAGTAATATTTGAAAACAATACAGTAAAACAGGCCCATGTGATACAATGGGTTAGTAGGGCGTTCCCTACAAATGTACAAATTAAACTCTTCAAGAGTGTAAGTGAAAATGTCCCAAATATATACTGTATGGCCAAAATAATTACAGATTGGAAATTTATTTGGTAATTGAAACTGAAATATTTAATTACAGATTGGAAATGTATTTGGTAATTGAAACTGAAATATTTAGATCTGTGTTTTGGATCTCATGTAAAAATTGAGGGCACTCTATAGAGTGCATACTTCCGACAAAGCTTTGCGGTGTTACAATATCTGTTATATCTGTTATAATATATAATAATATATAAATAGAATAGAATAATTAGGTGCCTTTTTGGAGTTGGCCACGCCCACTTCCACACACCCTTTTTGCAAGTGGGCATTGAAAGTTAATCAGTTGGCCCATGACCTACTTTTCTAAGTCTTGTGCACATCCATTCATGACTTTTTGAGATATCCTGCCGACAAACAGAAAAAAAACAGGTGCAAAAACATGCCCATAATAAAACTTATATTATTATTATATTATTATATTGTTATTTGAAGGTCTTGTATACACTAACTTTCAAAATTTCGAAACACTCTGTGTGTCTGCAGGCACAGACATGTGTACAGAAAGACTTAAAACTGGGTATAGCTCTGAAACCCTCACTTATTCACCATCGTTTCAAATCCAAAATATTGTGTTTAAAATGTTTCCCATACACTGAGCACCCCCCTAACCCCACTTTCAGTGTTTCATCGGCTACATGAGCTTATGGCGTTTCAGAAGCTGATAACTGCTGTCTCTTCTAACAGCGTATCTGCCATCATGTGCAACCACATTTTCAACTTTAAAAAAAAAGATGCTGACCTGTGACAGAGAGCTCAGCCAAATCCCCTCGTGGAAAGCTGATGTCTTGATTGTCTATTGTCTCCTCATATTGGCAGTAGTATGACCCGTTATGGCTGAAGTCCACTTTAGAGATGGTGAAGGTTGCAGATCCCTTATTTCCCCAGTATTTTGCCATTCGGAATGTGCCTGCCTTGTTTTGCAAGACGAACGTCCCACCCACGTGTCCCTTTACCACCGTACAGTTGATTTCAACCCTGTCACCCCACTTTACCTCTGGACCAGGACTCAGGGTGATTTGGGGCTTCGATGGAGTACCTGAGACAGATAATTGGTTGTAAATGTGTTGTTTTCATTATGGCCAACTCAGTTTCATCCAACAACAATTTAGCGATGAATAAAAATGCAGTGAGGGATTTGACATAAGTCACGCCTCTTACCTAAACAGGTGACACTAGCATCTTCATCATGGCCACAGTTCTCATGTCCAAACCTGGGATGTCTACATTGTGTGAGAGTGTTCTCTTGACCATTACACATTACATCATCCAGCCATACTTGACCAGTGCCTCTCCCGAAGTGGGCATTCTTATGAGCGGCGACAGCACGACCACAGCCAAGCTGTCTGCACACCACATGAGCATTATTCATCCCCCACTCATCATCACACACTGTTCCCCAACGGTCGTCATGGAAGATCTCCACTCTACCAGAGCATTCCCCTCTTCCATCAACCAGTCTAAGCGGATCTGGAAATGACAAAAAAAAAATCCAAGGATTATTCGTGTAAAGGACAGTCTGTGGGCTTTTTCCCCACTAAACATCCATGACTGACTGACTGACTGAGTGACTGACTGACTGAGTGACTGTCCTGACATTTCCATCTCATGACCCCGGCAGGTCCAGCGCTGCAGTAAAAATAAAGGTGTTCAATGCTGTGGCCCCCTTTAGCAGCAACTTACATGTACTCTCTGTCCATCCTTCGTGCACTCCGTTAGCTCCAGGGGAAAGGTGACTATGATCCCTAACCTGGCCTTTGTGCCTATACGGTTATGGGCTCTTGTTCTGCCATTATTCTGGTGGCCTTCACTGCTCCTCCTGAGGAGCAACAGTGGTTCTCAAATGGGGGTTCGGGGACCCCCAGGGGTCCGTGGCACTTTGCAAGGGGGTCCGCAAAAAGTTTTCAGGAAAATAGAAAGCTCAACCCAAAATCACAAATCAGAATGAGGGGTCCCCCGGCATATTTTCTTTCTTGTAAGGGGTCCTTGGCTGAAAAACATTTGAGAACCTCTGTTCTAAGTAGACCGCATGGCATGCAGCAGATGATAGAAGGCTCATCCATAATAGAACTGAGACTTGACTTGGACTCTAGCTCAAAGACTTGAGACTTGATTTGGACTTGCAAAAAATGACGTGAGCAAAGCATGTCTGCCCCATGCTTGGCACGAGCGGTTTTGGGGCACAGTTGAGGAGCAAGTAGCAACTCTCCTTTGGGTTGAGCGAGAAGCTTGTCTGTCATACGGGAGCTTCTATATCCCATTAGCGAGTATATTCATAACCCCTCCAGTGTATTCTGTCATTTTTAAGATAGTTCATGTGTTGCTGAATCCTGCCCTTGTCTGTTGATTAGCCACACTGTTTGCCACTGTATTTGTTGACAAATAACCCTATTTTGTGCTCAAAGTCCAAAAAATATACTGTTGGTAAAAACAGCTGATGACGTCAGACATTATAATGGTCTGATGACTGACGTATGATAGACAGATAATACAGTATGTAGGCTACAGTAAATAGCTAGCGTTAGCCTCTGGCGTTTGCTAGCTGTTAGCTTGTGCATATTAATTAAGTGCCGCTATTATTGTTCGTGCATAAGGAAGGCCACATCACCAAACATGGGAATACTAGTATAGGATATTACACAAGATAAACAAGATAATGTTAAGGTAAAATGGCTGTAGCCTACACTATGAGTCCCTATGAGATACAGTTATTAGCCTTAGCCATAACATAGCCTCTGTGGGAATACTATAGGATACACTGCACTCTGACAAGATTGGGCAGCTCAATGGTGCAGCCTCAGAATCCAAGTAAGTCTCGACTGATACATACATAATGACACAGACTAAGGGCCCTATCGTCGTTTGCGCTGCCGTTTGCGCGCCTCTTATTGCTATCTTCCCAGCGTCTTAAGTTATCGTCTGCCTCCACCGTCCAGTTTTGCGCTGGGGTCTAAGCGCAGACACAGGTGTAGGCATGGCCCAGGCGTGTCAGTGGCCCTCTAGTCTATCATCCGTCTCGCCCAAGTGTCATTTAGCGCTCTGGGGAAGATACCGTCGGTATGTTCCGAGCGCAAAGAGAGGTTTGGGCGTGGCCCGTTCCAAAATAGGCGTTCCAGCTCAATGTGTTTGAAAAAGGGGCCTTGTGTGCTCTCAATTTTAACGCCACCAAATAGCTGGTCTTAGCGCAAAAAAAAACTCTACGCCAGGCGTATGCCTGAGCGCAGACAGTATTCTCTGGCGCAGTGCAGGAAATCTAATATAGGGTAATAGGATAAAATAGGCCCATTACGCACAGGCTCGTGCGCGGACACACTTCCCTCCTCAGAATGCCATGTTGATTTTCAACTAACCTACACTGCAGAAAAAAACACACCTTGATTGGATTACCAGGGGAATGAGGGTCTGGCGGGGCGGGAGTCTGTGTGTAACGCGGGGAGGGGTGCTTTTAAGTGTTCGGCTAGTGTGCCGTGTCCTGGAGGGGGGTCTCCCCGGAGAAGGTGTGAGCTGGGCCGGGTAGGCAGGCCGGGTGGGTCGGTCGTCGGTGCACAGGGTGGGTAGAGGCACTGAGGCAGTGTTGTAGCCTACAGTGTGCGGTCCCGCGGATCAAAATCAGTTTCTGGCAGCAAATCACTTTTTGACACAACACCGGCCAGTAGGCTATACAGTACCCTCTCTCCCTGCAATTGCACCATGCAACAATAGCTTAACCCGAGTGGACAATTCTGGTATAGGCTATTGAAATAGGCTAGAATTTAAATCTCACACATCCCTACCCTATTAAAGAAACAAATATTTTTAAATGTGTATGTTATAGCCTATATGAGCGAACCGACTAATTAATAGGCTACTAATTACAAAAGCATCAATTTTCGTTACGAATCCGAACTGGTTCATCCTCCAATTCTCTCTTCCCTCTCTCGTTCTCTCCCCCATCTCTCTCTCTCTGACTCTCTCTCCTCTCTCTTTTCTCTCTCTCTCTTACTCTGTCACTCTGCTTGCACTAAGCAAGAAAGAAGCTGCTGCCTGTCACATACGTGATGGCGGTGACGCTGTGGCTTTTAAGGGGAGTGATCTCACCTTGTGAATCCTGTTATGGGCATAAACACGCCCATGGAGGTTTGCGCCGAGATTACGTGAAGCGCAGCGGCCTAACACGCCCACAATTAGGGCTTTGCGCGGCGCTATTCCAGCGCAAAGCGGGCGCTAACGCCAAATTACCGCCGTTGTGACGATAGGGCCCTAAGACTGAGAAATTCACTATGGAGTTGGCTTGAACTGTATTCAACTGCTGTTGCTTTGCACTCACTATCTGCATAGGCTAATACACTGTGAGAAACATTGGATTTTACTGTGGTGTGTTTATTGCTTGCTACTGTGTGTAGTCTACTGGTAGTTTAAGGGGTTGGTACCTGTATCAGTTATTTTGGGTTTTGCTGGCTGTACACTAAAAATAGATTTTGACAGACTGAGACTGACTGAAACCCCAGCTTAACCACCAGTGACCGCCACATAAAGTGTTCATTAAAAAAAGCCTATATAAGCTGTTGTTTACAAAAGTTCATATAAGTAAACAATTTTACATTTTGCACTTTTTTCCCTTACTGTACCGAAAATGAACCGAACCATGACTTAAAAACCGAGGTACGCAGTGAAAAGGATATTAATGTGATGTGTGTAGTTCTTCTTATACTGTATCTACTAGCCTCTTCATTTTGCTGTCAGAGTGCACCAGATTAATGCATTTGACTTTAAAATGGAAACTCCCCAGTCGGGGTAAACTTTGGACTGTGATGGTTGGAAAGCCTAGAATCACCTATGTGCTTGTCAAATTGCATGTGTGAAGTATGAACATTGTGTACACGTCATTATAAGAGGCAACCAGCTTTACCTCCACAGACAACACCGGCGTCTTCTTCATGGCCACAACGTGTCCTGTTGAAACCTCTCACTGAGCATTGCTGGAGAGATGTCTCGTTTACAAAACAGGATTTGCTAGCCTCCCATACTGGCCCACTGCCTTGACCAAATTGGGCGTTACCAGGAGCACTTACAGCAGCACGTCCACAATCCAGCATCTTACACACCACCTCAGCATCAGCCATGGTCCAGTCTCTACCACACACTGTTCCCCACTCATCAGCATGTTTGGCCTCTACTCTACCAGAGCATTTATCACTGCCGTTGACCAACCGTATCGCCAAACCATCTGTCAGGGCAAGAAAGTTCAAATGAATAAATACATTTTTAATATTTATATGGTAGAATAAAAACCAGATCAAAAGGAAATACCAGGATTTATTTTTACCCTGCTTACTTCCATCATTATAAGTCTATCTTAAATCATCCTTATGTTCCCTCATGCTATATCCCTCATGTTTCAGATTTAAATTGTTTTTCAAAGCACAGGATGACAAAACTGTGACTGCAAACATAGCTCAGTCAAAAGCCCTCTTGGTAGCTACAGTATTGCGTACCAATCAATCTGGGCACCATAATTCTATCAGTTTGAGGATTAATAATACTCTGGGACAGACAACTGATATTTCTGGGTTTCCGATGTAGAGTGGATGTCTGCGCCAAGACTTCATTCTTTACAGTCCAAGTGATGTGAGAATACAGTTGGAGCTGATCAAATGTGGGTGTTTTAGGTCCAGACGACATTTCGGCTAATAATAATAATAATAATAATAATAATAAATAGCTAAATATGAGACGTCATCGGACTGTAAACAATGACGGAAGGGGCGAGATGTCCGCTCTACAGCAGAAACCCCCAAATATTGGCCATGAAATAGTATGAAAATAAAGCTGAAAACCTGTGCTGAATAAACGTTAATATCTCAAACCCTATCACATCGCCTACATTTTGACTTAGTGAGTATGAGCAGAAGTAGCTCAAGGATCTGATGTATAACGGTTTAAAATGTGTGAATTTAGTAAAAAGTACAGCCTGCTAGAATGAGACAGACTCAAGTACCTTCCTCTTTTTAGAAAGAGAGGATATCACACCTAAATAAATCCAGGGCTGAAACTGGGTATAACGTAATAAAAAAACAAGAATGAACAAAAACTTTAAATCACGCTGGTATTTTCCTTTGTCATAATGTTTCAGTTACTGTTGTGTTTTCTGTTACCTGAACATAAAACACCAGCAACTGAGGTGATGTTGCATGTACTGTCTCGAAGTGATCTTTGTGCGCATTGGCTGAGTGAGGACTCATGTCCATTGCAATGTATCTCATCAATCCACATCTTTCCTGTGCCGGAGCCATAGAAGCCCCTCTGGCTGATCCTGTGAGCCTTCCCACAGTTCAGCTGTCTGCACACCACCATCGCGTCATCTAGATCCCAGGAATCACCACACACAGTCCCCCACTGGCCATCATGGTAGAACTCCACTCTTCCACTACAACGACTGGAACCATCGACCAATTTGAGATTACCTGGGAATTACAGTTGAGACATGACAGTAAATCCAGCCCCCAACATTCCCAAACCCCCTGCTCTGCTGTCCTGATCGTTGCTCCAATTTGATATGTGAAAATCTTCAGAGGGCCTCCAAATGCTTTAATCACAACTCTGATCAACGCAAGACTAAGATTATTTGCCTATATATTTTGCAGCCTGTTAAAACCATACTGATCACGTTAATTTACATTCCGTTTCATTCTGTGGATCAGCCCGCCCACATCGATCTCAGTGGGCGGGAGTACTTGCTTTGACATCCAACTCTTTCAGCCAATCGGTATCGCCAAATCCAATCCAAATCCACTCGGAAGAACAGCGAAAACCTAACTTCGCGTCACCAGGCTCAGGGGTTTCCATTATCCTTGAATTACACCTCTCGGCCTGTTTCCGCCCTAGAGCGGAAACAGGCACCGGAAACATGATAAAAAAAATCAACAACAAAACAAAAGATGGACGTACCAAACAAAGTTTTCAAAGAATTTCTTGTAGAAACTCTGCGGATTCACAGTATCACATATTTTAAGCCAATACAGAAGTTTTGCATCCGAAAATTAATCGAGGATTAGGATTTTTTTTGGCGCACATGTTTCCGGGAGACTGTTTCCGTGTCCTTGGTTTTCCGCTGAGAAACTCCGCTGGTGCGTACTATCTCTACTGCACTTTATGGCTCTGTTTACTCAACTAACATTAACGTTACAGCTCGTTGCTTCGGAACAATGCTGTTTTGCCAGCGGTGTCCCAGATTAGCCAGTTACATGGTCAAACGGTTATATGGTTAGCTACGAGGCAGGGCCTTCGTTGGCCCATGTACTTAATAATTTCTGGAAATGCTAGGGGCGGGCTGGAGGCCAGACTGATTGGCAGAACGAAATGTAATGTGACTTCACATGATCAGTATGGTTTACCAGGATATATATTTTGTATTTCTCAAACGGAAGATGTGAACGCGGGCATACAGAAACGCAGGGCAAATTAATATTCCCAATTGCCAACGCCAACATCTCCCCCTTACTCATCAGAGGGGTTTGCATGAGATTAGATATTTGTTGGGATGGGACAAACTATGATGAGCGAAAACATAAAAAAATCAATCCAGAAGCTATTAATGTTATTTAAATGTTTCCATGGACAGATATAGGATATCGGCAAATGCACCTGCACCACTTTATGCTCTCTTGTCAAAATTATCTTATCTGGAAAGGGGAGACTTGTGGGTACCCATAGAACCATTTTCATTCAGATATCTTGAGGTGAGAAGCTAGAAGCTAGACATGGTTAGTACCAATGGATGCCTCATGCCTTAGGCTTAGGTCATCTAGTTCCATATGATACCAGATCTCACTCAAGATAGACCAGTCACTCTGTCTTTATAAACCTGAGGCTGCTACATCCATTTGATTTGTAATATCACTATGAAATCGGGAAATTAACACGAGAAATTACCAATCAGGAGGAGCACAACGGGAGAAAGGGTTAAAAATAGGGAGACCCCCTCGAAAATCGGAAGTGTTGGTATGCCTCTAGCGGCCCACCTGCAGGGCCCACCAGGGGGCTGCAGCCCACATTTTGGGACGCACTACCTTAGATATTTCTAAAGTCTCACCTGAACATACAACAGTTGCATCTCCAACATGATTGGGGCTGGTCTTGACAAATTCTCTCAGCGAGCACTGTGTGAGAGAGCCCTCCTTACCACCGCAAGCGATGGTGTACCCTCTCAGCCCACTGCTCTGACCAAATGATCCTGAGGCCGTGACAGGATCTCCACAATTAGTCTCTCTACACACCACTTCAGCTTCATGTATGTCCCAGTTAACATCATATACTGGCAACCATTTGTCACCATGGAAGTATTCCACCCTGCCTGAGCAGTAGTCGGTCCCATTGATCATTCTGATCATATCTAGAAATCAAAGGAGAGCAGAGCAACATTTCAAAGTAACATAACTTAACACAGGAACTGCATGTTCAGATTTGTATATTTAGTGAGTTAATTCAAAGATGATATGAACAGCATCACAGCACATTACATAATAAAGGGGCTTACTTGAACACACCACACCAGCATCCTCACTATGGTCACATGGAGGAGTGCTTGCTACGATGTGTTGGCAGTGCACAAGGGAACTCTCAATACCCAAACACTCAACATTACTAAACCAGATTATTCCATGGCCTTGACCAAAGAAGGCTGAAGATTTGGCTTTCTGAACTGTTCCACAGTTCAATTCTCTGCACACCACCTGAGCATCTCTGATGTCCCACTGATCATCACACACTGTTCCCCACTCGCCATCTTGGATGATCTCCACTCTACCAGAGCATCTATGAGTGCCATTGAGCAGCCTTATCTTCGGATTGCCTGAGGAAAGGTTTTCTAGTTTTAAAAGACTGTAGAATCTAAAATCAGGCTATGATAATTATTGATCATATTTTCAATAGCTCTTTTCACGTTAGACATTACACGTAGCAGAAATAACCAAAGAGGTGACTAAAGACATCCAGAAAATTGTCATATTTCAATTCATCTTGATTTGTGAACAATAATGATTAATGCATTCTTGATGTACCAACAGATAAAAGTATTTATCAAAACAAATGTCTTGCCTGAACATGAAACAGCAGCATTTTCACATCTTCCTGGGTTGACCTGAAGTGAGCACTGTGTGATGGAGTTCTCATTGCTGGAGCATCTGCTAGTATACGCCTTTAGGGCATTGCTTTCACCAAAGTGGGGATTTACTGAGTTATTCTCAGGTTTTCCACAATCAACCTCTTTACACACCAACGCAGCCTCTTTTGTGCCCCAGCCATCTCCACACATTTTTACCCATTGGTCATCATGGTAGACTTCCACTCTACCAGAGCAACGGTCAGTCCCATTGACCAGCCTGACTTTATCTGGAAACCAAGGAACAGGGAAATTAAAGGCATCTGCAATAACCATGTTGAAGGAAAAGCAAATTGATGTTGGGTGTGTGCGTGTGTGCATTGACATATTCTCTTGTGCATCAGGACAGTATATGGTAGGTGTAGAAAATGCTCCATAATGGCCCACCATCAGGCCTGTTCTTGGGGCAATTGACGCCCACGAACCAAGGCGCCAACGACGCAATGATGATGTCACCGCCGTGACATCATCGAGGATGATGTCAGAGTTCACCTCGTGAGGTCATCGGTGATGTCAGAGTTTCCCCTGTGAGGTCATCAGCGATGTCAGACGGTCTAGGCTGACTGTGATGGCAGACGTGACTTTATGAGGTCACCGATGATGTCATACCTCCCCGGACGTTGTGACATCACCAACGGTGTCATACCTCGAATGTGGGGGGGTATAAAAGGTGTTGTTCTGTTATGTATGGTACTGTTCCCTTTCTGCAACCTGTATGCCACTCTGTATACTGCTCCTGCCTGATATTCCCAATAAATTAGCCTGAAAGACATCTATGTGGTTCTAATCGATCACTGCCTGTGAGCCCTTACCTAAGATCCAGCAACTTCACACTTCACACAAGGCAAGCACACAAACTTCCTTACAAACTGGTCCTTCGAGCCGGATCCGAGGACTTACGAAGCTCCGAGATGTCACGGGAGTCAGGTGAGCTCGCTCTGGATCCGGCACCCCACCAACCAGAGGAGCAATTCCTTCCCCAGCGGTCCGAAACATCTGGATACACCACGAGTAGTCAGGGGCCGGTCCCCCTACACTCCCAGACGTTCCGACCGGGGGAGGAGCTCACCCGCAGCCACCAGGAAAACCGACTCCCTGCTCAGATAGCCCAGGCAAGGGCCGATTTAGCCCAGACAAGGGCTGAGTTCGACCATAAGATCGCGTGCCAAAGGGACACCAACCAGGACATCATTGAATACTGCGAGGAATTCCAACGCACTGGTAGGTCCCATCAAGCTTGCCACCAGACAGCGACGCCTATGTATCCTGCAGCCCCAGCGAGCGCAGGAGTCATCAGCACCATAGCGCTAGCCACCGGAAACACCATAGCGCATCGCGACACACTAGCGCCAGCTCACGGTCAACCGTACATTCAAACGCCTCCGCCCACTCTCCCTCCTCAGCCCGAGTGGCAGCCTACAAGGAGGAGGTGGCGTGATGGGCGACCGAGAGCCTTCACCGCCAAATCGCGGAGGAGGAGGAAGCTGATGAGGAGTACAACCGGCTGAACGAGCAAACCAGAGCGGCACAACGGGCCCAAGCTGAGACTCAGCGGGCCCGAGGACGGGCCCAAGAACAGGCCCACGCTGACGCCCAGCGGGCCCAAGAACAGGCCCAAGAGGAAGTCCAGCAGATCCAGGCGGAGGCCCTCCAAGCTAGAGAGCGGATCACCCGCCGCCTGGATAGAAGCCGACGCCTGCGGCAAGCTGAGCTGGAGCTGGACAAGGCCCGGGTTTGTGCCCGTCTGCAAGCTGAGCAGAAGCACGTAGCAGCCCGGCCTCGCGCCCGTCTGCTTGCCGGGGATCCGGCAGTTCCACCTGTGCCTCTCGCCTCCCAAGACCAGAGGCAGGCATGCGTACCGGCCTCAGGGTTAGCACCCCGGAGGGCGCCACCCACTTCACTGGTGCCCGCACCCCGGCTCAACACTTCACCCGTGCCCCGCACCTCCCACGACCAGGGTCAGGTCAGCACGGCAGCTCCAGAGCCAACGACCCAAACTATGGAACCCCCTGTTCCACTGCCCAGACAAGGGCAATGGCCATTGCCAATGCCACCAACACCCGCACCCAGGACACGTCCGCCGACAAAGGTCGCCGACCCTGAGCATGCAGTAGAGTGGAGCCGTGCCCGCCACTGGGATACACCACACTCAGGTAGGCATGGCAAACGTTGGGACCAACAGCACGGGGCACAGTCAGCCGGCCGGCGTCAACCTTTCCCACAAGGTAGCCGGACACGACAGCTGGGACCCCCCCAGAGGGCGGGACCAGCCATCACGATTACCTATTCCCAGAATTCACCTCCTGGCCCTGCACGGGCTCATGGAGACAACTCCAGCCTAGGCCTCTAGGGATGCCAAGAAGTCCGAGCAGAGGAAGCCAAGAACGGGCTACATTGGGAAACCTCCATGGGGAAACCGTCATGCCCTCCTTAAGGTCTGCAAAGTGGTGACCCAACATGGGGACCAGAGGCTGGACACATACGCCATAATGGACGACGGCTCAGAGTGGACCGTGCTCCTACACTCAGCAGCACAGCAGCTGGGCCTTACAGGCCAGCCAGAGGGCATGCCTTTGCGGACGGTGAGGCAGGAGCCCCAGATGCTTCACAGGGCGGCCGTCTCCCTCATCGTCTCGCCGGTAATTTGCCCAGAGCAGACCTATCGCACCAAGAGAGCCTTTACGGAACCGAACCTTGGTCTAGGCGAGCAACCTTACCCCATCACTGCCCTGCAGCAGAAATTCCGCCTGAGGAATCTGCCCCTCCATCAGTTCGGGAGGATCCATCTTGCCCTGCTCATACAGCACTTATGGAAAAGGAGACGGGACTGGGATGACCCAGTCCTACCCGAGACACTGCTGCAGGCCTGGGAAGAGTGGGAGGACGAGCTACCGCAACTGCAGGTAGCTGTTGCGGTCGACATTACGCGGGGAAAGCCCCTTCCCGCACTCACCACCAGCCGTTGGGGTGGCGGACCCCCCTTCCATCTTCTCAGCCCAGATCGCTGGCCAGAGACACCCCAACTCCACACAACCTCGGATCATAGCGAGGAGTTGAGGAAGGCAAGTTACTGTGGCCGCAGGTCGGCTCCCCCCATGCCGGAGGAGTGTACGACCTTCGGTGCCCTCATCGAGGATACCACACCGGCGTTTCACGGGGCGGCCAACGAGGCACTAACGGCCGAGGACTATAGTAAGGCCGAGGCTTCCCTCGAATGAGGGCAGACAAACTGCTTCCTCGTTGACCTTACGCAGCTGAGTTTCCTCAACTGGAAACTCAAGCCACCAGAGGCCCCTCACTCCAGCAGTTGCTGGGTAGACCCCCAGCTCCTGCGCAGCTCCTGCGCTGACCTCACGCAGCTGAGTTTCCTCAACTGGAAACTCAAGCCACCAGAGGCCCCTCACTTCAGCAGTTGCTGGGTAGACCCCCAGCTCCTGCGCACACTTTGGCCGATGGGGACAGTCACCAAACTTTCCCCTGGACTGGACAACAAAGTGTAGACCCGTACCTACACCCGGCCGGTGGCCAAGCTTATTCAGCTCCCCTCACTGCCAGACTAATCAACCGAGCCCTGCCTATACCTGGCGGGACTGGAGGGCCATTTCTACCATTTCTGGAAGAATACAGATTCCCCCCAGGAATCTAAGGGCGGCTGTAGAAAATGCTCCATAATGGCCCACCATCAGGCCTGTTCTTGGGGCAATTGACGCCCACGAACCAAGGCGCAAACGACGCAATGATTATGTCACCGCCGTGACATCATCGAGGATGATGTCAGAGTTCACCACGTGAGGTCATCGGTGATGTCAGAGTTTCCCCTGTGAGGTCATCAGCGATGTCAGACGGTCTAGGCTGACTGTGATGGCAGACGTGACTTTATGAGGTCACCGATGATGTCATACCTCCCCGGACGTTGTGACATCACCAACGGTGTCATACCTCGAATGTGGGGGGGTATAAAAGGTGTTGTTCTGTTATGATGTGTATGGTCCTGTTCCCTTTCTGCAACCTGTATGCCACTCTGTATACTGCTCCTGCCTGATATAAATAAATTAAATAAATAAATAAATAAATTAGCCTGAAAGACATCTATGTGGTTCTAATCGATCACTGCCTGTGAGCCCTTACCTAAGATCCAGCAACTTCACACTTCACACAAGGCAAGCACACAAACTTCCTTACAGTAGGTATTGTATGGTAGGTATGGTACAGTATGGTATGGTATGGTAGTTATGGTATGGTACAGTAGGGTATGGTAGGTATGGTATGGTACGGTACAGTATGGTATGGTGCATGTTTATTACTGCCCCAAAAAGAGGAACAGCAATTTAGATGGAAAAGGTAATTACAGTATGACAGTATGCTGAACTGATGCTCCTACTATAACATAAATGTGCATGTAATTAGTTCAGACAAACTCTCAGTAATAAACTGTACAGTACGGCATCATAGAGTCTTGGTTCTCACAATTCTATTGGGAAACCTGTTTATAGTTAGATACTGACAGGTCCTACACCATAAGAGTGATATGACAAAAACTCTGAAACAGAGTGGTCTTTTCCTTTAAGAATACTCTAGACCATGTGTTCTCATTTGTTGAGAGCACCTGTGAGTGATGCTAGTGCAAGCCAATGGAGATCCAAGAGTTTTCTCTCTGACATTCAGCACAGATCCATAAATTTAAAACATTACGGAGAAATCGCTTTGGATTAATTTTATGTTTTGGAAATGGTTTGGATACTCATCACCATAAATCTGCACTGTATTTCATACAGATGCAAACAGAAAACTGCTTCTTGGCTGTCCAACTCAGTCTGCATTAGTGATGGATGAGTTTGGTAGAAATGTCCAATTCTCCCTTCGGCATGCTGTTTGGACCACTGAATTACAGAAAACGCCTGGAAAATGGTGTAACATAATATAGTAGAAGCTGTAGCATATTACCTGAACATATAACACCAGCATGGGCATCCTGAGCATGATAACCACAGTTATTTACCCCAAAACCTATGTGTGGGCAGTCAGGGAGGTACTTCTCATCACCAGTACACTGAAGATTGTCCATCCAAACCCAATTGCTGCCCTGGCCGAAGTGGGCCTTGTGCGTGACTGCCATAGGGGTCCCACAGTCCATCTCTCGGCACACAACTTCTGCCTCCTGCATGCCAAATCTGTTATCACAAACTGTTCCCCATTCTTTATCATGGTAGATTTCCACTCTACCAGAGCATCGATTAGTTCCATTGACCAGCCTAAGCGGTTTACTGTCTGCCAAGTTAAAATGTCAACAAAACAGCATGGTTAGTAACAAAACATAAAAAAAAAAGATCTTGAAAAAGAGAAGTCTTGAATTTGTATCCCACTGTCAGTGAAAACATTTTTGCAAAATGTCTCAAATTTCAATTGTGCATATTTGCATTAAATTACAGTTCTGTTCAGTCCTCTCTCTCTGCCTCTATCTCATGCTACCCAGTTTAAGAAAAATGCAGACCATGCTGGACACATCTTGGATTTAATGTCACATTCTTGGAGATAATTATTGGAGATAAGATCAACTTCCTAAAAGTTCACTTAGTACAATTAAGAAATAAAAAAAATAACAAATACTTGTTTTACACAAGGATGACGTACTTTTGCAGACAACAGGAGCATCCACACAGCTTCCATTGAATTCCTGAAGGTTGCACAGTGCGAGAGAGCTCTCATTTCCAAAACATCTTGTTTTGAGTCCACTCATCTCACTTCCTTCATCAGAGGATGGTGATGCAGGCTGAATGTCAGGAGCCGCACAACCAACCTCTACACACAACACTTCAGCCTCTGCCTTTCCCCAATCACTATTACACACTTTGCTCCAGTGGTCATCATGGTAGACTTCCACTCTACCAGAGCACTGATTCGTCCCATTGACCACCAGCCTGACATGCTCTGCAAACAAAATTGAGAGACAATGAAATGACAGAAAACACCTGCAAAATAGAAATTAACAGGTGGAGTAGAAGCTGTATTACCTGAGCATATAACACCAGCATCCTCTCTATGACCACAGTCATTATCCCTAAAATCAATGCGCGGGCAGTCAGTGAGGGACTTCTCATGACCAGTACACTGAACCTCGTCCATAAAAACAGGACCGCTGCCCTGGCCAAAGTAGGCCATGTCCTTGACTGCCAAAGGGGTCCCACAGTCCATCTCTCGGCACACAACTTGAGCGTCCTCCATGCCCCACTGGTCATCACAAACTGTTCCCCATTGTTTATCATGGTAGACCTCCACTCTACCAGAGCATCGACTGGTTCCATTGACCAGCCTAAGCCGTTTACCTTCTGCCATGTTAAAAAGTCAACAAAAAGGGCATGGTCAGTAACAAAACATCAATAAACATCTTGTGCCCTATCTCACACATGGTGCAGCGGCAAGCGTTTTCATTGCTAGTTTGTGTGTTTCAGAGAGCCAGTGGTAATTAAAAGAAAAAAAGGGGAGGTTTTGAGTGCTAGAAACGTTAGGGTTGTGCTACAACCCGGGTTTTACGAGTGAGAACGAGAGCTCTCACTCTAGTGCCATCTTCGCTGCGCACGCAGCCACTGGAAGAATATTATTTTTGCTCCAAAGATTATCTTTATATAAAACCGAACCACCTACCGAAACCCTGGAACTGAGGCGGCCACTCACATTCCTTTCCCCGTGACGACGTCACGTCCACCCAGATTCCAGGAGGCCACTCCTTCTTCCAGCCCGCCTGCGCAACGACGCATCGACGCAGCAAGGCTGGGTAGTGAGAGCTCTCGTTCTCACTCGTAAAACCTGGGTTGTAGCACAACCCTAACGTTTTACTTCGTTTCGAACTCAAGCTCTCACTCTAGTGCCAAATTCAACCGCCCTTGCTGCCGGGAGAACTCCTCAGAGCGACCCGAGAGGCATCGGTGAACAACGGACGCATGGCGAATCGCCCATGCCCAACTGTGTGGCATTTGGAGAGGCAACGACACTACCTTCTCGCCATTGACAGTACCGCATGCGCGAACCTGACACGTCAAGACTGTAGTACCTAATAAACGTGTGATGAGAGGACCATGAGGCCGCAGCGCACATGTCCTCCACCGATACACCGCGCAATAACGCGGAAGACGTCGCAACGCCCCATGTAGAATACCCCGAGCAGCCTCCTCTTCTCCGGCTCAGACAACTGCGTAAGGTTGAACCAGGGGTGGCGGTGCGTTGAATTGTTTTCAACATGGAAAATGGTCGTACCGCTAACCCTTCCCTAACCCACCCACATCCCCCCAGCCTACCCCCTAGCCAAAGTGCTACTAAGTAATATTATCACTATGTAAGTGGGTTCTGACTCTTTCTCTGCGATTTTTGTCCCCACATTGGATGATGTCATCAGTGATGGTCACTTGGGCAATTGTGATGTCATCAGTGATGAGGAGTTGGGCAATTGTGCACTACGCATGCCAATGGAGCAGGCGAGGCCACGCAGCAGCCGAGCTGCGGGCCGGGCTGCGCAGTGGCCGGGCTGTGCATGCAAGCCCGCGCAGCGAGCGAGCTGCAGGGCGGGCGAGGCCACATAAGCCTAGGAATCGATTCTAGTTTCCTAAAAGTTCACTTCCATATATGCTTATTACAATTAAACAATTGGAAAAAATAACCTTCAATACTTTTTACACAAGGATGACATACCTTTGCAGACAACAGGAGCATCCACACAGCTTCCATTGAATTCTTGAAGGCTGCACAGTGCAAGAGAGCTCTCATTTCCAAAACATCTTGTTTTGAGTCCACTCATCTCACTTCCTTCATCAGAGGATGGTGATGCAGGCTGAATGTCAGGAGCCGCACAACCAACCTCTACACACAACACTTTAGCCTCTGCCTTGCCCCAATCACTATTACACACTTTGCTCCAGTGGCCATCATGGTAGACTTCCACTCTACCAGAGCAGCGATTAGTCCCATTGACCATCCTGACATGCTCTGGAAAAAAAACATTTAGAGACAAATGAAACAAAATTCAACAATAATGCAAGAATTGATGATTAGAATTCAGTTGAATGTTGTAACAGTCACAAATGCCTACATCTGCTTTGGGGACATTATTTGGTTCCAGTAACATATTAGTCCACTGTGTGGCGCTTCTTGTTTGGATCGATTTTATGGCAATAACTTGCTTTACGTTCCTTCCTTCTCAGTCTGCCTCCACGTAAGCAGATGCAAGAACAGTCTTCCCTTCAGTAACAACTTGGTGTGTGTAAACACGGTTGACATCATCAGTGATGATGTCATCCCTGATCACACGCGCGGAAGATTGCTACAGGATTTCATGAAGGAACACCACTCCATTTGCTCCATGCTGTCAATACCAGCAGCTCATCAAGATTGCAGTGTTATACTCATTCCTTTATTTTAACTTCTGCACTCCATGGTGTAACATTTTGGTGGACACATCAAACAGTCAAGCAAACACACAAAGATCTCAAGAGGTTACAGCGAGCCTGACGGATCTGTGAGCTCATGTCTTATGTGCTCTGGCAGACTGGCCCCCCTCCCGTTCAGACAGATTTCCACCCGACCTGAAAACAGTCGGGCCAATCACAGTTGTTTATTATCTCCGCCAGGAGATTATGAGATTGTTTATCTCCGCCAGGAGATTATGAGATTGTCGCTGCCTGTGCGTGCGTCTGTGCGTGTGTTCTGTGTGTTTTGTGTGTTCTCTGTCTGGCTGGCTTTGTTGCTCACGGTTAAGTCAGAAAGAATACAACCGAAACTTCCCGTTACAAATTTCACAATAAAAGTGTACCATTGCAACAGTCATCCGAAATACCCCAAATACAATAAAGAACACATTTGCATAGAAACCTGTTTTAAATTAACGTAATGTTGTGGCTTCAAAAAGTCAATTTTAACCCTTAGTGAGTCATGCAGTAATACATTGGCGCTCATGGCTCTTTTATTTTGAAACTAAAAGTGTCTAGCTTCCTTATGGTGTGTATGGTTACGCCAGATTGCTGCTTATTTTTTCTGTTGTGAGTTCAAGACAGTGGAGAAACAGATGGGAGAAACAACTTCTCTGCCGCCATTACCGACCACGGTACGTTTTTACCATTTTCACCAGTCCAGTCTGCTCAATGGTGCTTAGCTAACCTTGGCCTTAGCTAACACAGGCCTGCTGAGCGATGCATGTGCATCGCTCATCAGAATTTGTTACTCGTATGCTCTCTTGACATGTACTGTAGGTTAGAACGTTAGTACATATTGCTGATGACTTTAGTCATTAACCTGGGAGCTTTGCTAATAACCAGTCAAAATACTGCTAGATTTGAGAGATACAATACAATGATTTACTATGCTGAGGAATTTGAACATTTACAGCATCTGTGTCAGTGCAATGGTAGGGGGTGGCTTTAGCTCAGGAGGTAGAGCGGGTAGGCCAATGATGCAAGGGTTGGCGGTTCGATCCCCGTTCCCTCCCAGCTGCTGTCGCTGTGTCCCTGGGCAAGACACCTAACCCTCCTTGCTCCCACCATCAGTGTATGAATGGGTGAATGTAGACTATCTACTGATTGTAAAGCGCTTTGGATAAAAGTGTATTTTCATCTGTGATTCCAGTCGTGAAATGGATTTCTAGGACTCTTTGACTGCCCCTGCCTATGGATTTATGAGACTTCTTGCCTTCTTGACTTCTTGCCTAATTTGCTGACCGGGACACGGACTGTCACGGTGGGTTTAACGCACCTCACTAACGACAGCAACCACTTTGCTTCTTGCGCCCGCCCTCATGGCAGCCACACCACGTTACCTAGCTAACGTTACAGCTGCTTCAGCAAGTTACATGTGTTTCCCTCTGTCTTTAGATGTCACCTGTACGTGGGTGACAACACATAAAATAAACCCATCATGAATAGTAAACAAAACACTACAATAAAAGCAGGCAATAATAATAATATATGATTTACAATAGCATCTCAGTATGACAACATCACTAACACATTACATTCAGGCGATGTCTTGTCACACACATGGTCTATGGGTGAGCTTTGAGGGAAAACGCGGGCCTGGCGGGGATCTGCACTCCACCGAGTGCACTTTTCTAGTCTAATATGGGATGGGTTTGATACGGTGACTGATAGAGGAGCACCAGAGAGGGTTCGGACAGGTCCCAGATCAGAACTCTGAACTCGGGTCAAAAGTCAAAGTTCAAGGTCACTGTGACCTCATGAACGCTCTTTCCATGCTTGTTAATCCATTAGCATAATAGAAAGATTAAAGTACATTTAGTATATGAACCTAAATACTCTTCTCTGGGTTTGTACACTAATAGAAAATAAGAAGAGAAAACTTGCATACTTGGCTTCTCTCCAACAATTTAGAAAAATAATAAAAAATGCAGAAGTCTCAAAAGTGAAAAAGCAACTCAAACAGTTCATAATGAAAAAGAGGAAGAAGCCTCCGGCCTGCATGAACAGTCTTTTATATATCTTCCTCAACAATTTCTTACTCAGCATTTCTTTGCTCACAGTGCTGACATGGGCATATTTTACGTAAGAGGAAATCATTATATTTGTGACAGCTGCTATATGTTGAAGTTAAGTTGAAGCCTAATCAATAATATCACTTTAGTTATTTTCAATTATTAAATGTTAGTTAATTCCAGAGTTTAGCCTTTGGATTCTGTGTAGGCTACTTGTTGTCTGTATGACTTCAATTTTTCTTTACCATCTCTTAATCTTTTCTTTTTATTTTCATCATAGTTTTTCTCTCTGTTTGGCCTCATCAGGCATCTGAGCTCGATCCTTAGGCCTCTGAATCAGATGAATCTGGGTCTCGGTCAGATCTGATCCTGACAATATGTGAAATAAAAGTAGGCTACAGTGTGTCCTATCTCAAACTGAGCGGTATCCTATGAGTAATGAAACGTGGAATGGCATCTCTCTGGTGGGTCAAATACTGACATAATCGAGATAAGTGAATAAACTGACAGTCCAATCTTAATGTCTTACCTATACAGACGACACCGGCATCCAGATCATGGCCGCAGTTTGAATTCCTTCTATATGGGCACTCGATGAGTGAAGTCTCATTGCCAGTACACTGAACATGAGCCATCCAGATGTCATCCTCTCCGCGTCCAAAATAGGCTTCGCGTTTGGCCTCGAGAGCTGCCCCACAATCAAGCTCTCTACACACCACATCAGCGTCCTCAAGGCTCCAGTAATCATCACACACCGTTCCCCATCTGTTTCTCTGCTGGACTTCCACTCTACCAGAGCATCGATTATTTCCGTTGACCAGCCTAACTGCTTTATAGTCTGCCAGGTTAAAAAGTCAATAACGGTTAGTAACAAAATATCCAAAAAGAGAAAAGACTTGAATTTGTATTCCACCATCAGTGAAAACATTTCTATATGACTCGAATTCCCATTTTAAACTCATTTTGCATTAAAATACAGTTTTGTTCAGTCTGATTCTCTATCTCATGTTACTCAGTTAAAAAAACAGACCATGTAATCACATACATTTGGACAGACATATTGGATTTACAGTAATTGCACATTCTCATTGGATTATTGCAGATGAGATCAATTTCCTAAAAGTTCAATTACCGGTATGTATGTTTTTATTACAATTAAACAATTAAAAAATATTTTTACACAAGGATAACATACTTTTGCAGACAACAGGAGCATCCACACAGCTTCCATTGACTTCTTGAATGCTGCACAGTGCGAGAGAGCTCTCATTTCCTAAACATCTTGTTTCAACTCCAATCATCTGACTTCCCTCATCAAAGGATGGAGATACAGGCTGAATGCCAGGACAACTCATTTCTACACACAACACTTCCGCTGCCTTGCCCCAATCACTATTACACACTCTTCTCCAGTGGCCATCATGGTAGACTTCCACTCTACCGGAGCACCGAGTAGTCCCATTGACCAGCCTGACATTCTCTGCAAACAAAATTTAGAGACAATGAAACAAAATTCAACAATAATACAAGAATTGACAATCAGAATTCAATAGAATGTGCAGGATTGCTTTTTACCTTTAAGTTTTTGAGGGTTAAATTACAAATTACTTTATTTGTAAGTGTTTACATAGGCTTAAGTTACATAGCAAGGAACACTTCACACTTAAAGTCCCTGGAAACCAAAATCCACAAAAACCTTCTAACTATTAAATTTAGGGTCTTATGTGAGTAATTGTGTCGTTCAGAAAGTGGTTGACATTACTTTCAACCCTAACCCCAAAAATCTACACTTTTCTACAAGGTCTGGATTTCCATTTCCTCATTGAAGAGAGCGGTGCGCGCGGTGCAAAAATGCATGATCTTATCACGTCATAAGATTTAATCGAATCACACACACGTATGCACGCACGCGCGCACACACACAACGTAGCGCTGGAGCAGTTAGGCTAATGGGGGAGCAGTTGCCATAAGCGTCAAAGATTACTTCCATGGGTTTACATTGAGTTTGGTCGGAAAGCCCAAGTCGTTTCATGGGTTGCTCAAGGGTACCATGTTAGTAACAAGTGACGCACAAGGGACGGGACAAAGCGTCAATATGCTACGCGCTCGGAATGAGAACGGGTTGAAATCTCATGACAGGATGAGCAAGAGTCTGGGTGTGTCAAGTACTGACATAAGATCAGTGAATAAACCCACAGTCCAATCTTAGGGCCCTATCGTTGTACGGCGTTATCGTTTGCGCAGCCGTTTGCGCACCTCTTATGCTATCTTCCCTGCGTCTTAAGCTATCGTCTGCCTCCACCATCCAGTTTTGCGCTGGAATCTAAGCACAGACACAGGTGTAGACGTGGCCCAGGCGTGTCCGTGCGTCTCTTCTCCTATCATCTGCCTCTCGCAAGTGTCATTTTGCGCTCTGGCGAAGATACCATTGCCATGTTCCGAGTGTAAACACAGGTTTGGGCGTTACCAATGCCAAAATAGGCGTTCCAGCCTATTGTGTTAGAAAAAATGGCCTTGAGTGCTCTCAATTTTAACGGCACCTAAAAGCAGGTCTTATAGCGCAAAAAAACCCACTATGCCAGGCGTACGCCTGAGCGCACACAGTATTCTCCGCGCAGTGCAGGAAATCCTCGCTTGGATACATTACGCACAGCATGGATGTCACTCTCTCCAACACCTCGCGCATGCACACACTCTTCCCTCCTCAGAATGCCATGTTGATTTTCAACTATAGCCTACATTGCAGAAAAAACACACCTTAAAAATTTGAATTCGTTTGTCATGGTTTTATTAGGCTACATAATTCCCAACCATACAGGTCTGTGGTGTAATCGAGGTAACAGTAGATTGCTTTTGAGAAAGTTGTGCTGGCACAGTACTAGGCTATACAGTAACCTCTCTCCCTGCAATTGCACCATGCAACAATAGCTTAACCCGAGTGGACAATTCTGATATAGGCTATTGAAATAGGCTAGAATTAAAATCTCACACATCCCTACCCTATTAAAGAAACAAATATTTTTAAATGTGTATGTTATAGCCTATACGAACGAAACGACTAATTACAGTAAACGCACGCTTTGGGACTTAATAACACCATGTGGATATTCACTGCGTAACTGCGCGGCAGCCCTTTGGTGTGTTTCAAATGGATCGTTCCATGAGCACCAATTTTCGTTATAGTTTCTAATGGTTTAACTGGTTCATCCTCCAATTCTCTCCCTCTCTTCCCTCTCTCGTTCTCTTTCTCTCTCTCTCACTCTGTCCCTCTGCTTGGCCACGGCACTCAGCGAGGAAGAAGCTGCTGTCGCAGACGTGACGGCAGTGACGCTGTGGCTGTTAAGGGGAGTGATCTTACACTTGTGAATACTGTTTTGGGCATAAATACGCCTATATGGAGGTTTGCGCGAGATGGCGGCAAGTGGAACCGGCCGGCACGCCCACAATTAGGGCTTTGCGTGGTATATTCCACCGCAAAACGGGCGCTAATGCAAAATGACTGCCTTTGCGACGATAAAACCCTTAGGGCCCTATCGTTGTACGCCGCTATCGTTTGTGCTGCGTTTGCGCACCTCTTATTGCTATCTTCCCAGTGTATTAAGCTATCGCCTGCCTCCACCGTACAGTTTTGCGCTGGGATGACACAGGTGTAGGCGTGGCCCAGGCGTGTCGGTGGGCCTCTAGCCTATCATCTGTGTTGCGCATTTGCGCAGTCTCATTTAGCGCTGTGGGGAAGATACCGTAGGTATGTGCCGAGCGCAAAGAGAGGTTTGGGTGTTGCCCATTCCAAAATAGGCGTTCCAGCACAATGTGTTAGAAAAAGGGGCCTTGGGTGCTCTCAATTTTAACGCCAGCAAATAGCTGGTCTTAGCGCAAACAACCCCACTACGCCAGGCGTAAGCCTGAGCGCAGACAGTATTCTCCGTGCAGTGCAGGAAATAATTGCTTGGATACATTTACGCACGGCATGGATGTCACTCTCCTCGCGCCTGCACACACTCTTCTCTCCTCGAAATGCCATGTTGATTTTCAACTATAGCCTACATTGCAGAAAAAACACACCTTGATTTAATTAAAAATGAGAATTCGTCTGTCATGGTTCTATTAGGCTACATAATTCCCAACCATACAGGTTTGTGGTGTGAGGTAACAGTAGATTGCTTTTGAGAAAGTTGTGACGGTGTTGTGCCAAGCTGCCTCTCCCCACCCTGGCCGGCCCAAAACACCCAGGGCACCGACCCGTAGTGTCCGGCCAGTACAGTAACCTCTTTCCCTGCAATTGCACGCATGCAAGACCAGCTTCTCCACAGCGCGGATGGCGTGACCACAGTCAATGGCTTAACCAGAGTGGACAATTCTGACACAGGCTATTGAAATAGGCTAGAAGTAAAATCTCACACATTCCTACCCTATTAAAGAAACAAATATTTTTAGATGTGTAGGCCTATGTTATAGCCTATATGAACGAAACGTCTAATTACAGTAAGCGCACGCTTTGGGACATCACTGCGTAATTGCACAGCGGCCCTCTCTCTCTCCCCTCTCTCTCACTCTGTCTCTCTCTCTCACCCTCTCTCTTTTCTCTCGCTGTTTCTCTGCTCTCAGCAAGAAAGAAGCTGGTGACGTGATGGCGATGACGCTGTGGCTTTTAAGGGGAGTGATCTCACCTTGTGAATCCTTTATGGGCATAAACATGCCTATGGAGGTTTGCGCTGAGATGACGTGAAGCGCAGCGGGCCGACACGCCCACAATTAGGGCTTTGCGTGGCGCTATTCCAGCGCAAAATGGACGCTAACGCAAAATTACCGCCATTGGGAAGATAGAGCCCTTAATGTCTTACCTATACAGATGACACCGGCATCCTCATCATGGTCGCATGAATTGCTTCTATATGGGCACTCGGTGAGTGAAGTCTCATTGCCAGTACACTGAACATGAGACATCCAGATGTCTCCCTGTCCACGTCCAAAATGGGCCCTGCTTTTGGCCTCGAGAGCTGCCCCACAATCGAGCTCTCTACACACCACATCAGCGTCCTCAATGCTCCAGTAATCATCACACACCGTTCCCCATCTCTTTCTCTGCTGGACCTCCACTCTACCAGAGCATCGATTAGGTCCGTTGACCAGCCTAACTGCTTTATAGTCTGCCAGGTTAAAAAGTCGGTTAGTAACAAAATATCCATATTCATTTTGCATTAAAATACAGTACTGTTCAGTCTGATTCTATATCTCATGTTACTCAGTTAAAAAAAATAGACCATGTAATCACATACATTTGGACAGACCTATTGGATTTACAGTCATTGCAAATTCTCATTAGATTATTGCAGATGAGATAAATTTCCTAAAAGTTCAATTACCGTTATTTATGTTTTTATTACAATTCAAAAACAAACTTAATGCTTTTTACACAAGGGTGACATACTTTTGCAGACAACAGGAGCATCCACACAGCTTCCATTGACTTCTTGAATGCTGCACAGTGCGAGAGAGCTCTCATTTCCTAAACATCTTGTTTCGACTCCAATCATCTGACTTCCCTCATCAAAGGATGGAGATCCAGGCTGAATGCCAGGACAACTCATTTCTACACACAACACTTCCGCTGCCTTGTCCCAATCACTATTACACACTCTTCTCCACTGGCCATCATGGTAGACTTCCACTCTACCGGAGCACCGAGTAGTCCCACTGACCAGCCTGACATTCTCTGCAAACAACATTTAGAGACAATGAAACAAACTCAACAATAATGCAAGAATTGACAATCGGAATTAAATAGAATGTGCAGGATTGCTTTTTACCTTTTAAAATTTTGTGTATTCTTAAAGTCGAACTGAACCCGTATCGTCACGTGCGTCGCAGTCCGTTTTAGACTGAAAACATAATTTGTCTGAGATGACAAATTGAGAGGCGGGTCATAGTATCATGTCGATGATTTGATTTGACAATTCTGTCGACTGGCTTTGGCATTGGTCAATCATGGCGTGTTCCACCCCCAAATCGAGTGGGATTCAGCGTTTTGTCGTGCTACGTGAGTGGGATCCGCGGAGTACCAGGCAGCCAGCTGCTTCGTGCGGAGGGAGCGGACAATCCGATGAATGGGTGCTGCCCGCCCGCCTGGAATCTCCGAGGGCAGACCCCGGACAACCACGCTCTCAAACGCTCTCAAGCGCGTGCCTTTTACGCTATTTCTGTAAATACGATATCCCTGGAATGCGCGTTTTAACGAGCCAGTTACATTTCTTTGCATTCTTAGAGATTATAGTTTTTGTTTTTTGTTCATATTTCTAACAATTGGCCAAGTTAGTAGTTAGTTTATGGGATAGGAATTCTGCAGATGACAGGCACTAGGCGCCATTTTCTACTTCATTTGGAAGAGAAAATGATCCTGAAATGAAGATTTGATTGACAGCTGCATGTCGTGATATGATTGGTTGAAATGGGGTAGAAATTTGATAGTACAAGGTGACGTCAGCAAACTGTACATTACTGTTATCAATGAAATCTTGAAAAATGCACTTTTGATGTGAAAAAGTGTGAAAAACTAAAGAAATTAGACTTTTGTGATTTTGTTTGCATACATTATTAAATAGGTGCACTGCATATAGATATTTGAACGAAAAGAAAAGAAAAGTCATTTATGAGTTCTTTAAAGGCTTAAGTTACATAGCAAGGAACACTTCACACCTAAAGCTCCATCACACCAGCCGCGACACCTGCGACTTAAAACGAATGTGGGCCAGGGGTGTAAAGTGGGGGCTAATGTAGGGGGGTACAGCCCGCCCTCTCGGATCAGATGCATTTTTGAACTCGGCCTTCATTCTGATGTCAACTACACACCTGTAATGTTTTGTGACTGCATCTTGCACGGTTTTGATGCTATCATGCTAACAAAATCTGTCCAGAGACAGACAGACAGACGGACATAAACAGCGTTGGGCAAGCTAATTAAAAAAAGTAATATACTACATATTACTAGTTACTTTCATTTGTGTAGAGTGACTTGTTACTTATTACACTACTTTTGCGTTACATTCACCAAAATAACCGCAAATAACCATCGAAAAAATAATGTAAACCGTCCTGAAGTCAGTGTAAACTGTCCAATATTCTAAAGGTTACTTTTTTATTTTGTTCTTGTCATATCTAGTGGTTATTTGCATAAAAACACACAATTTGATTAGGAAATTATTGTATCCTTATTTAAATCTGTGCTTTGATTTTTGTGTGTGTCAGCTTTTCCTTCTGATTGGCCTCAGTAGGCATTTCTGTGTTGGATTCTGTCTGCAACCAATAGGGTCTGACTGATCTGATCTGGGTCAGATGATCCACTGATCCTGACAACCTGAAATAAAAGCAGGCTACAGTGTGAGTCAAACTGAGCAGTATCCTATGGGTAATGCAAATCTCATGACAGGACAAGCAAGAGTCTGGGTATGTCAAGTACTGACATAAGATGAGCAAATAAACCCACAGTCCAAAGTTATAACGTCTTACCTGAACAGACGACACCGGCATCTTCACCATGGTTGCAGTTATTTTGACCAAAGTCTTTATGTCGGCACTCGATGAGCGAAGTCTCGTGGCCAGTACACTCAACATCATCCAGCCAGATTTGTCCCTGTCCTCTTCCAAAGTGAGCCCCTGCTTTGGCCTCGATAGGTGTCCCACAATCGACCTCTCTACACACCACTTTAACATTGTCAAAGGTCCACAAATCATCACACACCGATCCCCAGCTGTGCCTGTGGAAGACCTCCACTCTACCAGAGCACCGCGTAGGCCCGA
Source organism: Poromitra crassiceps (assembly GCF_964638095.1). Lineage (NCBI taxonomy): Eukaryota > Metazoa > Chordata > Actinopteri > Beryciformes > Melamphaidae > Poromitra > Poromitra crassiceps. The sequence goes on along the minus strand of NC_139630.1, from coordinate 52,082,360 downwards.
CCAGTTTAATTTGATGAGAATCTGTTGAATTTCAAAATCAGAAATAGCAATAATAGCTGTATTGGATATGTCACCATGAACTCAGTACTTGTCTTCAAGCCTGGGCTTTCACAAGTCGGGTGATGATTTATGCATATAGGTTTTAGCTGTAGAAAGTTAAGGGAATTTACTGACCTGTAAACAGTGGTAGATTCAGTAGACCTAAAGCAGAAGTCAGAGAGCCATAATAAATGGACAACAAACTCAGATTTGGTCATGAGTCATTTAAACAGTATTGTCTTTTAACACTGTAACACTACACAGCAGCCGACGTACATGTCTGCTATGACTATCATTGCTTACCCTGTGGAATTTGGAACATCTGATATTTTATTTAAGCTTAAAATTAAATGATTTTATAATGTGAAAAGTTATGATATGCATATCATATAGTGTTGTTCTTGTTTGAGCAGTTTAGTTTGAAATAACGTTTGTCATAGGCCACTAATAGTTTTTTAATATATTTTATTTTACATTTTAACATTTTTCAGAATAACACATGGAGAAATAAAACAAAAACAGGCCCAGACACAGAGAAAAAAAAGGAAAAGGAAGAAAAAGAATATATATATATATACATACACACACACACACACACAGCCACATAACCAGCTACCAGCCACATAAGGTGCTCTTGTGCTTCTAAGAGATGCCGTGCGTGGGACCCCGCGCAAGGGGTCCGCGACTCACCCGTCGCCCCTGACCTCATCAAGATAGGCCAGAAACGGGTATAGGCTACTAATCGTTGAAGGAGCATCATTAAAAACAGTTAACCTCAAAACAAACAAAAGAAGTAAAGAAAGATGAGAATAATGTATGTATACATTTTGCACTATTTTGTGGAATTTTGGGGGAAAACTTAGCTATTTTGAATATACTGTATTCGTTATATCTTTTAGCTGGAGAATTTAATATTTTGAATGAACATTAGAAAATGAAAACTCACCTATTGACAGATAAAGAAGAAAATGCATTTCTTTGGTCTTTATAGCAGAAATGAAGACCATATTGTGTCCTCAGTGTGGAGCAAATCCTGCAACAGAGGTCCAAAACTCTAAACTGCACAAATCCTGTGACCGGGATGAAAAGCAGAACAGAAAACACTACACTATGCAAAAAAGATTGAAAGTTGTTTATTTCAGCAATTTTACAGGTTGATCAAAACCATTGTCTTTAGCAACACTGAATTATTTTGCTGTAACAATAAAATCAAATAATGTGCTAAAAGAATAAAATTTGCAATTCTCTAAAATCCTTGTCTGGCGACCTGCGACCTCCTCCCTGGGGGGTGGAGGGGGTAGCCATGCTCTAAAGTTGGACTTTAGCAGCTTTCTGGCAAAGCCAAGACACAGTTGAGTGTGTCTCTCTGATAGAGTGCACAATCAGAGTGCAGAGAGCCTCTAGGTACCCTGAATACTTCTAGCCAACAATTATTTTACAAGCCCGTTTCTGCATGCTTTCCAGCCTTTTTGCCTGGTCTGTAGTCAGGGAACTGTGCCAGACGGAGGCTGCATATTTCAGCACTGGGTGCATGTAGCCTGTGTAGATGGAAACAAGTTCTGGGTCTCGCACACCACATTTTTTCAGGCGACGCAGAGCAAAGAGCTTCCTGTTGGCTGAGGTCAACATGCGGTGCCCCTGGCTGTCCCATCGTAAACTTTCATTTCATTTTCTCAAATCCAATATAAATATGGAGTTCCTTCTTTTATTATCTATTTCGATTTTTTCAAATAAGAAATTTAGTTAATACTGAGCAGGGTTCTCTTCAAGAACCCAAACCATCAGAAATTGATGTTATATTAAATAATAGGGAAAAGAACAAGAACATTTATATCAAGGATTAACAAAGCTCTTATTGGAAGTTTAATGGTAAATACAGACAATGTAAGACAGAAGCGGGAACAAGATCTCCATATTGAAATACAGCAAGAGGATTGGTCGTATATTTGTATGAAACTTCATAAATGTTCCTTGAACCTAAGACATAAGTTAGCTTTATTTAAGATGGTACATACAGTGAACTATACATAGGGTGTTCCTCCAGAGAAACGTAATAAAATGAACAAGATGTCATTTATCTGCTGGCGTTGTAAAAAACAAAAAGGCAAATTTTTTCATATGTTTTGGTCATGTGATCCACTTTGTTTATTTTGTAACTCTGTAATCAAGATAATATCACATTGTTTACATGTATCTATTCCCCTTTCACCTCGCCTATGGTCCCTATCGTTGCAAAAGAGGTAATTTAGTGTCTGCACTGGTTTTGCCCTCGTTTAAAGCCGCACGCAATGCAAATTGGGGGCATGCACAAGCGCATGCCTGTTATAATTGTACTGGACAATGACATAGGTGTGCCACATGCCAAACCAGGCGTTTCGGCGCAAAAATGTGGGGATAGATGCCATTATCCTATCATCAGCAGCGTGCAATTACTTTGCGCTAAGAGCTTTTAAAAGCACCATATTCTCTGTGCTGCGCAGCGCAGAGTGGGGACACCTCGGCATTCCGAAATGTCGGCACTCCGAAATACCGGCATTCCGACAAAATTGAGATCTGTCTCGCCATTGCGAAAGAACCCTCCCCCAGACCCTAACCTCCCCCAGAACCTAACCTCTTGGCGAAACATTTTTTGGAGATAAAAAGGGCCGCCTCTCCGAAAGCATAGAAGTCAATGATCGGAATGCCGACACTTCGGAATGGCGAGCTGACCCCGCGCAGAGTAACATTCCTTTTGGATATGTCATTACGCATAGCCTTGCCACGCCAGGACATAAAATTCTGCTGCTAAAATTGGGTATTAGCAGATAATTCAGTGAGGCAATCAACTATAACTCACTGAGAAACTTCTATCACATCGCAAAGAGGGAAATTAATTGAGAAAACTTGTTGGACAATGGACATAGGCTATTCACCTTCACCTATCCCATAACCCGGAGGGTCGTTGGCACCACAGACGATCTGTCAATAACCTCTCTCCATCTCTCCCTGTCCTCGGCACGAGTGAGTCCACTCTATTACGCATGGAGAGAATTACAACATATTGCATGCCTTGCGCAAAAACACGGGACGGGGATCTGATTGGTTTGATTGATGTAACGCCCAGTCATTGCCTGGCCACACCTGTGAATAATTCTGGTGCTTAAGACCGCCCAAATCCCGTTTGCGCTGGCATTTGGGGGCGCAGATGATTTGACACGACTCTAATTTGCGCCTGCGGCAGGTGTTGTGAACGTTTCCGCATCCCCGCCAAGAATTGCATCTCCACCATATTTCGGGGCTGTTTTAACTTAGAAAACATGGAGGTCACGTCTACCCAGACAATTATATAACTTTTAAACAGTTACATTTCTGTATAAATCATTACAATATGCTCCCGTGAGGTGGGGATGCGCTTAGCTGCTGCCGGGCGGGGGTGCAAAACTCTGCATAATACCTGGACACTTGCGCAAGGCAGACTGCTATTGTTAAGGCACACAAACAGGTGCGCAAGCGCAAATAGGGGATATCGCCTGTACCAAGATAGGGCCCTATGGGCTCTATTCTCCCACAGGCCATCGGCGCTATTACGGGCCTTAACCGCAAAAAAACGTGCCTTGCGCCTGTTTCGGCAAGATAGCAATAGGCTTTAGGCTGCCAAATGCGCTTTAGGCCGAATGGGCGTGGCGCAGTCCCAAAGTGGGCGTGTCGGCGCTAAATACCAGCCTAGTGATATCTTGGGACCTGGCGTACATTTAGCGCTTTGCGCTTTTGAAAAGCAGGCCTATTCTGTGCCTTCACTGCCTCTTCTCTGTCACCCTTCTCTCTCTCTCTCTCTGAGTTCCCAGCATGCATTGTGTTTCTCCATTTCGCTACTAAATAGCAACCAAATGAGCCAAAATAGATATAAAAGGTAGTTCTAAATTAATGTGTAATGGTAACACAGCCTGCCATTGTCAACATTTCAATATTGGACCAAATAAAACATCGAAATGAAAACACCACCCTATGTGAAACATATATGTCCTCCTGGGCCTATATATACCCCTTGTCGAGTTAACGTGATTTAGAGAAGTAACAGCGGAACGCGCTTCGGAACGCGCTTCTAATGGCATCTGCTATACTGTGATGTCCCTCCAATAACTTGGCCCTATTTCACATTTAGTTTTACAATAAAAACACATTTATGCAATGACTTGACATAATGTAGGCTATATTTATGTGCATCATCCTTCCTGCAGCAGGCGAGAGAAAATGATATCTTTCTGGACAAACTTTCACCAATCTAATAGGCTATATTTTTCTAGCTGATGCATAGAACATTATTTTCACTTTGATCTTGCTATAGTGTAGCGTATTTACATGCTTGCAGTATTTAAACTGCAGTTAGATTGGTTTGAGAAGCATCATAATATGGAATAATAGCCGATATATGGAGACAGACGGGATGAAGGGAGGTGGGGGGGGGGGGGGATCAGAGGCTTGGGTTTCGTCTGGTTTTGCGGGACCAGTGGAATTGGAGCTAAAAAGGCAAGCGTGCCATTCGTTTATTGCACTTATCCAATGAGCATGACAGTGCATAATTTTACGCCTAAAAGGCGTGGTTGTAATGCTTTGGGCTGCATCTAGCGCCAGCACGACGATATCAAGTGTGCCTGTCCACGCCCACTGCTTTGATCTGCGCCTGCCGCTCGGCCTAGAAACTGCGCCGATGCAACGATAGGGCCCTATGTCTTTTGGGAACTTGTAGGTCTGATAGGTGGGATACATATGCAAGCAAATACATAGATCTTGCCCTGTTGGTAGCTAGGAAATGCATAGCTTTAAATTGGAAAGCATCCAACCCCCCAGCTGTAGTTCACTGGTGGAATGAATATCGTGTTAACGAACATTGGACAGACGGATGGACAACCCGGATCCATAATACCTCCGGCCTGGCTATCGCCGGCAGAGGCATAAAAAACAAACGTGGGCTTTTCTTTTCGCATGCTAGAGATGATGGTTTATATGAAGTTATATTGTCTCTGCTAGCACACATCAGCTGACCGCAAACAGGCAAGATGCGTTGCAAACTATGCTAAAAACCCTGATTGAGACGCATATTCCGAATGTGCTGTATACATGTCCAAATAATGCTCCTAAAACCCGAATCATATCGGCATATACCTCGTCTTAATCAGAAAATGCTGAATTTGGAAAACGGCCAAATTCGGAAAATCCAACCAAAATATGCTGTTGCATGACACTTATCAAATTCAGAATATTGTCATTTTCAGAATAATAGTGGAATATTGTGTGCATGTAAATGTAGTCAATGTCAGGTCCTTCAGTTAAAAAAGCTTGGGCATACTGAGTGACAAGCAAATTAAAAAATAACACTTCATATCAAAAATATTCCCGACCCCTTCACTAAACTGTCACAAGAGAAAATGATGCTGCTGATTACACCGGCATTATACATAGTAAAATATATCATACAACTATTCACATTTCTAGCATACTGTATCAGTGTATGAACTATGTAGCTACGCTAATCTCAACATTAGTTTCACTTAAAATGAGATATACAAACTAGAGCCCGACCGATATATCGGTTCGACGATATTATCGGCCGATATTGGCCGATTACCGATATATCGTATCGGCCGATATGGTGCGCCGATATTGCAGATTTTTTTTTTTTTAAGTTATAGGCAGCATGTTGTGTATATTTGATATTTTTTCTTAACTATTTGTTCTATTGTGTTGTTGTATTTCTAGTTATTTATAATTATTAAATTCCCAGTTAAGTTTACTGTTTCATTGCATTGAGTTTATTAATAAGCTGTAAAATATCCTGCCTACATTACATATTTCAATTCATGTCAATTATATCTTTGTCAAGTGTTTGATATTCGAGGGTTGCTGATGTGGTGCCTCCTCTGGTCGTTAAGGGCGCCTGTTCGGAGGGAGGGGAACTCGTTGGAATAGCGTGATCCTCCCACGTGCTATGTCCTACCGGTGAAGCTTCCCCTGTCAGGTGAAAAGAAGCGGCTGGCTAACTGCCCATGTGGAAGCATGGAGCCAGTTTTCGGCTCTCCCCAGATTGGCAGAGGGTGGAGCAGCAACCAGGATAGATAAATTAAAAATTAGCACTAATGGGGGATAAAAATTTGATAAAAAAAAAAGAATATCGGCCGATATTATCGGTATCGGAATTCTTTTACTCCCTAATATCGGCATCGGCCTCAAAAATCCAGTACCGGTCGGGCTCTAGTACAAACATATTTACTATACCGGCCCCCTAATCTTCCTATCTATCTTAAAATGTGTGCAATCACACTTTATGACATATTTGTTCCTTGAGTCATTTCTAAATGTAATGCCATCATTTTGGTTATGAGTGAATGAGTTGGTCAAGCTCGTAACACATTTGCCCAGTCAAGTCTTCAGGGGCATTTCTCTCAACGGAGTCACCAAAATAAACGTTGTCTTCAGTGCTGCAAACATTTCTGTAGTCATTGTTGCATCTCATGTTGTAGTCCCTGAGGAGGATAAGAACAAAATGAACAATACTCTCTTAGTGATAGGCTAAATGTCGCTCTCAGGTCTTTCAGGTAATTCTCAAATAAAATGTATATATCTTGGCAAATATCATCAGCTGCTTTTTCATTTTTTTTTTCCTACCTTCCGTCAACTGCTCCATCTCCTTTGTCTTCTGTTTCTGGTTTCATTACCACTCCAACTCTTTGATTAAACCAAACGATGGCACCTGCAAAGTGGACATATTACTATAATGACAAAAGCAGTCATTCAGCTCTTTAAGCTAAAACCAAGTAAAGGTAAAATCATTATGTGACATTGAATGAAGAGGTAATGTTAAAGAGGACAGTGCAGCAGTTTTCTGATCTGTAAAGAGTAGTACATGTGTCACTCACGGGCACTCTGTCCTCTTCTTTTCCACACCAGGTAAGAGATGAGCAGCAGGAGCAGCAGCAGCAGTATCCCACACACAGCTCCCGAGATGAATGACAGGTGTGAGGCTGTTGAGATGGTCAGATCATGCAGGAGTAAGGAACATTCAGAGAAAATAGCTAGTCACAGAATATTTACTTTAAAATATAATTAAATCTCCTGGACATTGGTGAGTACTGGATCTTACCTAATACCGTGACTTGGAGCGACTTGGAGGGAGCAGAACAGAAGGACGATGTAGAGACGTTGAGACCGTAGATGCAGCTGTACTCTCCCTGGTGTTTATAATCCATTGTGAGGAATTCAAAGGAAGCCAAGTAGAAGACAGAGGAGTTGACAAATGCCTGCTTGGGTTCAGTAATGCTCAAGTTAGACATCGTCAGATAGAAGAAACCCCCAGGATATCTGGAATGAATGGAGCACTTAATGGAGAAACTGCTGCCCTTGGTGACCTCCACTTTGTCAGGGCTGAAGACCACCACTTGTGGAGATGTCAGAGAGATGCTGGGCTGCTCCAAAGTCACTGAGGAACACAGACACAGACTTATGTGAGTAAATAGTAGACATAATGAAACCCTACTCCTACTGTCTGTTAGAATAAAAGTTTATTCAGTGTTTTGAAATCCAAAAAGTCGGAGAAAAACCCTCTTTACCCTGGCGTTTCAAGACTTAGCTACATTGATTTGGTAGGCAAGTGCATGTTTTTAATTGCATTTTCTGTATTTTATATCTAATAGTGTTGTTGACATTGGTAATACTTTGAAACAATAAAGTAATACAGGCCCATATGATACAATGGGTTAGTAGGGCGTTCCCTACAAATTAAACTCTTCAAGGGTGTAAGCGAACATTTCCCAAATATATATGGCCAAAATAAATACAGATTGGAAATTTCATTGGTAATTGAAACTGAAATATTTCGATCTGTGTTTTGGATCTCATGTAAAAATTGAGCGCACTCAGTAGAGTGCATACTTCCGACAAACTTTCGACAAAGCTTTGCGGTGTTACATGAATCTGTTATAATATATAATAATATATAAATATAATATAATAATTAGGTGCCTTGTTGTAATTGGCCACGCCCACTGTTACACCCCCATTTTGCAAGTGGGCATGGAAAGTTAATCCGTTGAAAACATTTCGTGCAAATCCATTCTTAAAGGTCCCAATTCGTGCAGCTGTAACCTCTTAAAAACGTGTGTCTCTGGTCCATAAAACATGATTCTCGATTAATTTGTCGAAAATATAGCAACCCCGTTTGTTGTGACGGAGTTGTCCCTTCCTCATCTCGTTGCGTCCCAAGAATGGTCTGTTTCTATAATATATTCAGAACTAACAGTTCCCATTGGCCGCTGAGGGAGAGCCCGCCCCAGGCTCCCAGCGGCCAATCAGATTAGCGTCTGTGGACCAGCACGCTAGGTTGTGTCCACAACTAACGCTATCGCTAACTTAAAGTCCCTGGAAACCAAAATCCACAAAAACGTTCTAACTATGTTATTTAGGGTCTTATGTTAGTAATTTTGTGCCTCCGAAATTATTATACATTACTTTCAACCCAAAGCCTTAAAATCGCCACTTTTCTACAAGATTCTAAAAAGTACTTCCTCATTGAAGACAGCAGTGCGTGAGGTGCTAAAACGCAGGAGCTTATGACGTCATAAGCTCTATATAACCTTTGTACACGCGCGCAATCCGCACCCACCTATGGCAAGTCCGTTCTTTGCCCCCAGTGACAGCGCTGCCTCGCTGTCCGTCTCCTCTGTGTGCTGTCTGCCAAGCGCTATGCTTGTGAGATTAGCAAGGTGTCGGGTTTCAGGCCATTCTCTCTCTCTCTCTCTCTCTCTCTCTCTCTCTCTCTCTCTAGAGAGAGAGAGAGACAGAGCCACGGAGCAACGCGCGAACACACACACTCAGAGAATGGCCTGAAACCCGACACCTCTCTCTCTCTCTCTCTCTCTCTCTCTCTCTCTCTAGAGAGAGAGAGAGAGAGAGAGAGAGACAGAGCCGCGGAGCAACGCGCGAACACACACACTCACACACACACACACACACACGGTGTGTGCACTCATCTCTTTCTTTCTTTCTCCGTTTCCCCCCCCCCCTCTCTCTCGCGTTCTCCGAGAGACAGAAATTTCCCTGCTGTAGATGGGACACGCCCACACATTCCGCGGGAGATAATACACTCTAAAAAATAATGAAATCTCATGAGTTTTGCCATGGCTGTCAAACCTAAATTTATATACTTTGCGACGTTCATCATCGTTCAAATTTGGCTGGTGGCTTATTAACATAGGGTCCTGTGATGTGATTAACTCAAAATGCTAAATAATAAAGAAATATTTCTGGTTTCCAGGGACTTTAACGTTGCTACGCTAAAGAGGACATCTCAAAATGCCTAGACTTACCGAATGCACCTCCGCAGTTGCTGGATCACGTACAGTTGGCGTCGCTCCAGCTAGAAGTGTTAATTTTGTGGCTATAGACAAAATGGTGTAGGTAGCTTGTGTGAGAGAGACCCGCGCAGTATGCTTGAGGACCATCGTGACGTCCCCGATACCCCGTCTGGGAAACAGAGCGTTTTGGGGGTGTGGCTTGAAGGAGACTGCAGGGGGAAGCTGGATAGGGACAAATCCAACTGTGGCAGTTCAGAGCTTGTGACCACTCATTACAGGGAGGGATGACAGCAGTATATATGCATTTACAAGTAAAAACAGCTTTTGCACGGAATGGGACCTTTAACCTTTTGAGATATCCTGTGGGCAAACAGGAAAAAACTGAGGCAAAAACATGCCCATAATAAAACTGTTATTTAAAGGTCTTGTATACACTGACTTTCACAATTTCGAAACAATCTTTGTGTGTCTGCAGACACGTGTACTGAAATACTTAAAACTGGGTATAGCTCTGAAACCCTCACTCATTTACCATTGTTTCAAATCCAAAATACATTACATTACATTACATTACATTACATTACATTACTTCATTTGGCAGATGCTTTTATCCAAAGCGACTTACAATAACACATTTTTGTCAGCAATAGAGCAATCAACTATGCAACACAGTCTATGACAACTACAACTTCTGAAGGAACAGTGGTACAAGTTTAGTTTAGGTTAGTAGTTTTTTTGTTGTTGTTTTTTTTTAAGAGAGAAAGAAGTTACTTCAAGAAGGGCCCAAAATATTGTGTTTAAAGTGCTCCCATATATTAGTGTTTCAACTTGAGCACCCCCCAACACCATTTTCAGTGTTTCATTGGCTACATAGTGCTTATGGCAGAGGTTCTCAAATGTTTTTCAGCCAAGGACCCCTTATAAGATAGAAAATATACCGGGGACCCCCTCATTCTGATTTGTGATTTTGGGCTAAGCTTAATTGTTTCCACGGTAACATGCTTGACTTTTAAATTGATAGGTTTGTTAGATTAGAATGTAAGACATGAAACATTTTAGATTTAAAGCATACAATGTTTTCGTTGAACTATGAAGCTTTTGCACACACAAAAAAGTTTTTATTTTTATTTTCCTGACTTTTCGCGGACCTGGCAAAGTGCCACGGACCCCTGGGGGTCCCCGGACCCCCATTTGATAACCACTGGCTTATGGTGTTTCAGAAGCTGATAACTGCTGTCTCTAACAGCATATTTGCTATCATGTGCAACCAACCACATTTTCAATTTAAAGGGATAGGCCAACATTTTGGCAGTTTAGGCCATTTGCCATATTGTCTATATTAAAACTAGAACGTACATGGCTTTATTTTCCATCATCAGTAGTGCTTATGCGCTGTACAGATGACTGCACACAGCACATGTGCCACATGGCAAACAAGGAAGTAACTACAGTTATACTGTACACTCCAGTTAGTTTGGTTACTCTTTGTTTTGTTCTCGGTCTGGATTTACTACGAAAATGACCGTTTGACATAATTTTGGATTATTATTTCATCACGTGGTGAGTACAGGAGTCACAACATGTACATGTGAGTGTTTATGGTGCTGTTTGAATGTGCATTTTGGGCGACTGAACCGAAGGCAAATATCCCATTTACTGCCATTGTTAGCGCTAAGCTATTAGCATTTGAGGGCTCTACCACAGTTTGTACTGCAGTGCACACAGATTGAAAATAAAGCCATGTATGTTCTAGTTTTAATATAGACAATATGGCAAATGGCCTAAATTCCAAAAAAGTCGGCCTATTCCTTAAAAAAAAAGATGCTGACCTGTGACAGAGAGCTCAGCCAAATCCCCTTGTGGATAGCTGATGTCTTGATCGTCTATTCTCTTCTCATATTGGCAGTAGTATGACCCGTTATGGCTGAAGTCCACTTTAGAGATGGTGAAGGTTGCAGATCCATTATCAGAGTATTTTGCCATTCGGAATGTGCCTGCCTTGTTTTGCAAGACGAACGTCCCACCCACGTGTCCCTTTACCATCGTACAGTTGATTTCAACCCTGTCACCCCACTTTACCTCTGGACCAGGACTCACGGTGATTTGGGGCTTCGATGGAGTACCTGAGACAGATAATTGGTTGTAAATGTGATGTTTTCATTATGGCCAACTCAGTTTCATCCAACAACTATTTAGCGATGAATAAAAATGCAGTGAGGGATTTGAAGTAAGCCACGCCTCTTACCTAAACAGGTGACACTAGCATCTTCATCATGGCCACAGTTATTTTGTCCAAACCTGGGATGTCTACATTGAGTGAGAGCATTCTCTTGACCATTACACATTACATCATCCAGCCATATTTGACCAGTGCCTCTCCCAAAATGGGCTTTCTTATGAGCGGCGACAGCACGACCACAGCCAAGCTGTCTGCACACCACATGAGCATTATCCATCCCCCACTCATCATCACACACTGTTCCCCAACGGTCATCATGGAGGATCTCCACTCTACCAGAGCATTCCCCTGTTCCACCAACCAGTCTAATCGGCTCTGGAAATGACAAAAAATAAATAAAAAATACAAGGATTATTTGTGTAAAGGACGTCCTATGTACTCTCTGTCCATCCTTCGTGCACTCAGTTAGCTCCAGGGGAAAGGTGACTATCCCTAACCTGGCCGTTGTGCCTATAAGGTTACGGGTTCTTGTTCTGCCATTATTCTGGTGACCTTCACTGCTCCTCCTGAGGAGCAACAGGCTCAGAGTTTATGCCCAGTCCGTGCCTTGCACACTTACATGCACAAAATGAAGGGCTCACAAAGGGAACAGCTGTTGATCTCCTGGGCTAATCCTTGTTTGGGCAAGCCCATCTCCAAGCAACGCCTCTCACATTGGGTTGTGGACAGGGTGGGAATTACATGGAGGCCATCAGGCCATGGCCTGTGTTGCCCCTCCCTCTGGCCGTGATGCCCTGAGATCCCTAAGGCCACCTTGGCAGTGCCCTGCTAGCAGCCTGCTACTGTCAGTTGCTTTAAAAGCATCAGTGGTCTCAGTTTAATGTAGCCTATCCAATGCAAAGGATGGGAAATTGAATCATTTTAACACACATTTCAGAAAAATCACTCCTCAGTGATTAGGCCTTGTGCCCTAAAGAAATTGATGGCCTTGCCCCTAAAATGACAAAATTCCCACCCTGGTTGTGGAGGCTATCACCTTAACTTATACGAGTCAGTCACAGCCACATAGCCACCTCAGGGGCTCCGTGCGCACTCTACTCGTGCAGGATGATGTCAGATATTATAATGGTCTGATGACTGACGTATGATAGACAGATAATACAGTATATAGGCTACAGTAAATAGCTAGCGTTAGCCTCTGGTGTTATCTAGCTGTTAGCCGTTAGCTATGTTTGCTAACTAAGTGGCTCAAAATGCCATCGATAATAACTGTTGACCAGTTCGAGTCACGCTCTTTCCATAAAGCCCACCAGCGATATTTGATATTATAACAATGTTGTGGCTCTAAACTATTGTTTTGGAGATGCGGGGAGACTGTCATGGCGCCATGACTGCTTCCGGTATTTCCAGTGTGGGGGCAGGCAAAGAGTTTGATCAAGACAAGACGCGAAGCTGTTCTGCCTTCTTTTCTTCTTTTTTACAAACAGCGCGGCAGTCTCAGTCATGCTGCAGTAGTGGAACAAGCTATTACCCTTCGGTTCTTATCAGAGTAAGTTATTTTTCTCAGCGAGTATAAAATGTTTTTTCAACGTTGATTTTTCGTTGAAATCTGGGTGATATTGGGTTTGAACGTCTAAGACCTAATTCCACCCTCTTTTCAACTGGCTAAAATGCGGTTACATCAACGTGTCAAAAAACACAATTTGGTTAATCATTATTAATTAATTAATACACAGGACAAGATGTTACTATCCCTTGTGCCAAAATCCGAGGAAAAACACATTTAGAAGCCCAATCCAGAATAAAACAAGCTAACAGGCTAACAAACTAATAAACAAGACACAAATCACCAGTTACCTACCCTCAACAGCAGTATGAAGCATGTCATTGGGGTTTTCAAGTGGGCACCTTCCTTCACCGACGTTTCGTTAAGTTAGGCCCACGACACCTCAAGAAGGCTTAACGGTGTAATCCAGCGTCCTGGAAACACCCCCCTCCATGCTACCACCGCACAACTGCATATTACCTCACTATCTAAGCCTAGCTATCCAGGTCGGTTCGGTATGACATTCCTGCACACCACCACTGTCAATGATTCAGCCCTGTTGATGCGGACCGTTAATCATGACCAACAACAAACAAACAATCCCTAACTACACCACCACTGTCAATGATTCAGCCCTGTTGATGCGGACCGTTAATCATGACCAACAAACAATCCCTAACTACACCACCACCGTCAATGATTCAGCCCTGTTGATGCGGACCGTTAATCATGACCAACAACAAACAATCCCTAACTACACCACCACTGTCAATGATTCAGCCCTGTTGATGCGGACCGTTAATCATGACCAACAACAAACAATCAATCTGACCTTAGCGAGCTCCCCAGCTAGCATGTTTCCTCCTTATCCACAGCCATTCACTTGCTCGTTCTGCTGCCTGAGACATGTTGCTAACCGCACGTTTCAGGCTCCGTCCCCGAATGCCCAACTCAGTTAGTAAGGCAATAACGGACTTTGCCACAAAACCACGGCAGCCCACCTCTACAGGCCGCACTCGAGCCCTCCAACCTCGCTGCTCTGCCTCTGCTGCCATTTCAGCATACCTAGCTTTCTTGCGCTCATAAGCCTCCTCAACTCGATCTTCCCACGGGACTGTGAGTTCGATAAAATAAACTCTCTTCTCTACCTCAGACCACAGTAACAAGTCCGGACGTAGCCGGGTGCTAACTATATATGCTGGGATGACTAGCTGTTCATTCAAGTCAACCCTCATTTCCCAGGCTCCACCTACACTTAGCTGCCCTAACTTGTGCCTGACCTTAATTGGTCTAATCTTTTCTCCCTCACGTACAAATTTGATCTGTCTATTCTCTTTGCTAGCAACTAGAGAATTTACTTCTAGCCGCTTTTCCTCAACTGCAGCTGCCAAACATTTCAACACCTGGTTGTGACGCCAGGTGTATCGCCCCTGGGAGAGACTGACCTTACACCCTGACAGAATATGCCTCAATGTACATACACTAGAACACAATGGGCAGGCACCATCCTCGCCCAACCACTGATTTAAGTTCTGGGGAGATGGCAGCACATCATAAGTAGCCCCTAGAATAAATCTAATTCTGCTGGCCTCCATGCTCCACAACTCTCTCCACTTCAACTTTCTCTTCTCTACACTCTCCCAGTTCACCCACTGTCCTTGCTTTGCCTGCGACACTGCCTTAGTACATCTTACTGCCTCCTCTTGCCTATGTACTTCTTCAACTACCATCTTCCTCTTTTCTATTACTGATGCCTTGTTCCACACAGGTTTCCCTATGCACAACCCTAAGCCTCCACGCCCATGCTGCACCTGACCTATGATATCCCTGTGTCTAAGAGCTGACTGTGCTTGCTGTACTGCCTCCTTTGGGTTCCACTTCCTCCCTGTTTTAACTGTGGGCGCTACACTCCTAACCACTGGATCCTTTGACTGAGTCAGAGTCATTTCCAGTCTAACCTTAGCACACTTGAACTCCTCTGTCAGGCTAGATAATGGCAATTCCAATATGCCTTTCCCATATAAGGCTACACTGCTTAGGCAGCGTGGGACTCCGAGCCATTTTCTAATGAATGAGTTAATCATCCTTTCTAGCTTTTCTACCTTTGAAAGGGGAACCTCATACACTGTCAGTGGCCACATCAACCGAGGCAACAATCCAAACTGCAAACACCACAACTTTAACTTTCCTGGGAGCCCTGACTTGTCTATACTTGAAATACCTTGAATCATTTCCTGCCTCACCTCCTCAAACTGTCCCTTATCACTGAGACTTGCATCATACCATCTTCCCAAACTCTTGACTGGTTTCTCTAACACTGTAGGCACCACCTCATCATTTATAACAAACTTCTTACCTAATACCCTCCCTTTAATGATTGAAATACTCCTGGACTTACTTGGCTTCACTTTCATTCTAGCCCACTGCAGATTACTATTTAACTTATCCAACAATCTGCTAGTACATGGAGCGGTTGACGTCATAGTCGTCATGTCATCCATGTATGCCCTAATTGGAGGGAGCCGCAGCCCTCCCTGCAGCCTTTCTCCAACTTTAAACGTTCGTTGTACCGTGAATTAGAGGCAATATTGATAATGTGTGAATTGGTATTTGTCCAATTCATTGTGTAACTGAGAGTTGAAATCTGGTTTACACAAACACTACATTTCAACGCATTTTGTGTCACATGAAATATCATAAATATGGGACTATATAGGCTATGTGCTGCCAGCAAAAAGCTTCCAGGAGACAACTATGGTTAATACTTTAGCTCAATACTATAAAATAATGAATTGAATTCCTGCAGTAACGCACATGCGCAAGTACTTAGTCGCTAGCTGTGACTGACTACTGCCCAGAATTGAATCTGAAGCAATACTGCATCAAGTGTGGAGCGAGGTGCTCTGGGCACGCTATGTTATTGTAACAGACTGTATACAAGGCTCTGTGTACCCCCTGAGTTGCCAGTGTTAAATGAAGTTAACCTCTGAAACATAATTTTAGTCTGTTACATAATATAATAGTCGGGTACACATGATATGAAATACACCTGTCCCTGATCGTTTAGTCTGTGGTACCGTACAATCATGTACACAAGTTGTGTACGAGATAGAAATAGAGACGGAGTATATATGTGCCTGGCGCCCCCTATATTTTCAGTGAATGGATAGCTTAGTTGGTAGAGCGCAGTGGTTAGAATTAACAGCTTTACCTGCACAGACAACACCGGCGTCTTCTTCATGGCCGCAACGTGTCCTGTTGAAACCTCTCACTGAGCATTGCTGGAGAGATGTCTCATTTCCAAAACAGGATTTGCTAGCCTCCCATACTGGCCCACTGCCTTGACCAAAGTGGGCGTTACCAGGAGCACTTACAGCAGCACGTCCACAATCCAGCATCTTACACACCACCTCAGCATCAGCCATGGTCCAGTCTCTACCACACACTGTTCCCCACTCATCAGCATGTTTGGCCTCTACTCTACCAGAGCATTTATCAGTGCCGTTGACCAACCGTATCGCCAAACCATCTGTCAGGGCAAGAAAGTTCAAATGAATAAATGCATTTTTAATATTGATATGGTAGAATAAAAACCAGATCAAAGGAAAATACCAGGATCCTTTTTTTTACCCTGCTTGCTTCTGTCATTGCAAGTCTATCTTAAATCATCGCTAAGCAGTGCAGCCAAAGGCCAGATGCAGGTTCATATGGTCGTGTTTCACAAGTGGAAGTTTTTGCCAATGGAAATAATGAAATGAGATTTAAATTGTTTTTCAAACCACAGGACTGTGACTGCAAACCATTGACTGCATATATTACCTGGACGGACTGAGCCCATTGGTTTTTGATACCCCAAAAAATTGAATCTCCTGCTTCCTGCTAAAATGTTTGATTACCAGGATAGAGTGGATGTCTGCGCCAAGACTTCATTCTTTACAGTCCAAGTGATGTGAGAATACAGTTGGAGCTGATCAAATGTCGATGTTTTAGGTCCAGACGGCATTTCGGCTAATAATAATAATAATAATAATAATAATAATAATAATAATAAATAGCTGCATATGAGGTGTCGTCTGACTGTAAACAATGACGGAAGGGGCGGGATGTCCGCTCTACAAATGCATAGGCTACTCCTGATTGGTCTATCCTCTCATGCTACAAGTGGACATTGTGCTACAAACTGACACGTCGTTTCCCTAGCCCCTCAAAACTCTCTTGGGTGCTGCCCGTTGGTCTGGGGCCTCAGGAGCTTTACATGCAGAATAGCTGCTGTAATGCAGTGCCTGGGGAGTCTGCTGATTAGTGTTTAATGATTTCACAGCAAATCATACAATCTCAATCCCTTCTAGCCTTTTTAAGGCAATGATGCTTCAAGTAGAGCTCATCCCTAGAGATGGCTACCATGATTGTCATGCATCCAGAGATGTGGACTTTAACATGTTAAACTGGCAACGTGTTAAACCCCAAGGCAAAAACTTTAACACTGGTATTTTCCTTCGTCATCATTTTTTGGTTGCTGTTGTGTGCTTTCTGTTACCTGAACATAAAACACCAGCAACTGAGGTGATGTTGCATGTACTTTCTCCAAGTGATCTTTGTGCACATTGGCTGAGTGAGGACTCATGTCCCTGGCATTGTATCTCATCAATCCACATCTTTCCCGTGCCGTAGCCATAGAAGCCCCTCTGGCTGATCCTGTGAGCCTTTCCACAGTTCAGCTGTCTGCACACCACCATCGCGTCATTTAGATCCCAGGAATCACCACACACAGTCCCCCACTGGCCATCATGGTAGAACTCCACTCTTCCACTACAACGACTGGAACCGTCGACCAATTTGAGATTACCTGGGAATTACAGTTGAGACATGACAGTAAATCCAGCCTCCAACATTCCCACACCCCCTCCTCTGCTGTCCTGATCGTTGCTCCAATTTGATATGTGAAAATCTTCAGAGGGCCTCCAAATGCTTTAATCACAACTCTGATCAACACAAGACTAAGATGATGTATTTGCCTATATATTTTGCAGCCTGTTAAAACCATACTGATCACGTTCATTTACATTCTGTTTCATTCTGTGGATCAGTATGCCCTCCAGCCCGCCCACATCGATCTCAGTGGGCGGGAGTACTTGCTTTGACACTGACAGTCAACTCTTTCAGCCAATCAGTGTTGCCAAATCCAATCCAGATCCAATAGGATATCGGCAAATGCACCTGCACCACTTTATAGTGCCTTGTCAAAAATTAGGGCTGGCACGGATCACGGATAATCCGTGACCCGTACGGATCAGCCCCCACGGTAAGCCTGAGAGCAGGTCACGTGGGGGATGGGTTCACCCAGGCTACAAGTGAGCTTCCTCAACCCTTCTCCCCGCTGTAAAGTCTCTCTGTAGCCCCCCCCCCCCCCCCTTTCGTTTCATTTAACGTTTAACGTTAGTGTATGAGAACGCCTGCAGCGCAGCCAGACACAGACAGGCATCATCATGGCAAGCACAAGTGAGCTTCCTCAACCCTTCTCCCCGCTGAAAAAGCACAGGAATGCGAGCAGCATGTTGCGGGCTGCACAAGATAACGAGAGCCACAACACACACACGCACACACTTTTCACGAATACATTTTCACCGGACGGTGAAATGTTGCCTTTAGGACACATAAGAACAAAACAACACGTGGGGCCACGGTAGCTTTCCAGACTCAGCCGGTCTGTACCACCCGTGTCAAGTGACTGCAGTTAGCAAGTAACAGCCAGGAAGTTATGCATAGCAGCGCCACGCTGAAACAGGAAGTTGGGTTGTTCTGCCTTCAGAGTAAAAGCATAAATTGTGTCACGAGAAAAAAATATTTTTGAGCTGTGCAGGGCAACAAATGGTTAGAGAAGTATAATAGTATTTAAAAATCGAATCTAAGATCTAATTTTGAGAGATTCTTTTTTTTTTTTTGCTGATCCGAAAAATCCGTGATCCGTGGCTCAAAATCCATTACGCGATCCGATCCGTGGGTTTTCTGATCCGTGCCAGCCCTATCAAAAATGTATCTAATCTGGAAAGGGGAGACTTGTGGGTACCCATAGAACTATTTTCATTCAGATATCTTGAGGCGAGAGGCTAGAAGCTAGACATGGTTAGTAGTACCAATGGATGCCTTAGGCTTAGGTCATCTCATATGATACCAGAACTCACTAAGATAGACCAGTCACTCTGGCTTTATAAACCTGAGGCTGCTACAGCCATTTGATTTGTAATATCACTATGAGATCGGGAAATTAACAGTAAAGGGATAGGGTACCTACCAACACTCCCTCAAAAATCGGGAGTGTTGGTAGGTAGGGCTATGCCTCTAGCGGCCCACCTGCAGTACCTTCAGGGCCCACCAGGCGGTTGCAGGTCACACTTTGACTGCCTAAGATATTTCTAAAGTCTCACCTGAACATCCAACAGTTGCATCTCCAACCTGATTGGGGCTGGTCTTGACAAATTCTCTCAGCGAGCACTGTGTGAGAGAGCGCTCCTTACCACCGCAAGCGATGGTGTATCCTCTCAGCCCACTGCTCTGACCAAATGATCCTGAGGCCGTGACAGGATCTCCACAATTAGTCTCTCTACACACCACTTCAGCTTCATGTATGTCCCAGTTAACATCATATACTGGCAACCATTGGTCAACATGGAAGAACTCCACCCTGCCTGAGCAGTAGTCGGTCGCATTGATCAGTCTGATCATATCTAGAAATCAAAGGAGAACAGAGCAACACTCAAAGTAACATAACTTAATACAGGAACTGGCACTGCATGTTCAGATTTGTATATTTAGTGAGTTAATTCAAAGATGATATGAACAGCATCACAGCACATTACATAATAAAGTGGCTTACTTGTACACACCA
Source organism: Poromitra crassiceps (assembly GCF_964638095.1). NCBI lineage: Eukaryota > Metazoa > Chordata > Actinopteri > Beryciformes > Melamphaidae > Poromitra > Poromitra crassiceps. The sequence continues at coordinate 52,062,384 of NC_139630.1, read as the reverse complement.
CACCTAGCCTGGGTAAACCCAGCCCCCAGTGACCTGCTCTCAGGCTTACCCTGCTTACAGTCACAAGGTAACCTGTTTATAGTTAGATACTGGCAGGTCCTAGACCATAAGAGTGATATGACAAAAACTCTGAAACAGAGTGGTCTTTTCCTTTAGGAACACTCTAGACCATGTGTTCTCATTTTTTGAGAGCACCTGTGAGTGATGCTAGTGCAAGCCAATGGAGATCCAAGAGTTTTCTCTCTGACATTCAGCACAGATCCATAAATTGAAAACATTACGGAGAAATCGCTTTGGATTAATTTTATGTTTTGGAAATGGTTTGGATACCCATCACCATAAATCTGCACTGTATTTCATACAGATCCAAACAGAAAACTGCTTCTTGGCTGTCCAACTCAGTCTGCATTAGTGATGGATGAGTTTGGTAGAAATGTCCAATTCTCCCTTCGGCATGCTGTTTGGACCACTGAATTACAGAAAACCCCTGGAAAATGGTGTAACATAATATAGTAGAAGCTGTAGCATATTACCTGAACATATAACACCGGCATGGGCATCCTGAGCGTGAGAACCACAGTTATTTACCCCAAAACCTCTGTGTGGGCAGTCAGTGAGGTACTTCTCATCACCAGTACACTGAAGATTGTCCATCCAAACCCAATTGCTGCCCTGGCCGAAGTGGGCCTTGTGCGTGACTGCCATAGGGGTCCCACAGTCCATCTCTCGGCACACAACTTCTGCCTCCTGCATGCCAAATCTGTTATCACAAACTGTTCCCCATTCTTTATCATGGTAGATTTCCACTCTACCAGAGCATCGATTAGTTCCATTGACCAGCCTAAGAGGTTTACTGTCTGCCAAGTTAAAAAGTCAACAAAACAGCATAATAAGAGAAGAGTCTTCACTGTGTCTTCTACTGTCAGTGAAAACATTTTTGGAAAATGTCTCAAATTTCCATTGTACATATTTGCATTGAATTACAATTTGTTCAGTCGGATTCTATCTCATGCTACCCAGTTTAAAAAAGCAGACCATGTAATCACATACAATTTGGACAGATTTTGGATTTAATCACAAATTCTCATTGGATTATTGTAGATGAGATCAATTTCCGAAAAGTTCACTTCACACGTATGTTTTAATTGCAATTAAGAAATCAAGAAAATTATACTTTTTTTTTTTTTTACACAAGGATGACATACTTTTGCAGACAACAGGAGCATCCACACAGCTTCCATTGAATTCTTGAAGGCTGCACAGTGCAAGAGAGCTCTCGTTTCCAAAACATCTCGTTTTGAGTCCACTCATCTCACTTCGCTCATCAGAGGATGGTGATGCAGGCTGAACGACAGGAGCCGCACAACCAACCTCTACACACAACACTTCAACCTCTGCCTCGCCCCAATCACTATGACAGACTTTTCTCCAGTGGTCATCATGGTAGACTTCCACTCTACCAGAGCACTGATTCGTCCCATTGACCACCAGCCTGACATGCTCTGGAAATAAAATTGAGAGACAATGAAATTACAGAAAACACCTGCAAAATAGAAATTAACATGTGGAGTAGAAGCTGTATTACCTGAGCATATAACACCAGCATCCTCATTATGATTACAGCTATGACCCCCAAAACCTCTGTGTGGACAGTCAGTGAGGGACTTCTCACCACCAGTACACTGAACATCATCCATCCAAACCTCATTGCTGCCCTGGCCAAAGTGGGCCCTGCCCATGACTGCCAAAGGGGTCCCACAGTCAATCTCTCGGCACACAACTTGAGCGTCCTCCATGCCCCATAAGTCATCACAAACTGTTCCCCATTGTTTATCATGGTAGACCTCCACTCTACCAGAGCATCGATTGTTTCCATTGACCAGCCTAAGCGGTTTACCCTCTGCCAGGTTAAAAAGTCAACAAAAAGGACATGGTTAGTAACAAAACATCTCAAAACATCTTGGGCATAGTGCAAGGGCACTAGGGGTGGGGGGAAAAATCGATACACCATAGTATCACGATATTTTGCCTGACGATATTGTATCGATATTTGGACGCCAAGTATCGATATAAAAAAAAAAAAATTGCAGGCCATGCCAGGCCACCGGGCATCTGCCCGAAGCGCCCGATGTTGCAGTCCGCTCCTGCAGTGGCGTATTGAGTCCAGAGAAGCTTAATAATGGAGCCTACATTTTGGGCAAAAACAAAACAAAACAAAAAAACACTGCATGTTTTACTTCCGGTGAGGTCAAGGAAAAGGTAGGAAAAGGAGTTAGACAATATATCGAAATATCGCAATATTCAATATATCGTAATATCGCAATACTATCGTATCGTGAATCAAGTATCGTTTTAGTATCGTATCGTGGCCATCACGCGTTGTTATTGCTCGTTTCTAGCACTCAAAATCTTACTTTTTTCCCCACTGGGTCAGTACATCAAAGGACGTGTTTCAGCGGGCCAGTGGTAATTAAAACGGGAAAAAGGGAGATTTTGATTCCTAGAAACTAGCAATGACAATGCTTGCCCTGGGCGTAAGATAGGGCCCTTTGAGAAAGAGAAAATAATCTTGAATTTGTATTCCACCGCCAGTAAAAACAAAAAACAAAAACAAAACATTTTTGCACAATGTTCCAAACTCGATCTCGTTTTGCAGATTTGCATTAAAATACAGTTTTGTTCAGTCTGATTCTCTATCTCATGTTACTCAGTTTTAAACAAGCGCAAATACCTTTACGCCACTGCACAGTGGTGTGGCCATTGAGCCTTATGGCACTTTAGGCAATGTTTTCGGGGGACCTTAACAACATGGCCAATTGTTTTCAACATGGAAAATGGTCGTACCCCTAACCCTTCCTTAACCCACCCACATCCCTCCAGCCTCTCCCCCTACCCCATTCCTTGAACTCCAACTCTTTACAACCTGCCTATCCCTAGCTACGACATTTTTCCCTAGCCCCTCCCCCTTCCCTAACCACACCTCCTCCCACCGCGTGATTTCTATTCGCACATAGGATAAGCAATAACCACGCCCTGTGGCGCCGGGATTGGCCAGGAGCATTGAAGCTTGGGACTAAAGCACCTGGGTTTTTTCATCTTTTAAAATAAAGATGTTTAAAAAACTATTGCTTGTTACATTTTCAGTGCTGTACCTTTTCTCTGGGTAAGAATTGAGCTTGAAATTAACAATATGATACATTATATTATATGAGCTATGAACGTGAACACAACACCGTTTATATTATTGCGTGTTTTTGTAGATTGTGTACATTGTGTAGATTACAATTATTATGCTTATTATTAGTATTATAGACTCAGCCCTCAGTCTTAATCCGTTTAACTACTGTAAGACTGAGAATATTACTATTTAAATCTTTGCATAACGTTAGGTGGCGCTGTTGGAAGCCTTGCATCGGAGAACCAATCATGAGTGTTGTGGGCGGGCCTGCTTTCTGGGGGCAGTGACGCTCATGCAGAACCGGTGTCTCGCAAAACATCGCCGCGTTTGCGGAGAAACATATTAATCACTTAGAAACAAACATAACATGTTAATAGGACGTGTCTCATCCGGCACCGGCGGCTAGAGGTCTTTTCCCCAGCGATAAGCCCGACTTCCCAGGCTAACGTTACAGAGCCTGCTGATGACTTCACAGTAGCAAGCGGACCACTTCCGGGTAGGAAACATTATTGTAAAATAAACAACAGGTATAAACTCTCTTTGCAGCACATCGGTGTCTTGCTCTATATTGGAACTATGAAACATTGCATTGCCGCTACCAAATAAAATTATAATAATAGATGTAGGCGTGTCTGCTGCCGGCCGTTCTCGCCGGGCTCGGAGAGACAGTTTCTGACAGTGAAATTCCCAGACGTTTGGTGGCGCAGCTCACCAAACGTCTGGGAGCCGAGACTATTAGTATTACTATGCTAAGGAAGGTATAGCTCATATAATATAATGTATCATATCCTTAATTTCAAGCTCAATTCTTACCCAGAGAAAAGGTACAGCACTGAAAATGTAACAAGCAATAGTTTTTTAAACATCTTTATTTTAAAAGATGAAAAAACCCAGGTGCTTTTGTCCCAAGCTTCAATGCTCCTGGCCAATCCCGGCGCCACAGGGCGTGGTTATTGCTTATCCTATGTACGAATAGAAATCATGCCCTCCCACCACCCACATATACATAGCCACTCCCCCTACCCACCCCTCATACCACAACTTTCTATTACCTTACTATCCCTAGCTATGGCCCCTATTCCCTAGCCCTGCCCCTCTTTCCTCTCATTGGATTATTGGAAATAAGATATGTTTGTTTATTTATATGTACATCATATTTTTATTACAATTAAACAATTGAAAGAAAAAAACTTCAATGCTTTTTACACAAGGATGACGTACTTTTGCAGACCACAGGAGCATCCACACAGCTTCCATTGAATTCCTGAAGGCTGCACAGTGCGAGAGAGCTCTCATTTCCAAAACATCTTGTTTTGACTCCAATCATCTCACTTCCTTCATCAGAGGATGGTGATGCAGGCTGAACGACAGGAGCCGCACAACCAACCTCTACACACAACACTTCAGCCTCTGCCTCGCCCCAATCACTATTACACACTTTGCTCCAGTGGCCATCATGGTAGACTTCCACTCTACCGGTGCACTGATTAGACCCATTGATCATCCTGGCATGCTCTGGAAAAAAACATTTAGAGAAAAATGAAACAAAATTCAACAATAATGCAAGAATTGATGATTAGAATTCAGTTCAATGTGTAGCACTGCTTTTTACCTTTCAACTTTCTTTGAGAGTTAAATGACAAATTACTACATTTTAACTACTTACAGGCTTTCATTGGAAGAAACTCCACTCATTTGCATACAGGCTAGCTGTATGCATCAGGGTGTGTCTCACAGCTTGACAGACATCTTGTTTCTCTAATATGGAGTGGGTTTGATATGATGACTGATAGAGGAGCACCAGAATGTTGGTGGTCACAAGTCAAAGTTCAAGGTCACTGTCACCTCACGACCCGCCCGTTCCATGCTCGTTAACCCGATATCTCAGGAATGCCTTGAGGGAATTTCTTCAAATTTTTCAAACATTCACTTGGACTCGAGGATGATCTGATTAGATTTTGGTGGTCAAAGGTCAAATTTCAAGGTCACTGTGACCTCACGCCCATTCGTCCCATGCTCATTAACGCGATATCCCAAGGACACCTTGTGGTCAAATCCTTGGCAGGCCAGAACAAACAGAGCAGGCCCCAAATTGATCAGCCCCAAATTGGTCAGCCATGTTTTAGACTAATTCAGATTACACAACAGAATGGTTCTGACACGCAATTCAATTAGAGTGATCCATTTTGAGGGTCATATATTCAAAGAAGCCTAAAGTCCTGTGATGTGAATCAGTGTGAGGCCCAATTTATAATATTTTATAGGGAACCAGGCCTCTTTTATGGACTATGACTACTGTAAATCATTAGCATAATAGAAAGATTAAAGTACATTTAGTATATGAACCTAAATACTCTTCTCTGGGTTTGTACACTAATAGAAAATAAGAAGACAAAACTTGCATACTTGGCTTCTCTCCAACAATTTAGAAAAATAAAAAATAAATGCAGAAGTCTCAAAAGTGAAAAAGCAACTCAAACAGTTCATAATGAAAAAGAGGAAGAAGCCTCCGCCCTGCATGAACATCATGTCTTTTATATCTTGGCCAATAATTTCGTACTCAGCATTTCTTTGCTCAAAGTGCTGACATGGGCATATTTTACGTAAAAGGAAATCATTATATTTGTGACAGCTGCGATATGTTGAAGTTAAGTTGAGACCTAATCAATAATATCACTTTAGTTATTTTCGATTACTAAATGTTAGTTAATGCCACAGTTTAGCCTTTGGATTCCGTGTACTTGTAGTATGTAAGATTTACATTTTTCTTTACCATCTCTTCATCTCTTCCCTTTATTTCTTCATATTTTCCTTTTATTTTTGTCATAGTTTTTCTCTCTGATTGGCCTCAGAAGGGCATTTCTGTGGAGGATTCTGTGTGCAACCAATAGGTCCTGACTCTGGGCATTAGAGCATCTGAGCTCGATCCTTAGGCCTCTGAATCAGATGAATCTGGGTCTGAATCAGATCCACTGATCCTGACAATAATGTGAAATAAAAGTAGGCTACAGTGTGTCCTATCTCAAACTGGGCGGTATCCTATGAGTAATGAAACTTTGAATCGCATCTCTCCACTGGGTCAAATACTGACATAATCGAGATGAGTGAATAAACGGACAGTCCAATCTTAATGTCTTACCTAAACAGATGACACCAGCATCTTCTTCATGGCCACAGTTACTGCTCTTCTCATGTGTGCAGTCGATGAGCGAAGTCTCATTGCCAGTACACTGAACATTATCCATCCATATGTCTCCCTGTCCATGTCCAAAATGGGCGGTGCGTTTGGCCTCGAGAGCCGTCCCACAATCGAGCTCTCTACACACCACTTGGGCATTCTCAATGCTCCACATATCATCGCACACCGATCCCCATCTCTCTCTTTGGTAGACCTCCACTCTACCAGAGCATCGATTAGGTCCGTTGACCAGCCTAATTGCTGTTCCTGCCAGGTTAAAAAGTCAAAATGAATTTGTATTCCACTGTCAGTGAAAACATTTTGGATAATGTCTCAAATTCTCATTTTCATCTCATTTGATTCGTCCTGCAGCTCGCATTCGCAGCTCGGCCACTGTGTGGCCTTGCCCGCAGCTCGGCTGCTGTGTAGCCTTGCCTGCCCTATTGGCCTGTGCACAATGTCTCCCTCTCTCTCCCTCAGTCTCTCTCCTCTCTCTCCCTCAGTCTCTCTCGTGAGCCTCAGACTCATCATCAGTGATGTCATCAGACATAATCACTGATGTCATCAGTATTTATCACTGATGATGTCATCAGTGGGACAGACAGAGAAACAGACAGACAGAGCCCTAGCTCCCTTTTATATACTGATGATTGCATTGAAATACAGTTTTGTTCTGCTTGATTCTCTATCTGATATTATTATAATTTTTTTTCAAAGCAGACCATATAATCACGTACATTTGGATTTAATGGCAAATTCTCATTGGATCAATTAAGCAATTAAAAAATTAACTTCATGCTTTTTACACAAGGATAACATACCTTTGCAGACAAGAGGGGGATCCACACAGCTTCCATTGACTTCTTGAATGCTGCACAGTGCGAGAGAGCTCTCATGTCCTAAACATCTCGTTTTGACTCCAATCATCTGACTTCCCGCATCAGAGGATGGAGATCCTGCCTGAATGCCAGGACAATTCATTTCTGCACACAACACTTCCGCTGCCTTGCCCCAATCACTATTACACACCCTTCTCCACTGGCCATCATGGTAGACTTCCACTCTACCGGAGCACCGAGTAGTCCCACTGACCAGCCTGACATTCTCTGCAAACAACATTTAGAGACAATGAAACAAAATGCAACAATAATACACGAATTGACAATCAGAATTCAGTTCAATGTGCAGGATTTTTGGGATGAAAAAGGTGACTAGTTTGCATCCCTCACAGGTCACAGGTGTACATTTCCATTTCACGAAGTGTCCCCTGCAGTTTACAAAAACGAGTCTAGATGCTGGGATGTGTGATTTAACCCCCCCCCATCCCATTGCTATACCCCTCACACATATTTCACATCCCACCCAAATATCAACCATTTTGTGCCTAAAAGGCAAAAAGTAAAACAGATGCCAACAAGACATTGATTAGGGCCCCAGCACTGGCACACCTAAATGGATTGGAAGTTGGAGACCCTCATTAGTGTTCTGCTTGCACCTGTTTTACTTTGGGTGGGATGTGAAATAGGCTAATGCTCTTTAAAGCTCCATTTGCGTTTTTTTATTCACCAATGTCTCAACAGGCTAGCATACTTTGTAGCGTGCCTTCTGAAACCTTGGTGGATAAAAAAAATTCGGTTTGCAGTGTTTCTTCCTATGTGAGTCCAGTCAATACCGGCAGCTCATCAAGATTGCAGAGTATGTTTACTCATTCCTTTATTTTAACTTCTGCACTCCATGGTGTAACATTTTGGTTGACACACCAAATAGTTGTTAAGCAAGCGATTTGCCTCCATTGTAATGTTTACAGCTCTGTTAGTTTGCATTTAAAACAGATGAGCATGCTGGTCATATATAAACACACACACAAACTCTCAAGAATATAAAATCTGACAGTGAGCTAGTTCATCACTGCTTCTTTTCCTACATAATTGTCACCGCACACCCTTTGGCTGCCTACTATGCAGTTACAACTGTGTCGACTCCCCCAATTGTTACATATCCGTTACATAATTGTAACATAAAACTGATGTTTTTGGATATGTGTGAGATCATGTGCTAAATAAATCAGCATTGTTTTTTGGCGGAGCTCTCCTTTAAGTCTCAAAAGTTGAAAAGGAAAAAGAAGAAGTCTCTGGTCTGCATTAACTGATATCTTGGCCAATAGTTTCTTACTCAGCTTTTTTTTCTTTTCTTTTTCTTTTGTGCTGACATGGGCAAATTTTAAATCAAAGGAGAGCATGATCATTCTAATATAGATCCTATGTTCAGTTGAAGCCTAATCATTCATATTTAGTTATTTTCAATTACTAGCAGAATACCCATGCAGTGTATCGAGTGTAAATGTTGCGTTCTCTGCATGCCCAATCCGTATGGACTCTGTGCAGGCTGGCAAGCGGGAACAGACATTTCCACGTCTTGTTTGTTCCCCAGACCCATGAATGTCGTAGAATTTGTCGAAAATAGCTCACCAACAGATACAAGAACATGCGCATATATTATATGTTTCATGTACATACAAAGAACTGCCGGATTTGTGAAACACGCATAAAAAACCCGATTTGCCTCTCCCTGGAGCTGCAGGTCGCTCTCCCAATAGTCTCATGTGGTCAGACCCAACGTCTTATGTCAGCAAGCTTCCAGCGACGGAGGCTGGTTACTGCAAGACTAATCGCCTGCACACTACAAGTGAGCAAGCCTCGCCTTCTTATTATACTGTAGGATTAAATGTTAGTTAATTGCTCAGTTAAATATGAGTAGGCTACCATGTTTGTCAAATGAGCAGTATTCTAATGCAACTGGCATTTCTCATGACAGAAGGAGCAAGAGTCTGGGTGGCTTAAGTACAGTGTTGCACATGAACGAGCGCCCTTTAGCGTCTGCAATATTGGCAATTCTATTAGGTGGGGGGATAGCACGGAGTAGCTCATTAAAAAACCTGAATCAATAAACGTCCTTTTTGGGATTGTGAACACAGTTCAGAATTCAAAATTGTTAAATATGAACGTGAACTACTTCATTTTAATCTGTGTGAACTGAACTTGCACAATGCTGGTCAAGTACTGACATAAGATAATAATAATAATTCATTGATTTTATATAGCGCTTTTCAATGACCCAATGACCCAATGACAATATGGGTACACAGAAAACAAGATGAAAACACGCAACAGGCAATAGATACAAATAACAATTGAATACAATAACACATGAATCAGGGATATATGGAAACAGAGGGGAGGGAGGGAGTGTGTGCGAGGGACAGGGGCCAGAGAGAAGTGAGGGAGGTGGGGAAAAAAAGGGGGTGGCAGCCAGGTTGGAGGAGGTGGTTAAGGATAAGGGAGGTTGTAAGCTTGGGAGAACAGGTAGGTTTTGAGTCGGGATTTAAAAATGGAGAGTGAAGGTGAGTCTCTGACAGGCTGGGGGAGGGAGTTCCAAAGTCGGGGTGCTGCTCTCGAGAATCCTCGATCTCCAACGCTTTTGGATTTGGATGGTGGAATGGTGGAATGGTGGAATGGTGAGGGGAACAGTGGATGAGGATCGGAGGGGTCGGCTAGGGCGATGGGGGAGAAGGAGGTCAGTGAGATAAGATGAGTGAATAAATCGACAGCCCAATCTTAATGCTTACCTGAACAGATGACACCGGCATCTTCAGAATGGCTGCAGTCATGGTGCTTTCTATGTGGGCAGTCGATGAGCGAAGTCTCATTGCCAGTACACTGAACATCATCCAGCCAGATGACTCCCTTTCCTCCTCCAAAGTGGGACCCTCCTTTGGCGTCGAGAGCTGTCCCACAATTGACCTCTCTACACACAACGTTGGCATTGTCAATGGTCCACAAATCATCACACACTGATCCCCAGCTGTCTCTTTGGAAGACCTCCACTCTACCGGAGCACCGAGAAGGCCCAACCAGCCTAATTTGATAACAATCTGTTGAATATCAAATATATATCACTATGAACTCAGTACTTTTCTTCAAGCCTGCATGGGCTTTCAGTCTGGTGATCATTGATGCATAGTTTTAGCTATAGAAAATGAAGGGAATTTACTGACCTGTATACAGTGATAGATTCAGTAGACCTATGTACAGCAGAAGTCAGAGAGATAATAAATTGATGACAACTGCTCATGGATTTGGTCATGAATAATTTAAACAGAACTGTGTAGTAAATACACAGCAGCTGATTTGTACACGTGCAGTATCACTATCGTTGCTTACCCGTGGTATTTGGAACATCTGATATTTTATTTAGGTGAACATTGTATGTTTTTTTTTTATGTAAAAAGTTATATCATAATAGTGCTGTTCTTGTGGAGCAGTTTATCTACTTTGAAATAATGTTCGCCATAGGCTTTGGAGAAGGAGCATAATGAAAAACAGTTCACCTCAAGACAAACAAAAGAAGTAAAGAAAGATAATAAAATATGTATAAAAAGATCTCTTTTGTGGAATTTTGGGGGAAAACAGCTATTTTCAATATACTATATTTATATATTTTAGCTGGAGAATTTCATATTTTGAATGAACATTAGAAAATGAAAACTCACCTATTGACAGATAAAGAAGAAAATGCATTTCTTTGGTCTTTATAGCAGAAATGAAGAACATATTGTGTCCTCAGTGTGGAGCAAATCCTGTGACAGAGGTCAAAAACTCTAAACTGCACAAATCCTGTGACCGGGATGAAAAGCAGAAGAACAGACAACACTAGACTACAGTATGAAAAAAAACGACAAAAAAAAACAAGTTGCTTATTTCAGCAATTTTACAGAATGGAGAGGCTCAGATCCTTGAGAACTAGTCTGACTGGGGTGAAGCAGCATGGTGGACTTAGCTCTCTCATTGGCGCTGACCATTTCAGTCGGTGCCGGATGGAAATCCCATTCCGCTCTGACTGCGGCTGTGACCATATTTGGATTTCCTTTCCACGCCCCCCATGTTGAATCTGTATGCCTCTGCTGCTGTACGTGTCGAATCTGCCGAGCTCAAATGCCTGCGCCGCTGCCTTTGAAACAATAACAACAGCAGCGCTAGTCGCTAGCTCGTTGCTACACGCTGAAAACGATTAATGTGGATTATGCAATGAAGCAGCCTGCATGGTACGTTCGGTGGATGGCTGGCTTTAAAGAGCCTTTTTCCACTCAAGTCCACAATAGAAAGTGTCCCCAGCCAGACTCTCCTCGCCCCTTTGCTGGGAGAGTCTGGTAATTAAGCACCGGGTGCATGTAGCCTGTGTAGATGGAAACAAGTTCTGGGTCTCGCACACCACATTTTTTCCAGGCGACGCAGAGCAAAGAGAAGATCATCAAGGACACAAACCACCCCCACAACAGACTGTTCTCCCTGTTACCCTCAGGGAGAAGATACAGGGTCCCAAAAGGACGAACAAATCGCTTGAGAGACAGTTTCTTCCCGCAGGCCACGAGACTCCTTAACACTCATAAATAGACAATCATGTAGCAGCTGCAGTGCAGTTGCAGTGCATTACGTATGTTCAATTATGCCTAGGTCAGGGGTGGCCAAACTTTTTTGGTTGTGGGCCGCATACAGAAAAATATAAGGAGTCGCGGGCCAAACAATATTAAGTGCGGCAGTTTTTGCGGCAAAAAAATTGGACCAGAAAACCCTTGTGCCATCAAAAATTTAATTTCTACCTAAATACAACAAAACAGAAGATTTAATTATGTTTAAATATTGCTTGTTGTTCTCTTGTTTCTTTTTTTTTGTCTCTTTGGACTGTTATTTTGCACTATGTTGTAACGGAGCCTACAGCACAAGAATTTCACATGTGATACTTGTACTACGGAGTGACAATAAAAATATTGAATCTTGAATCTTGAATAGCTTCCTGTTGGCAAAGAGCTTCCTGTTGGCTGAGGTCAACATGCAGTGCACCTGGCTGTCCCATCGTAAACTTTTCTTTCATTTTCTCAAATCCAATATAAATATGGAGATCCTTCTTTTATTATCTATTTCGATTTTTTCAAATAAGAAATTTAGTTAATACTGAGCAGGGTTCTCTTCAAGAACCCAAACCATCAGAAATTGATGTTATATTAAATAATAGGGAAAAGAACAAGAACATTTATATCAAGGATTAACAAAGCTCTTATTGGAAGTTTAATGGTAAATACAGACAATGTAAGATAGAAGAGGGAACTAGATCTCCATATTGAAATACAGCAAGAGGATTGGTCGTTGTTTGTATGAAACTTCATAAATGTTCCTTCAACCTAAGACATAAGTTAGCTTTATTTAAGATGGTACATAGAGTGTACTCTACATAGGGTGTTCCTCAAGAGAAACTTAATAAAATGAACGAGATGTAATTTCTCTGCTGGCGTTGTAAAAAAACAAAAAGGCAATTTTCTTTATATGTTTTGGTCATGTGATCCACTTTGTTTATTTTGTAACTCTGTAATCAAGATAATATCACATTGTTTACATGTATCTATTCCCCTTTCACCTCGCCTATGGCCCCTATCATCGCAAAAGTGGTAATTTAGTGTTTGTCTGGTTTTGCCCTCTTAAAGCCACACGCAATGCAAATTGGGGGCATGCACAAGCGCATGCCTGTTATAATTGTACTGGACAATGACATAGGTGTGCCACATGTCAAACCAGGCGTTTCGGCACAAAATTGTGGGGATAGATGCCATTATCCTATCATCAGCAGTGTGCAATTACTTTGCGCTAAGAGCTTTTAAAAGCACCATATTCTCCGTGCTGCGCAGCGCAGAGTAACGCCGGGATTCCACTGGGTGCATTTGCGTTGCATTGCAGCTGTGCTCCAGTTTTGCTCCGTGCTCTGTGCTCCGCCAACGCTCACCGGCTGCGTGCAGAGCACATCACGGCTCCGCTCCGCCAGACAGCTAGAGTGACGAGACCGACAAGTTATCGCGGTGAAATCGTGCACATTCGCACGAGACAATTTGTATGTGGGATAAATACAACAACAAACAGGCAGAACATCATTGTTCCCTGGAGAAGCAGAGGAGGGGTGGACTTGCTTGGTGTTGTCCTTGTAAAAAGGATGTGTCGTGTCATATATTATTTTGTGGTTTTTCACTTCAATGATGAACTTTTCCTCACCCATGTTTGTCCTCTGGCTTGATATTGAATGCTGTAAGCACCTCTGCCCTGTTGACTCCATGCCTGGCTCCGCCCAACTTGCTGCGGCTTTGCTCCGACATCTGTGAAAAATAGAAGCCTTGCGTATCTGCTTCGGAGAGCTCCGGATCGTCGGAGCTGGGACGGAGTAGACACGCAACGCAGCGGAGTAGGTGGGAGTTGACACATTGATTAGAGTGGAAACGTATCGGCTCCGAAGCCGTACCGCAGCGCAGATGGACCTCAGTGGAATTTGGCCGTGACATTCCTTTTGGATATGTCATTACGCATAGCCTTGCCACACCAGGACATCAAATTCTGCTGCTAAAATTGGGTATTAGCAGATAATTCAGTGAGGCAATCAACTATAACTCACTGAGAAACTTTTATCACATCGCAAAGAGGGAAATGAATTGAGAAAACTTGTTGGACAATGGACATAGACTATTCACCTTCACCTATCTCATAACCCGGAGGGTCGTTGGCACCACAGACGATCTGTCAATAACCTCTCTCCATCTCTCCCTGTCCTCGGCACGAGTGAGTCCACTCTATTACGCGTGGAAAGAATTACAGCGTATTGCATGCCTTGCGCAAACACAGCGATTACGAGACGGGGATCTGATTGGTTTGATTGATGTAACGCCCAGTCATTGCCTGGCCACACCTGTGAATAATTCTGGTGCTTAAGACTGCCCAAATCCCGTTTGCGCTGGCATTTGGGGGCACAGATGATTTGACACTACTCTAATTTGCGCCTGCGTCAGGTGCCGTGAGCGCTTCCGTATCCCTGCCAAGAATTGCATCTCCACCATATTTCGGGGCTGTTTTAACTTAGAAAACATGGAGGTCACGTCTACCCAGACAATTATATAACCTTTAAACAGTTACATTTCTGTATAAATCATTACAATATGCTCGCGTGAGGTGGGGATGCACTTAGCTGCTGCCGGGCGGGGGTGCAAAACTCTCCATAATACCTGGACACTTGCGCAAGGCGGACTGCTATCATTAAGGCACACAAACAGGTGCGCAAGCGCAAATAGGGGATATTGCCTGTACCAAGTTAGGAGCGCAGTGGGCGTGGACCAGCGCACTTGATATCTTGGTATCGGCGCTACACGCAGCCTAAAGCATTACAACCACGCCTTTTAAGCGTAAAATTATGCACCATCATGCTCATTGGATAAGTGCAATAAACGAATCACACGCTTGCCTTTTAAGCTCCAATTCCACTGGTCCAGCAAAACCAGACAAAGCCAAGCGTTTTGCTCCCCCCCCCCCCCTCCCTTCATCCAGTCTGTCTGTCTCCATATATAGGCTATTATTCCATATTATTATGCTTCTCAAACCAATCTAACTGCAGTTTAAATACTGCAAGCATGTAAATATGCTACACTATAGCAAGATCAAAGTGAAAAGAATGTTCTAAAGGCATCAGCTAGAAAAATATAGCCTATCCCTGATGAGATTAATTAGATTGGTGAAAGTTTGTCCAGAAAGATATCGTTTTCTCTCCCCTGCTAGGATTGTAGGATATGCACATAAATATAGCCTACATTATGTAAAGTCATTGCATAAATGTGTTTTTATTGTAAAACTGAAGTGAAGTAAAATGTGAAGTAGATGGAGCGGACATCACAGTAGGACATGACAGTAGAAGCGCGTTACGCTGTCACTTATCTAAATCAGGTTAAATCGACAAGGGATATATATAAGCCCAGGATGACATATAGGTTTCACATAGGGTGGTGTTTTCATTTCGATGTTTTATTTGGTCCAATATTGAAATGTTCTACAATTGCAGGTTGTGTTACCATTACACATTATTTAGATTGACCTAGATCTATTTCGGCTCATTTGGTTGCTATTTAGTAGCGAAATGGAGTACCGCATTGCATGCTGGGACATTCACAGGCAGTGAACTTACAACTGCTATTTCCTATGGGACGTGTGTTGTGTCTGTCTGAGCGAGGGAGTCAGAGAGAGACAGTCGTATTGTGCCTGTCAGACTGAGGAGAGAGGGAGAGAGTGACACAGAGAAGGGTGACAGAGGATAGCCAGAGGGGAGCGCTCCGCGCAACTCGTGCACTGAATAGGCCTGGTTTTCAAAAGCGCTAAGCGCTAAATTTACGCCAGGTGGGAAGATATCATTAGGCCGATATTTAAGGCCGACACGCCCAGTCTCGCCCATTCTGGGACTGCGCCACGCCCATTCGGCCTAAAGCGCATTTGGCAGCGTAAAGCCATATTGATATCTTCCCGAGGCAGGCGCAAGGCACGTTTTTTTGCGTTTAAGGCCCGTTTTAGCGCCGAAGGCCTGTGGGAGAATAGGGCCCTATGTCTTTTGGGAACTTGTAGGTCTGATAGGTGGGATACATATGAAAGCAAATACATAGATCTTGCCCTGTTGGTAGCTAGGAAATGCATAGCTTTAAATTGGAAAGCATCCAACCCCCCAGCTGTAGTTCACTGGTGGAATGAATATTGTGTTAACGAACATTGGACGGACGGACAACCCGGATCCATAATACCTCCGGCCTGGCTATCGCCGGCAGAGGCATAAAAAACAAATGTGGGCTTTTCTCTTCTCCCCCACACACCCCCGCTCCCCCCCCCCTTCCACCCTCCTGCTCTCTCCTCTTGCTCCTTCCCCACCTCCTATACTCTCCATTTCCCATTCCCTCCCCACCCCATCACTCTTTCACATTCCCCCTGCTCTCCTCCCTTCTCCTGCTCTCTCCTCTGCTCTATCCTATATTTCTATATATCTCTATCAATTGTTCAATGTGTTATCCTTATTCTGTAATTTGATACTGTTGTGTCAGCTAGAATTAGCTAGACATATTCTCTGTGAAGCCCTCTGAGACATGCTTGTGAATTAGGGCTATATAAATAAACTTGACTTGACTTTTCTTTTCGCATGCCAGAGATGATGGTTTATATGAAGTTATATTGTCTCTGCTAGCACACATCAGCTGACCGCAAACAGGCAAGATGCGTTGCAAACTATGCTAAAAACCCTGATTGAGACGCATATTCCAAATGTGCTGTATACATGTCCAAATAATGCTCCTAAAACCCGAATAATATCGGCATATACCACGTCTTAATCAGAAAATGCTGAATTAGGAAAACGGCCAAATTTGGAAAATCGAACCAAAATATGCTGTTGCATGATACTTATCAAATTCAGAATATTGTCATTTTCAGAATAATAGTGGAATATTGTGTGCATGTAAATGTAGTCAATGTCAGGTCCTTCAGTTAAAAAAGCTTGGGCATACTGAGTGACAAGCAAATTAAAAAATAACACTTCATATCAAAAAGATTGCCGACCCCTTCACTAAACTGTCACAAGAGAAAATGATGCTGCTGAGTGATTACACCAGCATTATACATAGTAAAATAAAGCATACAACTATTCACATTGCTACCATACTGTATCAGTGTATGAACTATGTAGCTACGCTAATCTCAACATTAGTTTAACTTAAAATTAGATGTACAAACATATTTACTACTGTATACCGGCCCCCTAATCTTCCTATCTTAAAATGTGTGCAATCACACTTTATGACATATTTGTTCCTTGAGTCATTTCTAAATGTAATGTCATAATTTTGGTTATGAGTGAATGAGTTGGTCAAGCTCGTAACACATTTGCCCAGTCAAGTCTTCAGGGGCATTTCTCTCAACGGAGTCACCAAAATAAACGTTGTCTTCAGTGCTGCAAACGTTTCTGTAGTCATTGTTGCATCTCATGTTGTAGTCCCTGAGGAGGATAAGAACAAAATGAACAATACTCTCTTAGTGATAGGCTAAATGTCGCTCTCAGGTCTTTCAGGTAATTCTCAAATAAAATGTAAATATCTTGGCAAATATCATCAGCTGCTTTTTCATTTTTTCGTCAACTGCTCCATCTCCTTTGTCTTCTGTTTCTGGTTTCATTACCACTCCAACTCTTTGATTAAAACAAACGATGGCACCTGCAAAGTGGGCATAATATTACTATAATGACAAAAGCAGTCATTCAGCTCTTTAAGCTAAAACCAAGTAAAGGTAAAATCATTATGTGACATTGAATGAAGAGGTAATGTTAAAGAGGACAGTGCAGCAGTTTTCTGATCTGTAAAGAGTAGTACATGTGTCACTCACGGGCACTCTGTCCTCTTCTTTTCCACACCAGGTAAGAGATGAGCAGCAGGAGCAGCAGCAGCAGTATCCCACACAGAGCTCCCGAGATGAATGACAGGTGTGAGGCTGTTGAGATGGTCAGATCATGCAGGAGTACAATGTTACAATGGCGCAGTTTTGTAAGCGAGTGTGAAGGCTTTGTAGAGTAAGGAACATTCAGAGAAAATACATTTCGTCACTGATTATATTACTTAGTTTAGAATATAGTTAAATCTCCTGGACATTGGTGAGTACTGGATCTTACCTAATACCATGACTTGGAGTGACTTGGAGGGAGCAGAACAGAAGGACGATGTACAGAAGTTGAGACCGTAGATGCAGCTGTACTCTCCCTGGTGTTTATAATCCATTGTGGGGAATTCAAATGAAGCCAAGTATAAGACAGATGAGTTGACAAATGCCTGCTTGGGTTCAGTAATGCTCAAGTTAGACATCGTCAGATAGAAGAAACCCCCAGGATATCTGGAATGAATGGAGCACTTAATGGAGAAACTGCTGCCCTTGGTGACCTCCACTTTGTCAGGGCTGAAGACCACCACTTGTGGAGATGTCAGAGAGATGCTGGGCTGCTCCAAAGTCACTGAGGAACACAGACACAGACTTATGTGAGTAAATAGTAGACATAATGAAACCCTACTCCTACTGTCTGTTAGAATAAAAGTTTATTCAGTGTTTTGAAATACAAAAAGTCGGAGAAAAACCCTCTTTACCCTGGCGTTTCAAGACTTAGCTACATTGATTTGGTAGGCAAGTGCATGTTTTTAATTGCATTTTCTGTATTTTATATCTAATAGTGTTGTTGACATTGGTAATACTTTTAAACAATAAAGTAATACAGGCCCATATGATACAATGGGTTAGTAGGGCGTTCCCTACAAATTAAACTCTTCAAGGGTGTAAGCGAACATTTCCCAAATATATATGGCCAAAATAAATACAGATTGGAAATTTCATTGGTAATTGAAACTGAAATATTTCGATCTGTGTTTTGGATCTCATGTAAAAATTGAGCGCACCTATAGAGTGCATACTTCCGACAAACTTTCGACAAAGCTTTGCGGTGTTACATGAATCTGTTATAATATATAATAATATATAGATATAATATAATAATTAGATGCCTTGTTGTAATTGACCATGCCCACTGTCACACCCCCATTTTGCAAGTGGGCATGGAAAGTTAATCAGTTAAAAACATTTCGTGCAAATCCATTCTTAACCTTTTGAGATATCCTGTGGGCAAACAGGAAAAAACTGAGGCAAAAACATGCCCATAATAAAACTGTTATTTAAAGGTCTTGTATACACTGACTTTCACAATTTCGAAACAATATTTGTGTGTCTGCAGAGTGCAGACACATGTGTACTGAAATACTTAAAACTGGGTAGGCTATAGCTCTGAAACCCTCACTCATTTACCATTGTTTCAAATCCAAAATACATTACATTACATTACATTACATTACTTCATTTGGCAGACGCTTTTATCCAAAGCGACTTACAATAACACATTTTTGTCAGCAATAGAGCAATCAACTATGCAACACAGTCTATGACAACTACAACTTCTGAAGGAACAGTGGTTTAGTTTAGGTTAGTATTTTTTTTTTTTTTTTTTTAAGAGAAATAAGTTAGTTCAAGAAGGGCCCAAAATATTGTGTTTAAAGTGCTCCCATACACTGATATTAGTGTTTCAACTTGAGCACCCCCCAACACCATTTTCAATGTTTCATTGGCTACATAGTGCTTATGGCAGAGGTTCTCAAATGTTTTTCAGCCGAGGACCCCTTATAAGATAGAAAATATACCGGGGACCCCCTCATTCTGATTTGTGATTTTGGGCTAAGCTTAATTGTTTCCAAAGTAACATGCTTGACTTTTAAATTGATAGGTTTGTTAGATTAGAATGTAAGACATGAAACATTTTAGATTTAAAGCATACAATGTTTTCGTTGAACTATGAAGCTTTTGCACACACAAAAAAAGTTTTTTTTCTTTTCGTGGACCCCCTGGCAAAGTGCCACGGACCCCTGGGGGTCCCCGGACCCCCATTTGAGAACCACTGGCTTATGGTGTTTCAGAAGCTGATAACTGCTGTCTCTTCTAACAGCATATTTGCTATCATGTGCAACCAACCACATTTTCAATTTAAAGGGATAGGCCAACTTTTTGGCAGTTTAGGCCATTTGCCATATTGTCTATATTAAAACTAGACCGTACATGGCTTTATTTTCCATCATCAGTAGTGCTTATGCGCTGTACAGATGACTGCACATAGCACATGCGCCACATGGCAAACAAGGAAGTAACTACAGTTATACACTCCAGTTAGTTCGGTTACTCTTTGTTTTGTTCTCGGTCTGGATTTACTACGAAAATGACCGTTTGACGTAATTTTGGATTATTATTTCATCACGTGGTGAGTACAGGAGTCACAACATGTACATGTGAGTGTTTATGGTGCTGTTTGAATGTGCATTTTGGGCGACTGAACCGAAGGCAAATATCCCATTTACTGCCATTGTTAGCGCTAAGCTATTAGCATTTGAGGGCTCTACCACAGTTTGTACTGCAGTGCACACAGATTAAAAATAAAGCCATGTATGTTCTAGTTTTAATATAGACAATATGGCAAATGGCCTAAATTCCAAAAAAGTTGGCCTATTCCTTAAAAAAAAAGATGCTGACCTGTGACAGAGAGCTCAGCCAAATCCCCTTGTGGATAGCTGATGTCTTGATCATCTATTCTCTTCTCATATTGGCAGTAGTATGACCCCTTATGGCTGAAGTCCACTTTAGAGATGGTGAAGGTTGCAGATCCATTATCAGAGTATTTTGCCATTTGGAATGTGCTTGCCTTGTTTTGCAAGACGAACGTCCCACCCACGTGTCCCTTTACCATCGTACAGTTGATTTCAACCCTGTCACCCCACTTTACCTCTGGACCAGGACTCAGGGTGATTTGGGGCTTCGATGGAGTACCTGAGACAGATAATTGGTTGTAAATGTGATGTTTTCATTATGGCCAACTCAGTTTCATCCAACAACCATTTAGCGATGAATAAAAATGCAGTGAGGGATTTGACGTAAGCCACGCCTCTTACCTAAACAGGTGACACTAGCATCTTCATCATGGCCACAGTCATTTTGTCCAAACCTGGGATGTCTACATTGAGTGAGAGCATTCTCTTGACCATTACACATTACATCATCCAGCCATATTTGATCAGTGCCGGTCCCAAAATGGGCTTGCTTATGAGCGGCGACAGCATGACCACAGCCAAGCTGTCTGCACACCACATGAGCATTAGCCATCCCCCACTCATCATCACACACTGTTCCCCAACGGTCATCATGGAGGATCTCCACTCTACCAGAGCATTCCCCTGTTCCACCAACCAGTCTAATCGGCTCTGGAAATGACAAAAAATAAATAAAAAATACAAGGATTATTTGTGTAAAGGACGTCCTATGTACTCTCTGTCCATCCTTCGTGCACTCGGTTAGCTCCAGGGGAAAGGTGACTATCCCTAACCTGGCCGTTGTGCCTATAAGGTTACGGGTTCTTGTTCTGCCATTATTCTGGTGGCCTTCACTGCTCCTCCTGAGGAGCAACAGGCTCAGAGTTTATGCCCAGTCCGTGCCTTGCACACTTACATGCACAAAATGAAGGGCTCACAAAGGGAACAGCTGTTGATCTCCTGGGCTAATCCTTGTTTGGGCAAGCCCATCTCCAAGCAACGCCTCTCACATTGGGTTGTGGACAGGGTGGGAATTACATGGAGGCCATCAGGCCATGGCCTGTGTTGCCCCTCCCTCTGGCCGTGATGCCCTGAGATCCCTAAGGCCACCTTGGCAGTGCCCTGCTAGCAGCCTGCTACTGTCAGTTGCTTTAAAAGCATCAGTGGTCTCAGTTTAATGTAGCCTATCCAATGCAAAGGATGGGAAATTGAATCATTTTAACACACATTTCAGAAAAATCACTCCTCAGTGATTAGGCCTTGTGCCCTAAAGAAATTGATGGCCTTGCCCCTAAAATGACAAAATTCCCACCCTGGTTGTGGAGGCTATCACCTTAACTTATACGAGTCAGTCACAGCCACATAGCCACCTCAGGGGCTCCGTGCGCACTCTACTCGTGCAGGATGATGTCAGACATTATAATGGTCTGATGACTGACGTATGATAGACAGATAATACAGTATATAGGCTACAGTAAATAGCTAGCGTTAGCCTCTGGTGTTATCTAGCTGTTAGCCGTTAGCTATGTTTGCTAACTAAGTGGCTCAAAATGCCATCGATAATAACTGTTGACCAGTTCGAGTCACGCTCTTTCCATAAAGCCCACAAGCGATATTTGATATTATAACAATGTTGTGGCTCTAAACCAGGGGTGTCGGACTCATATTAGGAAGAGGGCCGGATTTGTTCAACTGAGACCTCATGGGGGCCGGATTTTTTTTTTTACTAAAATCAATTCGACTCATTTACCCATTTACTTCACAAAAGAAATACTGCTCTTTCCATTTCTCTTGAAACTGCCTGCATTCCGTGTCAACCTTTCTCTTTTTCGACAGCATCTTGTTGAGTCCTTTGTTTTTTGGTAGGTAGCCGAATGCGCGATTCAATTCCAGCGTGGCATCATGGCGGCTTTGTTTACACCTGATGACCTACTGACATACTTCCTTGTAGTGCAGGTTAATTAACTTATGAATGAACTCTTAGCTTGCTTATTAGCCACACGTAGTTCATGATAATGGGGTGCGAATTTAATAATAATAATAATAATTAAAAAAAAAAAAATATATATATATATATATATATATATATATATATATATATATATATATTCCAAAACATCTCGCGGGCCGGATGAAGGGCCGTCTCCCTGACATCCCTGCTCTAAACTATTGTTTTGGAGATGCGGGGAGACTGTCATGGCGCCATGACTGCTTCCGGTATTTCCAGTGTGGGGGCAGGCAAAGAGTTTGATCAAGACAAACTGCGCTGCAGTCTCAGTCATGCTGCAGTAGTGGAACAAGCTATTACCCTTCGGTTCTTATCAGAGTAAGTTATTTTTCTCAGCGAGTATAAAATGTTTTTTCAACGTTGATTTTTCGTTGAAATCTGGGTGATATTGGGTTTGAACGTCTAAGACCTAATTCCACCCTCTTTTCAACTGGCTAAAATGCGGTTACATCAACGTGTCAAAAAACACAATTTGGTTAATCATATTGTTAAACGTTCGTTGTAGCGTGAATTAGAGGCAATATTGATAATGTGTGAATTGGTATTTGTCCAATTCATTGTGTAACTGAGAGTTGAAATCTGGTTTACACAAACACTACATTTCAATGCATTTTGTGTCAAATGAAATATCATAAATATGGGACTATATAGGCTATGTGCTGCCAGCAAAAAGCTTCCAGGACACAACTATGGTTAATACTTTAGCTCAATACTATAAAATAATGAATTGAGTTCCTGCAGTAACGCACATGCGCAAGTACTTAGTCGCTAGCTGTGACTGACTACTGCCCAGAATTGAATCCGAAGCAATACTGCATCAAGTGTGGAGCGAGGTGCTCTGGGCACGCTATGTTATTGTAACAGACTGTATACAAGGCTCTGTGTACCCCCTGAGTTGCCAGTGTTAAATGAAGTTAACCTCTGAAACATAATTTTAGTCTGTTACATAATATAATAGTCGGCTACACATGATATGAAATACACCTGTCCCTGATCGTTTAGCCTGTGGTACCGTACAATCATGTACACAAGTTGTGTACGAGATAGAAATAGAGACGGAGTACATATGTGCCTGGCGCCCCCTATATTTTCAGTGAATGGATAGCTTAGTTGGTAGAGCGCAGTGGTTAGAATTAACAGCTTTACCTGCACAGACAACACCGGCGTCTTCTTCATGGCCACAACGTGCCCTGTTGAAACCTCTCACTGAGCATTGCTGGAGAGATGTCTCATTTCCAAAACATGATTTGCTAGCCTCCCATACTGGCCCACTGCCTTGACCAAAGTGGGCGTTACCAGGAGCACTTACAGCAGCACGTCCACAATCCAGCATCTTACACACCACCTCAGCATCAGCCATGGTCCAGTCTCTACCACACACTGTTCCCCACTCATCAGCATGTTTGGCCTCTACTCTACCAGAGCATTTATCACTGCCGTTGACCAACCGTATCGCCAAACCATCTGTCAGGGCAAGAAAGTTCAAATGAATAAATACATTTTTAATATTGATATGGTAGAATAAAAACCAGATCAAAGGAAAATACCAGGATCCTTTTTTTTACCCTGCTTGCTTCTGTCATTGCAAGTCTATCTTAAATCATCGCTAAGCAGTGCAGCCAAAGGCCAGATGCAGGTTCATATGGTCGTGTTTCACAAGTGGAAGTTTTTGCCAATGGAGATAATGAAATGAGATTTAAATTGTTTTTCAAACCACAGGACTGTGACTGCAAACCATTGACTGCATATATTATCTGGACAGACTGAGCCCATTGGTTTTTGATACCCCAAAAAATTGAATCTCCTGCTTCCTGCTAAAATGTTTGATTACCAGGATAGAGTGGATGTCTGCGCCAAGACTTTATTCTTTACAGTCCAAGTGATGTGAGAATACAGTTGGAGCTGATCAAATGTCGATGTTTTAGGTCCAGACGGCATTTCGGCTAATAATAATAATAATAATAATAATAATAATAATAAATAGCTGCATATGAGGTGTCGTCTGACTGTAAACAATGACGGAAGGGGCGGGATGTCCGCTCTACAAATGCATAGGCTACTCCTGATTGGTCTATCCTCTCATGCTACAAGTGGACATTGTGCTACAAACTGACACGTCGTTTCCCTAGCCCCTCAAAACTCTCTTGGGTGCTGCCCGTTGGTCTGGGGCCTCAGGAGCTTTACATGCAGAATAGCTGCTGTAATGCAGTGCCTGGGGAGTCTGCTGATTAGTGTTTAATGATTTCACAGCAAATCATACAATCTCAATCCCTTCTAGCCTTTTTAAGGCAATGATGCTTCAAGTAGAGCTCATCCCTAGAGATGGCTACCATGATTGTCATGCATCCAGAGATGTGGACTTTAACATGTTAAACTGGCAACGTGTTAAACCCCAAGGCAAAAACTTTAACACTGGTATTTTCCTTCATCATCATTTTTTGGTTGCTGTTGTGTGCTTTCTGTTACCTGAACATAAAACACCAGCAACTGAGGTGATGTTGCATGTACTTTCTCCAAGTGATCTTTGTGCACATTGGCTGAGTGAGGACTCATGTCCCTGGCATTGTATCTCATCAATCCACATCTTTCCCGTGCCGTAGCCATAGAAGCCCCTCTGGCTGATCCTGTGAGCCTTTCCACAGTTCAGCTGTCTGCACACCACCATCGCGTCATTTAGATCCCAGGAATCACCACACACAGTCCCCCACTGGCCATCATGGTAGAACTCCACTCTTCCACTACAACGACTGGAACCGTCGACCAATTTGAGATTGCCTGGGAATTACAGTTGAGACATGACAGTAAATCCAGCCTCCAACATTCCCACACCCCCTCCTCTGCTGTCCTGATCGTTGCTCCAATTTGATATGTGAAAATCTTCAGAGGGCCACCCAACCCTTTAATCACAACTCTGATCAACACAAGACTAAGATGATGTATTTGCCTATATATTTTGCAGCCTGTTAAAACCATACTGATCACGTTCATTTACATTCTGTTTCGTTCTGTGGATCAATCTGCCCTCCAGCCCGCCCACATCGATCTCAGTGGGCGGGAGTACTTGCTTTGACACTGACAGTCAACTCTTTCAGCCA
This sequence comes from Poromitra crassiceps, assembly GCF_964638095.1. Classification (NCBI taxonomy): domain Eukaryota; kingdom Metazoa; phylum Chordata; class Actinopteri; order Beryciformes; family Melamphaidae; genus Poromitra; species Poromitra crassiceps. Next base: position 52,036,875 of record NC_139630.1, on the reverse strand, counting down.
ATCAGTGTTGCCAAATCCAATCCAGATCCAATAGGATATCGGCAAATGCACCTGCACCACTTTATAGTGCCTTGTCAAAAATGACGGCTGGCACGGATCACGGATAATCCGTGACCCGTACGGATCAGCCCCCACGGTTCGGAACGCGGTTCGGAACATCCATGGTCCGCGGAACAACCCCCCCCCCCCGTGTTTCATTACACGTTTAACGTTAGTGTATGAGAACGCCTGCAGCGCAGCCAGACAGACAGGCATCATCATGACAAGCACAAGTGAGCTAGCCTAGGTAAACCCAGCCCCCACGTGATCTGCTCTCAGAGTTCCCAGTCACTAGTGACTGAGAGCAGGGTAAGCCTGAGAGCAGGTCACGTGGGGGATGGGTTCACCCAGGCTACAAGTGAGCTTCCTCAACCCTTCTCCCCGCTGTAAAGTCTCTCTGTAGCCCCCCCCCCCTTTCGTTTCATTTAACGTTTAACGTTAGTGTATGAGAACGCCTGCAGCGCAGCCAGACACAGACAGGCATCATCATGGCAAGCACAAGTGAGCTTCCTCAACCCTTCTCCCCGCTGAAAAAGCACAGGAATGCGAGCAGCATGTTGCGGGCTGCACAAGATAACGAGAGCCACAACACACACACGCGCACACTTTTCACGAATACATTTTCATCGGACGGTGAAATGTTGCCTTTAGGACACATAAGAACAAAACAACACGTGGGGCCACGGTAGCTTTCCAGACTCAGCCGGTCTGTACCACCCGTGTCAAGTGACTGCAGTTAGCAAGTAACAGCCAGGAAGTTATGCATAGCAGCGCCACGCTGAAACAGGAAGTTGGGTTGTTCTGCCTTCAGAGTAAAAGCATAAATTGTGTCACGAGAAAAAAATATTTTTGAGCTGTGCAGGGCAACAAATGGTTAGAGAAGTATAATAGTATTTAAAAATCGAATCTAAGATCTAATTTTGAGAGATTCTTTTTTTTTTTGCTGATCCGAAAAATCCGTGATCCGTGGCTCAAAATCCATTACGCGATCCGATCCGTGGGTTTTCTGATCCGTGCCAGCCCTATCAAAAATGTATCTAATCTGGAAAGGGGAGACTTGTGGGTACCCATAGAACTATTTTCATTCAGATATCTTGAGGCGAGAGGCTAGAAGCTAGACATGGTTAGTAGTACCAATGGATGCCTTAGGCTTAGGTCATCTCATATGATACCAGAACTCACTAAGATAGACCAGTCACTCTGTCTTTATAAACCTGAGGCTGCTACAGCCATTTGATTTGTAATATCACTATGAGATCGGGAAATTAACAGTAAAGGGATAGGGTACCTACCAACACTCCCTCAAAAATCGGGAGTGTTGGTAGGTAGGGCTATGCCTCTAGCGGCCCACCTGCAGTACCTTCAGGGCCCACCAGGCGGTTGCAGGTCACACTTTGACTGCCTAAGATATTTCTAAAGTCTCACCTGAACATCCAACAGTTGCATCTCCAACATGATTGGGGCTGGTCTTGACAAATTCTCTCAGCGAGCACTGTGTGAGAGAGCCCTCCTTACCACCACAAGCGATGGTGTATCCTCTCAGCCCACTGCCCTGACCAAATGATCCTGAGGCCGTGACAGGATCTCCACAATTAGTCTCTCTACACACCACTTCAGCTTCATGTATGTCCCAGTTATCATCATATACTGGCAACCATTGGTCAACATGGTAGAACTCCACCCTGCCTGAGCAGTAGTCGGTCCCATTGATCAGTCTGATCATATCTAGAAATCAAAGGAGAACAGAGCAACACTCAAAGTAACATAACTTAATACAGGAACTGCATGTTCAGATTTGTATATTTAGTGAGTTAATTCAAAGATGATATGAACAGCATCACAGCACATTACATAATAAAGTGGCTTACTTGTACACACCACACCTAGCCTGGGTAAACCCAGCCCCCAGTGACCTGCTCTCAGGCTTACCCTGCTTACAGTCACAAGGTAACCTGTTTATAGTTAGATACTGGCAGGTCCTAGACCATAAGAGTGATATGACAAAAACTCTGAAACAGAGTGGTCTTTTCCTTTAGGAATACTAGACCATGTGTTCTCATTTGTTGAGAGCACCTGTGAGTGATGCTAGTGCAAGCCAATGGAGATCCAAGAGTTTTCTCTCTGACATTCAGCACAGATCCATAAATTGAAAACATTACGGAGAAATCGCTTTGGATTAATTTTATGTTTTGGAAATGGTTTGGATACCCATCACCATAAATCTGCACTGTATTTCATACAGATCCAAACAGAAAACTGCTTCTTGGCTGTCCAACTCAGTCTGCATTAGTGATGGATGAGTTTGGTAGAAATGTCCAATTCTCCCTTCGGCATGCTGTTTGGACCACTGAATTACAGAAAACGCCTGGAAAATGGTGTAACATAATATAGTAGAAGCTGTAGCATATTACCTGAACATATAACACCGGCATGGGCATCCTGAGCGTGAGAACCACAGTTATTTACCCCAAAACCTCTGTGTGGGCAGTCAGTGAGGTACTTCTCATCACCAGTACACTGAAGATTGTCCATCCAAACCCAATTGCTGCCCTGGCCGAAGTGGGCCTTGTGCGTGACTGCCATAGGGGTCCCACAGTCCATCTCTCGGCACACAACTTCTGCCTCCTGCATGCCAAATCTGTTATCACAAACTGTTCCCCATTCTTTATCATGGTAGATTTCCACTCTACCAGAGCATCGATTAGTTCCATTGACCAGCCTAAGAGGTTTACTGTCTGCCAAGTTAAAAAGTCAACAAAACAGCATAATAAGAGAAGAGTCTTCACTGTGTCTTCTACTGTCAGTGAAAATATTTTTGGAAAATGTCTCAAATTTCCATTGTACATATTTGCATTGAATTACAATTTGTTCAGTCGGATTCTATCTCATGCTACCCAGTTTAAAAAAGCAGACCATGTAATCACATACAATTTGGACAGATTTTGGATTTAATCACAAATTCTCATTGGATTATTGTAGATGAGATCAATTTCCGAAAAGTTCACTTCACACGTATGTTTTAATTGCAATTAAGAAATCAAGAAAATTATACTTTTTTTTTTTTTTTACACAAGGATGACATACTTTTGCAGACAACAGGAGCATCCACACAGCTTCCATTGAATTCTTGAAGGCTGCACAGTGCGAGAGAGCTCTCGTTTCCAAAACATCTTGTTTTGAGTCCACTCATCTCACTTCGCTCATCAGAGGATGGTGATGCAGGCTGAACGACAGGAGCCGCACAACCAACCTCTACACACAACACTTCAACCTCTGCCTCGCCCCAATCACTATGACACACTTTGCTCCAGTGGTCATCATGGTAGACTTCCACTCTACCAGAGCACTGATTCGTCCCATTGACCACCAGCCTGACATGCTCTGGAAATAAAATTGAGAGACAATGAAATTACAGAAAATACCTGCAAAATAGAAATTAACATGTGGAGTAGAAGCTGTATTACCTGAGCATATAACACCAGCATCCTCATTATGATTACAGCTATTACCCCCAAAACCTCTGTGTGGACAGTCAGTGAGGGACTTCTCACCACCAGTACACTGAACATCATCCATCCAAACCTCATTGCTGCCCTGGCCAAAGTGGGCCCTGCCCATGACTGCCAAAGGGGTCCCACAGTCAATCTCTCGGCACACAACTTGAGCGTCCTCCATGCCCCATAAGTCATCACAAACTGTTCCCCATTGTTTCTCATGGTAGACCTCCACTCTACCAGAGCATCGATTGTTTCCATTGACCAGCCTAAGCGGTTTACCCTCTGCCAGGTTAAAAAGTCAACAAAAAGGACATGGTTAGTAACAAAACATCTTGGGCATAGTGCAAGGGCACTAGGGGTGGGGGAAAAATCGATACACCATAGTATCGCGATATTTTGCCTGACGATATTGTATTGATATTTGGACGCCAAGTATCGAAAAAATTGCAGGCCATGCCAGGCCACCGGGCATCTGCCCGAAGCGCCCGATGTTGCAGTCCACGCCTGCAGTGGCGTATTGAGTCCAGAGAAGCTTAATAATGGAGCCTACATTTTGGGCAAAAACAAAACAAAACAAAAAAACACTGCATGTTTTACTTCCGGTGAGGTCAAGGAAAAGGTAGGAAAAGGAGTTAGACAATATATCGAAATATCGCAATATTCAATATATCGTAATATCGCAATACTATCGTATCGTGAATCAAGTATCGTTTTAGTATCGTATCGTGGGCATCACGCGTTGTTATTGCTCGTTTCTAGCACTCAAAATCTTACTTTTTTCCCCACTGGGTCAGTACATCAAATGACGTGTTTCAGCGGGCCAGTGGTAATTAAAAGGGGAAAAAGGGAGATTTTGATTCCTAGAAACTAGTAATGACAATGCTTGCCCTGGGCGTAAGATAGGGCCCTTTGAGAAAGAGAAAATAATCTTGAATTTGTATTCCACCGCCAGTAAAAACAAAAAACAAAAACAAAACATTTTTGCACAATGTTCCAAACTCGATCTCATTTTGCAGATTTGCATTAAAATACAGTTTTGTTCAGTCTGATTCTCTATCTCATGTTACTCAGTTTTAAACAAGCGCAAATACCTTTACGCCACGGCCCACTGCACAGTGGTGTGGCCATTGAGCCTTATGGCACTTTAGGCAATGTTTTCGGGGGACCTTAACAACATGGCCAATTGTTTTCAACATGGAAAATGGTCGTACCCCTAACCCTTCCTTAACCCGCCCACATCCCTCCAGCCTCTCCCCCTACCCCATCCCTTGAACTCCAACTCTTTACAACCTGCCTATCCCTAGCTACGACTTTTTTCCCTAGCCCCTCCCCCTTCCCTAACCACACCTCCTCCCACCGCGTGATTTCTAACCCCACATAGGATAAGCAATAACCACGCCCTGTGGCGCCGGGATTGGCCAGGAGCATTGAAGCTTGGGACTAAAGCACCTGGGTTTTTTCATCTTTTAAAATAAAGATGTTTAAAAAACTAAAATTAACAATATCATACATTATATTATGAGCTATGAACGTGAACACAACACCGTTTATATTATTGCGTGTTTTTGTAGATTGTGTACATTGTGTAGATTACAATTATTATGCTTATTATTAGTATTACTATGCTAAGGAAGGTATAGCTCATATAATATAATGTATCATATCGTTAATTTCAAGCTCAATTCTTACCCAGAGAATAGGTACAGCACTGAAAATGTAACAAGCAATAGTTTTTTAAACATCTTTATTTTAAAAGATGAAAAAACCCAGGCGCTTTTGTCCCAAGCTTCAATGCTCCTGGCCAATCCCGGCGCCACAGGGCGTGGTTATTGCTTATCCTATGTACGAATAGAAATCATGCCCTCCCACCACCCACATATACATAGCCACTCCCCCTACCCACCCCTCATACCACAACTTTCTATTACCTTACTATCCCTAGCTATGGCCCCTATTCCCTAGCCCTGCCCCTCTTTCCTCTCATTGGATTATTGGAAATAAGATATGTTTGTTTATTTATATGTACATAATGTTTTTATTACAATTAAACAATTGAAAGAAAAAAACGTCAATACTTTTCACACAAGGATGACATACTTTTGCAGACCACAGGAGCATCCACACAGCTTCCATTGAATTCCTGAAGGCTGCACAGTGTGAGAGAGCTCTCATTTCCAAAACATCTTGTTTTGACTCCAATCATCTCACTTCCTTCATCAGAGGATGGTGATGCAGGCTGAACGACAGGAGCCGCACAACCAACCTCTACACACAACACTTTAGCCTCTGCCTCGCCCCAATCACTATTACACACTTTGCTCCAGTGGCCATCATGGTAGACTTCCACTCTACCGGAGCACTGATTAGACCCATTGATCATCCTGGCATGCTCTGGAAAAAAACATTTAGAGAAAAATGAAACAAAATTCAACAATAATGCAAGAATTGATGATTAGAATTCAGTTCAATGTGTAGCACTGCTTTTTACCTTTCAACTTTCTTTGAGAGTTAAATGACAAATTACTACATTTTAACTACTTACAGGCTTTCATTGGAAGAAACTCCACCCATTTGCATACAGGCTAGCTGTATGCATCAGGGTGTGTCTCACAGCTTGACAGACATCTTGTTTCTCTAATATGGAGTGGGTTTGATATGATGACTGATAGAGGAGCACCAGAATGTTGGTGGTCACAAGTCAAAGTTCAAGGTCACTGTCACCTCACGACCGCCCGTTCCATGCTCGTTAACCCGATATCTCAGGAATGCCTTGAGGGAATTTCTTCAAATTTTTCAAACATTCACTTGGACTCGAGGATGATCTGATTAGATTTTGGTTGTCAAAGGTCAAATTTCAAGGTCACTGTGACCTCACGCCCATCCATCCCATGCTCATTAACGCGATATCCCAAGGACACCTTGTGGTCAAATCCTTGGCAGGCCAGAACAAACAGAGCAGGCCCCAAATTGATCAGCCCCAAATTGGTCAGCCATGTTTTAGACTAATTCAGATTACACAACAGAATGGTTCTGACACGCAATTCAATTAGAGTGATCCATTTTGAGGGTCATATATTCAAAGAAGCCTAAAGTCCTGTGATGTGAATCAGTGTGAGGCCCAATTTATAATATTTTATAGGGAACCAGGCCTCTTTTATGGACTATGACTACTGTAAATCATTAGCATAATAGAAAGATTAAAGTACATTTAGTATATGAACCTAAATACTCTTCTCTGGGTTTGTACACTAATAGAAAATAAGAAGACAAAACTTGCATACTTGGCTTCTCTCCAACAATTTAGAAAAATAAAAAATAAATGCAGAAGTCTCAAAAGTGAAAAAGCAACTCAAACAGTTCATAATGAAAAAGAGGAAGAAGCCTTCGCCCTGCATGAACATCATGTCTTTTATATCTTGGCCAATAATTTCGTACTCAGCATTTCTTTGCTCAAAGTGCTGACATGGGCATATTTTACATAAAAGGAAATCATTATATTTGTGACAGCTGCGATATGTTGAAGTTAAGTTGAGACCTAATCAATAATATCACTTTAGTTATTTTCGATTACTAAATGTTAGTTAATGCCACAGTTTAGCCTTTGGATTCCGTGTACTTGTAGTATGTAAGATTTACATTTTTCTTTACCATCTCTTCATCTCTTCCCTTTATTTCTTCATATTTTCCTTTTATTTTTGTCATAGTTTTTCTCTCTGATTGGCCTCAGAAGGGCATTTCTGTGGAGGATTCTGTGTGCAACCAATAGGTCCTGACTCTGGGCATTAGAGCATCTGAGCTCGATCCTTAGGCCTCTGAATCAGATGAATCTGGGTCTGAATCAGATCCACTGATCCTGACAATAATGTGAAATAAAAGTAGGCTACAGTGTGTCCTATCTCAAACTGGGCGGTATCCTATGAGTAATGAAACTTTGAATCGCATCTCTCCACTGGGTCAAATACTGACATAATCGAGATGAGTGAATAAACGGACAGTCCAATCTTAATGTCTTACCTAAACAGATGACACCAGCATCTTCTTCATGGCCACAGTTACTGCTCTTCTCATGTGTGCAGTCGATGAGCGAAGTCTCATTGCCAGTACACTGAACATTATCCATCCATATGTCTCCCTGTCCATGTCCAAAATGGGCGGTGCGTTTGGCCTCGAGAGCCGTCCCACAATCGAGCTCTCTACACACCACTTGGGCATTCTCAATGCTCCACATATCATCGCACACCGATCCCCATCTCTCTCTTTGGTAGACCTCCACTCTACCAGAGCATCGATTAGGTCCGTTGACCAGCCTAATTGCTGTTCCTGCCAGGTTAAAAAGTCAAAATGAATTTGTATTCCACTGTCAGTGAAAACATTTTGGAGAATGTCTCAAATTCTCATTTTGAACTAATTTGATTCGTCCTGCAGCTTGTCCTGTAGCTCGCCGAGCTGGCCCTGCAGCTCGCATTCGCAGCTGTGTGGCCTTGCCTGCCTTATTGGCGTGTGCACAATGTCTCCCTCTCTCTCCCTCAGTCTCTCTCCTCTCTCTCCCTCAGTCTCTCTCGTGAGCCTCAGACTCATCATCAGTGATGTCATCAGACATAATCACTGATGTCATCAGTATTTATCACTGATGATGTCATCAGTGGGACAGACAGAGAAACAGACAGACAGACCCCTAGCTCCCTTTTATATACTGATGATTGCATTGAAATACAGTTTTGTTCTGCTTGATTCTCTATCTGATATTATTATAATTTTCTTTCAAAGCAGACCATATAATCACGTACATTTGGATTTAATGGCAAATTCTCATTGGATCAATTAAGCAATTAAAAAATTAACTTCATGCTTTTTACACAAGGATAACATACCTTTGCAGACAAGAGGGGGATCCACACAGCTTCCATTGACTTCTTGAATGCTGCACAGTGCGAGAGAGCTCTCATGTCCTAAACATCTCGTTTTGACTCCAATCATCTGACTTCCCGCATCAGAGGATGGAGATCCTGCCTGAATGCCAGGACAATTCATTTCTGCACACAACACTTCCGCTGCCTTGCCCCAATCACTATTACACACCCTTCTCCACTGGCCATCATGGTAGACTTCCACTCTACCGGAGCACCGAGTAGTCCCATTGACCAGCCTGACATGCTCTGCAAACAACATTTAGAGACAATGAAACAAAATGCAACAATAATACACGAATTGACAATCAGAATTCAGTTCAATGTGCAGGATTTTTGGGATGAAAAAGGTGACTAGCTTGCATCCCTCACAGGTCACAGGTGTACATTTCCATTTCACGAAGTGTCCCCTGCAGTTTACAAAAACGAGTCTAGATGCTGGGATGTGTGATTTAACCCCCCCCCCCCATCCCATTGCTATACCCCTCACACATATTTCACATCCCACCCAAATATCAACCATTTTGTGCCTAAAAGGCAAAAAGTAAAACAGATGCCAACAAGACATTGATTAGGGCCCCAGCACTGGCACACCTAAATGGATTGGAAGTTGGAGACCCTCATTAGTGTTCTGCTTGCACCTGTTTTACTTTGGGTGGGATGTGAAATAGGCTAATGCTCTTTAAAGCTCCATTTGCATTTTTTTATTCACCAATGTCTCAACAGGCTAGCATACTTTGTAGCGTGCCTTCTGAAACCTTGGTGGATAAAAAAAATTCGGTTTGCAGTGTTTCTTCCTATGTGAGTCCAGTCAATACTGGCAGCTCATCAAGATTGCAGAGTATGTTTACTCATTCCTTTATTTTAACTTCTGCACTCCATGGTGTAACATTTTGGTTGACACACCAAATAGTTGTTAAGCAAGCGATTTGCCTCCATTGTAATGTTTACAGCTCTGTTAGTTTGCATTTAAAACAGATGAGCATGCTGGTCATATATAAACACACACACAAACTCTCAAGAATATAAAATCTGACAGTGAGCTAGTTCATCACTGCTTCTTTTCCTACATAATTGTCACCGCACACCCTTTGGCTGCCTACTATGCAGTTACAACTGTGTCGACTCGCCCAATTGTTACATATCCGTTACATAATTGTAACATAAAACTGATGTTTTTGGATATGTGTGAGATCATGTGCTAAATAAATCAGCATTGTTTTTTGGCGGAGCTCTCCTTTAAGTCTCAAAAGTTGAAAAGGAAAAAGAAGAAGTCTCTGGTCTGCATTAACTGATGTCTTGGCCAATAGTTTCTTACTCAGCTTTTTTTTCTTTTCTTTTTCTTTTGTGCTGACATGGGCAAATTTTAAATCAAAGGAGAGCATGATCATTCTAATATAGATCCTATGTTCAGTTGAAGCCTAATCATTCATATTTAGTTATTTTCAATTACCGTAAATTCCGGACTATAAGCCGCGGCTTTTTTCCCGTTTTTTGGCCCCTGCGGCTTATATAACGGTGCGTCTTATCTATGGATTTTTTCAGAAAAAAAAAAAAAAAAAAAAAAAATCTCTCTTTTTTAGCACTCTTTCTAACTATAAATCCACTTCTGTTTTAATTTCCTCTCTTGCCCTCTTTTCACCACACCGCGGACACTGTGTGCACTGTAAAAATAAACAACGGTGGTGTTGTGTTATGTTGTTTTGTTGAAATGTTGTAATACGGTAAATGGGAGCTTCCTCAAACAGCCATCTCTTCCCGACAATCCCCTCTGTGCGTGACCACTTACATATGGTAATTACGGTAAGCAAACGGCCACTCGGGCAACAACTCCCTCCCCCGACTACCAGGAGAAAATCACAAACTTCAGCGAATTCACACAAAGGAAGATCAAGGAATATTCACAACAAGACGAGCAGTAGAAGCAACACTCTCACTTACCATGGGGAAGGTACGCAGAAATTCACACGAGGCAGCTTTCAAGTTGAAAGCAGTCAATCTCGCATTAAAAGAGAGCAGCCGCCGATCAAACAGAGCAGCCGCGCGTAACCTGGGCAAAAGGGACTGTCCGTCCGGGGGAGAACTACTGAACAACTCCCTCCCGACTACCAGGAGAAAATCACAAACTTCGGCGAATTCACACAAAGGAAGATCACGGAATATTATAGGAGTGTGAAAACATCCACAATTACCAACGGGTTCCAAAACGCTGGACTGCTGCGGGATGAAGAGGATCACCGCTGCGGGGACTGCCCCCTAGTCCGATACCTCACGAGTCCGATACCTCACGAGTCCGACACCTCATGGTTTTGGGTTAGGGTCTGGGGGAGGTTAGGTTTAGGCGTGGGGGTGGGAGAGGTTAGGTTTTGGGTTAGGGTCTGGGGGATGTTAGGTTTAGGCGTGGGGGTGGGAGAGGTTAGGTTTTGGGTTAGGGTCTGGGGGAAGTTAGCCTCTTTTTTCGGACTCGTGAGGTGTCGGACTCGTGAGGTATCGGACTCGTGCCATGGCACCTGAAGGAGAGAGGAGAGTGGTTGACGAAGCCACCCTGAACCTGTTCGTTTCCGACACTGAAGATGAGGACTTTGGTGGTTTCAGTACGCAGGAAGAAGAGGAAGACGAGGATTAGTGACTTGACTTCTCTGGTTACAGGTTTGCTGCACATATAGCCTATTGTTGTGTGATTTTGTCTGGGGATTAGTGACCTGACTTTTGTTTTGTTTTGTTGAAATGTTAATAAATGGGAGCTTCCCCAAACAGCCATCGCTTTCCCGACATTCCTCTCTGTGCACGAACCCTTTCATATGGTAATTAAACATCAAAACACCCGCGGCTTATAGTCCGGTGCGGCTTATAGAAGAAAAAAATAGTCAATTTTGGTCCCGCGGCTTATACACCGGTGCGTCTTATAGTCCGGAATTTACGGTACTAGCAGAATACCCGTGCAGTGTATCGAGTGTAAATGTTGCGTTCTCTGCACGCCCAATCCGTATGGACTCTGTGCAGGCTGGCAAGCGGGAACAGACATTTCCACGTCTTGTTTGTTCCCCAGACCCATGAATGTCGTAGAATTTGTCGAAAATAGCTCACCAACAGATAGCCTACAAGAACATGCGCATATATTATATGTTTCATGTACATACAAAGAACTGCCGGATTTGTGAAACACGCATAAAAAACCCGATTTGCCTCTGCCTGGAGCTGCAGGTCGCTCTCCCAATAGTCTCATGTGGTCAGACCCAACGTCTTACGTCAGCAAGCTTCCAGCGACGGAGGCTGGTTACTGCAAGACTACTCGCCTGCACACTACAAGTGAGCAAGCCTCGCCCCCCCCCCCCCCCCCCCCCATTCACTTCGTATTGGATGCGACCAAATCACTGAAACAGCATGCTAGGATACCTGGCGTCACAAACAAGACAGGAGGAGGGGCCAAATTCAAAATAGACCAATGCAAAACGAAAAGACAGCAAGACAGCCAATGAAGCTGCAGCACCAAGAAAGCAGCGGGGCAGGGCTTCAGGCTCCCTGCACATTATAAGCGAACAATTCTCGTGGAGTCACCTTCGCCCTGTTTAGCAGCGTCACTGTCTGCAGCCCGACTGCGAGAGCCCCGCCCCCGGCTTATAGACGGGTTTCTTGTATACAAACACGAGTGGATGCGCGCGCATCCCTGGGGTAAAAGCTCTTTGTAGATTTCGCACTTTGTAGTAGATTGTAGACTATTCACGTAGATCGCACTGTTTGCAAGACGACTGCTTAATAAAAATTCAATTTCAGAGTTGGAAATGTGTGTTTGCCTTTCTTTTGCAAAAAATATGTATGGTTTGCTGACATAATTTCGCTACTTTGGCCGTTTTGTTGTTGAGCCGGTCCCTTTAATTGACAAAGCATGGGCGTTCACCTTCGTTAACCTACTGACCCACTGCCACACAGCTAGCTAACGTAAACAAACATCTGACAGGTAGCTAGTAGCTAGCTAGTCCATGCCAGGGTGAGTAAAGATGCCTATCGATTATATTGTAAGCCTATGTAGCTCTGACCGCGCCGATTACCTGAATAAATTGGTACTAAGCAATGGTGAGAAATTACCAGATCCATATTCTATTCCGGACAATGAATGGATTTTAGATATGTCCAAGTGGCCCGCCATTATATGGCCAGATATCTACACATATCTCATAGAGAAGCCAAGTGTTTACACAAAAGAAAATCTGCGTGCATACAAATCCTTGGATGCCTATAATTACGTACTTTGTGGAAATGTACATGAGGTCAAGTATCATGATACGGGTTCAGGGTTTTGTATTTTGAGGGCAGGTGTCCTACCTAGCCAAAGACAAGGCTTAAAAACAAAACCATACGATGCCTGGGTTTACGTGCATAAGGACCTTGGCTACATATTAACAGCAAACTGCACATGCATGGCAGGGTAAGTATCAAACAACAGATAATCTGAGATCATGATTTCACACACTTTTTTGGCTAATAACCTACCCATCGCTCCAGTCTCGCCTCTTGTTGCAGTCATGCTGCAGCCATCATGTGCCAGGTTGAACTATCAGGGCGCAGACGCACCGAGGAGGAGGTTGCTTGCACATCCAAAGCAAATCAGTGGAAGGACATGTCCAGAAAAAAAGTAGAGCCACAAACCCTGAAGAACATCAACTTCAGCCGACCAAAACGACATCAGACAGAGTTGCCCCAATTACGTCACGCACCAACACCACAAAATGTACCAGGTAAATAAGAGTGAAACACTGGCTGCAGGTTATTAAGCCACGGGTGATGCGTAAATGCGCTGGTACTTGGTGAACTATTACGCACACCCTCATTCAGGTGTGTAGTGCTTACCTGGAGAACTTGGGGAGCGCACCTATTGGGAACAACTCCCCCCCCCCCCACCACCAATTTTACTATTGTAAAAACAAACAAAAAGTGTGGGAGCTCCCCTGTGCTCCCACAGCACTACACCCCTGTCTGTACCCAATAGGCGAATCAATAGCCTACCTAATAATTTCACTAATTTCTCACAGCACTAAATTGAATATCTAATTTAACATAAATGATTTTGATAAGACTGTTACTGTAAAACGACCCCCTTTTATGCTATTGCTTACATACTTTCCCTGCTACACACAGCAATTACAACTGAAGATCTCCAGGCTCTGCAAAAGATATGTCCAAACGCTGCTCTGTTTACATCCATCAACACAGCTGCAGACTCTGAGACAGATACAGCATCAGAAACAGAAGATGAACTCCCCGAGCCCCTGACAGCTATGCATGACCCATCTGCTAGGGACCTGTCGTCAACTGACCTTAGCGAGAAGTGCAAAGCCAGCTATGACAAAATGAGAAGGCAATGCACAGCTAACAGACTGGAACATCTACAGGACGTCACTAAAGAGCAGGCACAGTGCACAACATGGAACATCCATCGAGTGGGACGTATAACGGGCAGTAGCTTTCACAGGGTTATTAAATGCAAGGAGTCCTCAGTTGAAAGTGTTGTTAAACAGATAATGCAGTATGAATCCACAGATCTCACTGTTCCAGCTGTCATGTGGGGAAGGCAAATGGAAGATACTGCACGGCAATCTTACCAAACAGAAATGAGTAAGTTACACAAGGACTTGACTGTAAAAAAAGTGGGTCTAAGAGTGAAAGCAGATGAGCCATACCTGGCTGCTTCTCCTGATGGAGTATTCTCCTGTGCCTGCTGTGGAACAGGGCTGTTGGAGATTAAATGTCCATACAAGTACAAGGAGGGACTAGAGGGGTCAGAGTCTGATGCATCATTTTGCCTTGACAAAAACTATGATCTGCGACCTACTCACCAATATTACACACAGATTCAATTACAAATGTATGCTTGTCAAATGGACAAATGTGATTTCATGGTGTGGACCAAGACAAGCACCATCATTTGCCGGCTATGGAGAGATGAGTCCTTTCTCCAAGAAAATATTCCCAAGGCTGAGGTCTTCTTCATGGACCACCTCCTTCCAGAACTTATCTGTCGCCGCAAAGACCCCGACCTGGCTGAAGAGATCAAATGTCTCTCCTGCAAAAGGCCTAGCTTTGGGAAAATGATCAAGTGCCCAGACTGCTGCCAACACTTCCACTATCCATGTGTGAACATTACCAGATACTCCAAAAAATGGAAATGTGGATGCAAATAGATCCCAATAATGCATGGAGACAAGTGCAGTTGCAGACACTGGAGAAAAAAATCAAAATTAACAAGCAAGAAAAAGTCTTAAAAATTCACCTCCAAACAGAAATGTTATTTCTCTTCATTTTGTATTAATTATTCACATGTGTTATAGATGAGAACATTTTACAACTGCATTTCTCTTTTAGTACATGTTGCTTTCATTAGTTTGCATTTAAAGCAGTGGTTCTCAATGTGGGGTCCAGGGGATTCTGGGGGTCCCCACTAATATTTTCATTACAAGTTAACACGATTAGAGAATGTTGAACAATGACTGTGATCATAGTTTCACTGTTATATCTCTACATAAAATACAGAGATTGCTGGGATTCTGGAGAAAATCAGAACTAACAAAACTATTCCCAGATTTTGGTCCATTGCCCTAATGTGGACAAAATTATTTTTTGAATCACAGTTAAAACATTGTCAGTTGATGCATAAAGAACTCCCAGCTATTAAGGAGAAAATAAATCAAATGTTAGAAGATGATCACTCTGAATTGCTGTCATATGAAAGTGTGTTGCAATATCAAAAATATCTGTTATGTGTCCCATATAAATGTTCTTTTAACACAGTTAACGCCGGGCTACCACAGTCCGCCTAATGTTGGTGAGACCAGCACATATGGTTACAATGTCATCTAGCATATCGACTTGGCTGATGGGTATCACAGTGTTCAGTATCTGAAAGGTTTTAAGCTGACCTATCACTCGTTCCACATGTATGCGGACTCTTGATAACTGCCGTGAAGTGTCAACACAGGAACCAGGCAACTGAGCCTTCCCCTTAGTGAAACTTGGGATTCTCAATGTTGCTCCTACACTGGCCAATTCCTCTCTAACAAGGAAACCTCTATCTGCAAGGATCTCATCCCCATGCTCAAGTTTCCCCAAAAAGCCAGAATGTAAAGTTATTAGCTTGTCAGATGCACGACCTCCCCACCCATCAGACAAAAACGATATGGCTCCTGCTGGTGTTATTCCAATCAGATACTTGATTGTGTTTTGGTGCTTGTAATTTGACCAGGTTTCAGCCCTTGCCTTTAAATTGTATGTTCTCTCTATAAAAAACTCAGTACAGTCTATAATACAACGACACTTCTTAAATTGAGGTTTAAAAGACTTGGGCATGTTTGCTCTCACTGCATCCTTATCAGGCCACGCGATCAAAGGCTTCAATGTTGAGGACAACAAGGGAATCCACTCTCTTAATATTTTTGATACAGTTGAGAATGGAAGTCCAAATCTGTAGGCAAGGTCTCTGTTGCTGAGTCCAAGTCGGACTTTCATTAGAACCAAAAGGAGGTGGTTCTCCCAGCTTAAGCCACCCTTAAGCACAAGTTTGCTTTTTTTTACAATATCCAACAGCCACCTGAAAGCCTGCACTGACTGTAACCCAGTAAAAAAAAGTATTTTAGAGTTCATGTCTTTTATAGAATCAAACCCAAATTTGGACTGCTTAAGCTGCTGCTTCAGTTGTTTATTCTCGTCCTGTGTGGCCTCCAGTTCTCTTTTCACAGCATCATAATCATCACGGAGCTGCTTGTACTGCAGGTTGAGCTGGTCCATCTCTTTTTTGGGCACCATCTCGCCTTCATCTGCAACGCAAAAAAGGAGAACAATTACTTAACTCTTGTGTCACAGACATGCATGCAACGCACACACACATAGAACATCTGTTTCTTTATCACACTAACACTAAAATAGTCTGATTGCACATACCTTCAGAGGATTCAATAGGACCCGCCTCAGTTTCACCTGTGGGGCTGGTAACAGGGGCCGTAGTGTCATCGCGCCTTCTCTTTCTTTCATATCTATGACAACAGTCGAGTATGGTCAAGTTAACGTGCTAAAAAATTATCAACATATTAATTGATAACAATGCAATAACATAAAGAAGGACACACACATATATCTTATATTCTCAGATACTAAACAAGCTACATTACCAAGATAGGTTAGATTATATTATATTACAAATGATGACTGAATGGCCATACCGTAACTTTCTACATGACATGACACAGACCTTGCCAGCTTTCCTGTGGTGTTTCGGCGGGTGCTGTGTGAAAACACTGATGGAACAAAATCTGGACTCTCATAATCCATTGACGGTGCTCCTGATAAGAGAGAGTAAGCTGTAAGTTAGCTGCTAATTGTTTAACCAACATCAGTTTGACATTTTACAAACCAGGAACTGCAGCCATAACGTTAATGAGCACCAACCGGACAAAATCAATCATTAATGTCTATTCAGAGTTAAAGAAAGCTGTATAATACATTTAATGCACAACAACTTTAGTTGGACAGTTAGTCAAAGTTATGCTATGACTGACTAACATTAGTTATCCCATTTCAGGACAGTGTTGTCAGCTTACTGACAGGCAGCTACTGCACAACACAGCCGACACAGCTGGCAAAACAGACAGTGAAAACACAGCCCTGAAAGGGCCTATCATGAGCTATCACTGGTATGAATCATACAATGACAGCGTTAGCTAAGTTAGCTACTCATTATTTGTTGTTGTTAGCAAACATAAACATAACGTTAGCCTACCAGATATGAAGTGAGCACCGCACAGACTCTCGTCGCCTTTAGGACCAGTGGGACCCCAATCTTCCCTTTTAATGGCCTGGAGCCATAATTTCCTTCTGTTTTTTGCAAATGGATGAGATCCCCGCGGTATATTGTACATCTTCCATCCGTCTTTTTGACGGTTGGTACAGTTTACAGCGCCACAGCTCCTTGTCATGTCTGTCTCGGTCTGTCTGCCTCTGTGTTTTGACTGTGTGGAGCGGCTTCCTTCCTGCTTTCTTCCTACCCCGATCGTGCGCGCGCATCTACGTGATGACGTTGCACATGAACCCGTCTATTCGCATGGTGGAGGCAGCGCAGCCATTGTGCAGCATGGCCAAGTTCGGTCATTAAACTGCGCATTCGGCAATTAATCGACCCCTAATTACCTAATAAAAAAAATCTGGCGCCGTTAGGTCACCTGCAGTGGTGTTCTTTTACACTTCCTGAAAGATTCAGCACGATCCCACGTAAAATGGCATAGCTGTGGCCAAACACAATTTCTGCTCACTCACACACAGGCACTTCTCATTCTTATTATAATGTAGGATTAAATGTTAGTTAATTGCTCAGTTAAATATGAGTAGGCTACAATGTGTGTCAAATGAGCAGTATTCTAATGCAACTGGCATTTCTCATGACAGAAGGAGCAAGAGTCTGGGTGGCTCAAGTACAGTGTTGTACATGAACGAGCGCCCTTTAGCGTCTGCAATATTGGCAATTCTATTAGGTGGGGGGATAGCACGGAGTAGCTCATTAAAAAACCTGAATCAATAAACGTGAACTATAGTTCCTTTTTGGGATTGTGAACACAGTTCAGAATTCAAAATTGTTAAATATGAACGTGAACTACTTCATTTTAATCTGTGTGAACTGAACTTTGAGCTAGTTCTTGTGAAGTGTGAACTTGCACAATGCTGGTCAAGTACTGACATAAGATAATAATAATAATTCATTGATTTTATATAGCACTTTTCAATGACCCAATGACAATATGGGTACACAGAAAACAACATGAAAACGCGCAACAGGCAATAGATACAAATAA
This sequence comes from Poromitra crassiceps, assembly GCF_964638095.1. Classification (NCBI taxonomy): domain Eukaryota; kingdom Metazoa; phylum Chordata; class Actinopteri; order Beryciformes; family Melamphaidae; genus Poromitra; species Poromitra crassiceps. The sequence goes on along the minus strand of NC_139630.1, from coordinate 52,018,599 downwards.
CAATTGAATACAATAACACATGAATCAGGGATATATGGAAACAGAGGGGAGGGACGGAGTGTGTGCGAGGGACAGGGGCCAGAGAGAAGTGAGGGAGGTGGGGAAAAAAAGGGGGTGGCAGCCAGGTTGGAGGAGGTGGTTAAGGATAAGGGAGGTTGTAAGCTTGGGAGAACAGGTAGGTTTTGAGTCGGGATTTAAAAGTGGAGAGTGAAGGTGAGTCTCTGACAGGCTGGGGGAGGGAGTTCCAAAGTCGGGGTGCTGCTCTCGAGAATCCTCGATCTCCAACGCTTTTGGATTTGGATGGTGGAATGGTGGAATGGTGAGGGGAACAGTGGATGAGGATCGGAGGGGTCGGCTAGGGCGATGGGGGAGAAGGAGGTCAGTGAGATAAGATGAGTGAATAAATCGACAGTCCAATCTTAATGCTTACCTGAACAGATTACACCGGCATCTTCAGAATGGCTGCAGTCATGGTGCTTTCTATGTGGGCAGTCGATGAGCGAAGTCTCATTGCCAGTACACTGAACATCATCCAGCCAGATGACTCCCCGTCCTCCTCCAAAGTGGGACCCTCCTTTGGCGTCGAGAGCTGTCCCACAATTGACCTCTCTACACACAACGTTGGCATTGTCAATGGTCCACAAATCATCACACACTGATCCCCAGCTGTCTCTTTGGAAGACCTCCACTCTACCGGAGCACCGAGAAGGCCCAACCAGCCTAATTTGATAACAATCTGTTGAATATCAAATATATATCACTATGAACTCAGTACTTTTCTTCAAGCCTGCATGGGCTTTCAGTCTGGTGATCATTGATGCATAGTTTTAGCTATAGAAAATGAAGGGAATTTACTGACCTGTATACAGTGATAGATTCAGTAGACCTATGTACAGCAGAAGTCAGAGAGATAATAAATTGATGACAACTGCTCATGGATTTGGTCATGAATAATTTAAACAGAACTGTGTAGTAAATACACAGCAGCTGATTTGTACATGTGCAGTATCACTATTGTTGCTTACCCGTGGTATTTGGAACATCTGATATTTTATTTAGGTGAACATTGTATGTTTTTTTTAATGTAAAAAGTTATATCATAATAGTGCTGTTCTTGTGGAGCAGTTTATCTACTTTGAAATAATGTTCGCCATAGGCTTTGGAGAAGGAGCATAATGAAAAACAGTTCACCTCAAGACAAACAAAAGAAGTAAAGAAAGATAATAAAATATGTATAAAAAGATCTCTTTTGTGGAATTTTGGGGGAAAACAGCTATTTTCAATATACTATATTTATATATTTTAGCTGGAGAATTTAATATTTTGAATGAACATTAGAAAATTAAAACTCACCTATTGACAGATAAAGAAGAAAATGCATTTCTTTGGTCTTTATAGCAGAAATGAAGAACATAATGTGTCCTCAGTGTGGAGCAAATCCTGCAACAGAGGTCCAAAACTCTAAACTGCACAAATCCTGTGACCGGAATGAAAAGCAGAAGAACAGAAAACACTACACTACAGTATTAAAAAAAAGGTGTCCACCCGCTATGCCGACCACTCGCAATGTCGACCTTAGGTTTAGGCGTGGGGGGTGGGAGAGGTTAGGTTTTGGGTTAGGGTCTGGGGGAGGTTAGGTTTAGGCGTGGGGGTGGGAGAGGTTAGGTTTTGGGTTAGGGTCTGGGGGAGGTTAGGTTTAGGCATGGGGGCTGGGAGAGGGGAGGTCGGAACTGCGAGAGGTCGGAACAGCGACATGGAACCGAAAAACCCCCCACAAAAAACCAAGTTGCTTATTTCAGCAATTTTACAGGATGGAGAGGCTCAGATCCTTGAGAACTAGTCTGACTGGGTTGAAGCAGCATGGTGGACTTAGCTCTCTCATTGGCGCTGACCATTTCAGTCGGTGCCGGATGGAAATCCCATTCCGCTCTGACTGCGGCTGTGACCATATTTGGATTTCCTTTCCACGCCCCCCATGTTGAATCTGTATGCCTCTGCTGCTGTACGTGTCGAATCTGCCGAGCTCAAATGCCTGCGCCGCTGCCTTTGAAACAATAACAACAGCAGCGCTAGTCGCTAGCTCGTTGCTACACGCTGAAAACGATTAATGTGGATTATGCAATGAAGCAGCCTGCATGGTACGTTCGGTGGATGGCTGGCTTTAAAGAGCCTTTTTCCACTCAAGTCCACAATAGAAAGTGTCCCCAGCCAGACTCTCCTCGCCCCTTTGCTGGGAGTGTCTGGTAATTAAGCGAGACTACTTGAGAACCAACTCACTTAAAAAGTTTCAAACTATTTGGGACCCGTTTCTAGCCTACCTCAACGAGGTTATAGGGGCAGTGGGTGACTTGTCTGGCTGGTTTCTGATGGATGCCTTCTCTCATCTCGCATCTCTTAAGGAGCGTTCACACCGAGATATTTATTTTTCGCTCTGTCGCTCAAGTCAACCCTTTGGAATCGCTCTGTCGCTGTGTTTAAATCGCTCATCAACAGGCACACGAAATGACGGACATGTGGGGGATATAACGTTACGCAATGTCATGCTGTTTGTCCACTACGAGCCACCGTCATTGTTTACAAGCTAAGCCTATCAGCGTGCTCCTAATGCGAGCTCCATACCGGTAGTACAGACTTCACTTCATGTCAGCTGTCAGGCTGTCAATGTGGTTTGTTGCCACACAATAAACCAGCGGTTTGATCCAAGCCAGAGTGATCCTTGACTCGCTCTCACACCAGGGGCGTTTCTAGGTCCTGAAGACATTGGGGGCTTTAGCCAGGTCCCCCGACGGGGAGGGGGGGTAAGGCTGGAGGGAACTCCCCTCCCCCCACCAAGAAATTTAGGTTTTTCCAATCCGTCAATACCCATGTTGTGAGTCATTTGAGATGGATACAGAAGAACAAGATTAGTGGGTCTCGAGGTCCAGGGACCACCAGAGGTCCTTGATAGGGTTCTGGCGGGAGTCTACTTAGCAAATTTACATATTTTATTTTATTAAATATTATATCTCAATGGTACGAACCCCCCCAGTAACTCCTGTGAAGGTATTTTATTAAGGTACACGCTTCCTGTAAACCTAAATTCGGATGGTGCCGTTTTTGTATCATATGGTAGTTTTATTTTGAAACTTAGAGCAGACGTAGTGATGTTATATCTACGCTACTTGACGTAAGGTGTGCTCACCGGCCGGTCGCAAAACACATGTCGCTCTTCAACCTACGGTTCTATCTAATCAAAAGCGCCTAGCTGGAATTGGGAACAACGTATTGTTTGTTGTAATGGTTTAATGAAGCAGTGATGTGTGGTTTTGTTTAATGTAACTGTGAAGTGAAGGCATTGTTATTGTGACAGTCATGCTAACGTTAGCTTCTATAGACATTGGAGTGGATGGCTGTGGCTTCATGCTGATGCTAGCGTTGTAGGTTGTATGGTTAATAATATTCTGTGTGAAGATATTTTCTGAGATAAATGGGCCTTGAGCATCAAGGCCCATTTATCTCAGAAAATATCTTCACAACTAAACAACTAAATAACATAAGATAATTTCATAGTTGTAGCTACTGTGATGCTGTGCATGTTGGCGCATGTCATTTGTTTGAATAATTTCATAGTGAGATGATGAGCTCGTGTGGAGAGGAGGTGGTGAGGAGTGAAGCAGAAACATTATGTAATGACACACTATGACAATAGTAACTGATAATTTGGTCCTGCATAGCCTACTGATATTTTCTGTTTGTTTTTTTTAGAAAACTGTTTAGAACTCTGACTTAATGATTTTGCTTTATTTATTTTATTTTGTTGTTTATTTGATTGTCTGTTCCAATTTTGTAAATGTTTAGTCTGATTTTTTTGTATAATGTACTGATTATTAATGCCAGACTTTGTTTATTGAAAAAAAAAAAAAAAATGGAAAAAAACATCTGGGGCTAGGAAAAAAACATCCGGGGCTCTAGCCCCGGAAGCCAGGGTCTAGCGACGCCCCTGTCTCACACGGCAGCCAATCAGCATTGAACAGCGAGCGACTGATGCCAGCGTATTTTCGCTCGAGTTGGAATATTTCATCTTGAGCGACGAGCGTATTTTCTCCCTATCGCTCTGTCTCTGCCGCTCGGACGCCCAGCGATTATTCTCCCAGGCGAATATACGCTCAATCGCTCGTTTGCATTGACTTTGTATGTAAACTCGACGCCAGCGACAAACTTTAATAGGTCGGTGTGAACGCACCTTTACAAGTATAAGCAGCACCTTATATGGATGGTAGCACCATATTATGATAACTGTTGATATATGTATGTTTTTTTCCGTTTCTGTGTCTGAGCGTGTTCATTTTTGTTCATACAGTATATATTGTTCAAATTGAAAATAAAATATAAAAAAGAAAAGTAAATGAAGACTGCACACTTCTCTCTTGCAGTTAAAAACATATTTAATTGGACTACACCAACATGTTTCGGCTTCTGCCTTCTTCATGGTGCAGAGTCAAACTGTCAGACCAACATACGTAGGCTTCACAGACACCTGTGTGTAATCAACAGTCAACAGGTGGAATGGTTTTTCAATTAGGAGCCACAGAAAAAACACAAAATACAAATCAAATCATACATTAATACAAAAGCTCTGAACGAACAGTCAAAGTCAAAGACATCAAGTTGCGCCCCGGACCAATGTAAAAGTTGGCTGAGGGGCGCAATATAAATGAAAATATCATATCATATCAAGTTAGTAGCTATTACATCTCAGTCCAATACATCATTACCACACTAATCACCAATTATTTATTTTTTTGCACTAACCACCAACTTGGCCAATTTTCCCCCCGATGCCCCGGTCACTGCCCACCCTCTGCCGATCTGGGGAGAGCCGAGTGTAGCACCATGCCTCCTCTGACACATGCACAGTTCCCAACATCTATTTATAAATGCTATTTGCAAATACAGCCTAAAGAATAAACAAGAGAGAAATACATCCCCTCCCCTCATGTTTATTTTTATCTTAAAATGTGTGCAATCACACTTTATGAGAGGCTATAGGTTGTTCCTCAAGTCATTTGTAATGGCATCATTTTGGCTATAAGTGAATGAGTCGCCCAGTCAAGTCTTCAGGGGCATTTCTCTCTACAGAGTCACCAAAATAAACGTTGTCTTGAGTGCTGCAAACATTTCCATACTCATCGTTGCATCTCATGTTGTAGTCCCTGAGGAGGATAAGAACAAAATGAACAATACCCTCTTAGTGATAGGCTATATGTCGCTCCCTGAGTTCTTTCAGGTAATTCTCAAATAAAATGTATATATCTTGGCAAAATCATGAGCTGCTTTCTAATTTTTTCCTACCTTCCGTCAACTGCTCCATCTCCTTTGTCTTTTGTATCTGGTTTCATTACCACTCCAACTATTTGATTAAACCAAATGATGGCACCTGAAAAGTGCACATAATATTACTATAATGACAAAAGCAGTCATTCAGCTCTTTAAGCTAAAACCAAGTAAAGGTAAAATCATTATGTGACATTGAATGAAGAGGTAATGTTAAAGAGGGCAGTGCAGCAGTTTTCTGATCTGTAAAGAGTAGTACATGTGTCACTCACGCGCACTATGTCCTCTTCTTTTCCACACCAGGTAAGAGATGAGCAGCAGGAGCAGCAGCAGCAGTATCCCACACAGAGCTCCCGAGATGAATGACAGGTGTGAGGCTGTTGAGATGGTCAGATCATGCAGGAGTAAGGAACATTCAGAGAAAATAGCTAGTCACAGAATATTTACTTTAAAATATAATTAAATCTCCTGGACATTGGTGAGTACTGGATCTTACCTAATACCATGACTTGGAGTGACTTGGAGGGAGCAGAACAGAAGGACGATGTACAGAAGTTGAGACCATAGATGCAGCTGTACTCTCCCTGGTGTTTATAATCCATTGTGGGGAATTCAAAGGAAGCCAAGTAGAAGACAGAGGAGTTGGCAAATGCCTGCTTGTGTTCAGTAATGCTCAAGTTAGACATCGTCAGATAGAAGAAACCCCCAGGATATCTGGAATGAATGGAGCACTTAATGGAGAAACTGCTGCCCTTGGTGACCTCCATTTTGTCGGGGCTGGAGATCGCCATCACTTGAGAAGACGTCAGAGAGATGCTGGGCTGCTCCAAAGTCACTGAGGAACACAGACACAGACTTAAGTGAGTGACTTCATATAGACACTGAAAGGCTACACAGTCTGTTAGAAGAATGTTTTGAAACACAAGAGTGTAAGCGGAAAATGTCAAAATCCAGATCCGAAATTTCATTGGTAATTACCTCTGCCGCTGTCTGTCTGCAGTGATAATAATCATAATAGTGATTTGCACAGAACTTGACAGAATAGCAAGTCATGCGAACTTAGAACTGATTCACTTTCTACGCCCACTGGCCAAAATGGGGCGTGGCAATAGCGCTGAACAGTCACATGACATCTCTTGCCCGGAAGTGAGTTTGCCATTCATTTTCTCCATAGAGATTTTGAAAAATCCATATACAGTATAACGAGTTTTAAGCCCTGAGTTTTTGGCTGGAACCAAGCCAAACCTATGACCTACTGAATCGTGAGTGACCATAAAACATTTCACTTGGAGCAAAAAATAAAAATAAAGACAGGAAAATTTGACCCCCCCCCCCCATGTTTTCCATTGTTTCAATGACTACAATACATGGCACTGCTTATGGTGTTTCAGAACCCTCTTCTAACAGTGTATTTGCCATCATGCACAACCCGATTTTCAACTTAAAAAAAAGTTGACCTCTGACAGAGAGTTCAGCCAAATCTCCTTGCGGAAAGCTGATGTTTTGATTGGCTATTCTCTTCTCATAAAGGCAGTAGTATGACCCCTTCTGGCTGAACTCCACTTTGGGGATGGTGAAGGTCGCAGCTGCCTTTTCGGAGTATTTTTCCTTTCTGAACGTTCCTGCCTTATTTTGCAAGACGAACGTCCCACCCAAGTTTTCCGTTACTATGGTGCAGATGATCTCAACCCTGTCACCCAAGTTTACCTCTGGACCAGGACTCAGGGTGATTTGGGGCTTCGATGGAGTACCTGAGACAGATAATTGGTTGTAAATGTGTTGTTTTCATTATGGCCAACTCAGTTTCATCCAACAACAATTTAGCGATGAATAAAAATGCAGTGAGGGATTTGACGTAAGCCACGCCTCTTACCTAAACAGGTGACACTAGCATCTTCATCATGGCCACAGTTATTTTGTCCAAATCCGTGATGTGTACATTTAGTGAGAGCATTCTCTTGACCATTACACATTACATCATCCAGCCATATTGGACCAGTGCCTGCCCCAAACTCAGCTTGCTTATGAGCGGCGAGAGCATGACCACAGCCAAGCTGTCTGCACACCACTTGAGCATTATTCATCCCCCACTCATCATCACACACTGTTCCCCAGTGGCCGTAATGGTAGATCTCCACTCTACCAGAGCATTGCCCTCTCCCACCGACCAGCCTAAGCGGCTCTGGATACGACAGAAAAAGGAAATAAACAGATTATTCATGTAATAAAGGACAGTCCTTGGGCTATGTCATTGCAATTACAATCATGAATTTGCACATTGATTGATTTGGTTGAATGAAATCAGAGGTTTTTCATTGAACAGAACACTTTGCTTTTCATTTCCAATGTGAATTAAGAATACAATAGTGAAACAAATGCAAAGGATATTACATCGTACTGTATGTCAAATTGCATGTGGGAATTCTGAACATTATACAGTAAAGGCTTTTGCACACCAAGTCCGTATTTTCGTCCGAAATTGACGCACGGAAAAAAAAAAAGAATACGATCTCATTTGTGTCAATCATCATTGACACACCAATTACGTCCGTCATTTAAGTTTTCGGACGAGGTTCGATTTTCTGCGTTTTTCGCATCAGTCAATAGATTTTTGCGAGCTGGGACCGTCTGTTTTCAGACGACGGATTAAAAAACACGCATACGAAAACAATCGGACTGTGTGTGCAAAGACCTTAAGGCTAACAGCTTTACCTGCACAGAAAACACCAGCATCTTCTCCATGGCCACAACGTGCCCTGTTGAAACCTCTCACTGAGCATTGCTGGAGAGATGTCTCGTTTCCAAAACAGGATTTGCTAGCCTCCCATACTGGCCCACTGCCTTGACCAAAGTGGGCGTTACCAGTCACATTTACAGCACGTCCACAATCCAGCATCTTACACACCACCTCAGCATCAGCCATGGTCCAGTCTCTACCACACACTGTTCCCCACTCATCAGCATGTTTGGCCTCTACTCTACCAGAGCATTTATCAGTGCCGTTGACCAACCGTAGCACCAAACCATCTGTCAGGGCAAGAAAGTTCAAATGAATACAGCACATCAAATATTTTGGTAGCACTTTACATTGCAGCTCAGTAACAACATGGTAATGGGGTTAATTAGTGTGATAATAAAGTTGTTAGGTGGCAGGCTAGTGGACCCACGCGTAGACACCGACAGGCTGGAGGCTGAAACAGGCCAACAGGTATATTCAGGGGCAAGATCCTGCGATCTGAGCTGATTTTTATAACCTTCATCAGTGACATAATCAATGATGATATCATCACTTTTGACATCACTCTGGCATCATCACTGTTGACATCATTGGTGACATCTTCTAACAAAAGCAATAAGTAATTAGGTAATACCATGTGATTACCAGTGTAATAACCAGGTAATATAGATTGGTATTATCTGGGCCTAGGTAATTAGACTGAGGACATTGTAACATCATCAGTGATTTATGACATCACGAATGATGTCAATGTGCATAAGACACATCAGCATCCCTTCCCTGCTTCCCACTGATTATGTCCCTGATGACATTGTGACATCATTTACATCAGTGATGATGTCACTGTTGACATTATGATGTCACAAATGACGTCAATGAATCCCGAAGCCAAGCTCAAGAATTTGGCTCGAGCCAGAGAAACTCAGCAGCGAACTGCAGAGGAAATCAGAGGGAAGATTTGAACTATACAACCCCAAGCACTTCGGGCCCCATCATACCTCTGCAGCTTCACCCAAGTTCAATAGAGCAGAGCCTTCTTTGGCTGAGGCCGTGGCAGAGGTTTTGTGAAGAAGACCCCCGTGATGGCACTTCTCAAACCTTAGTCTCCAGTAAAAATGGTCCCTATCGCAAGCCTCAACCCCTACCAATACAAGTGAACGATCAGAGCCTGAGTCACGAACAAGTCCAGCATCCACATCGGTTGTAATTCTAGAGGAGAGGGCATGCTCTTCTTCTAAGTCAAGTCAAGTCAAGTCAAGTTTATTTATATAGCCCTAATTCACAAGCATGTCTCAGAGGGCTTCACAGAAAGTATGTCTAGCTGATTCTAGCTAACACACAGTAACAAGAATATACAGAATAAAGATAACATTTGAACATTTGAAGAAAGCAGGAGAGTGGAGGAGGGAGGGAGAGGGAGGAGGGAGGAGAGGGGGGAGGTGGGGAGAAAATAGGAAATGTGGAGGAGGAGAGAACAGAGGAGGAGAGATGAGGGTACAGGGGAGGGAGAGCCAGGGTAGGGGTAGGGTCTAGGGTTGGGGGAGGGAGTAGGATACGGGCCCGGATTAGGGCGAGGGTGGGGAGAAATGGGAAATGTGGAGGAGGAGAGAACAGAGAAGGAGAGGGTGCAGGGGAGGGAGAGCAGGGGGAATGTGAGAGGGAGGAGAGGGCAGAGAGGAGGAGAGAACAGAGAAGGAGAGGTGGGAGGGCGCAGGGGAAGGAGAGCAGCGGGAATGTGAGAGAGGGGAGAGGACAGAGAGGAGAGAACAGAGAAGGAGAGGTGGAAGGGTACAGGGGAGGTAGAGTAGAGGTAGGGTCTAGGGTGGAGGGAGGGAGTAGGATACGGGCCCGGATTAGGGCGAGGGTGGGGAGAAAATGGGAAATGTGGGGGAGGAGAGAACAGAGAACAGAGAAGGAGAGGTGGGAGGGTGCAGGGGAAGGAGAGCAGGGCGAATGTGAGAGAGGGGGGAGGACAGAGAGTAGAGGTAGGGTCTAGGGTGGAGGGAGGGAGTAGGATACGGGCCCGGATTAGGGCGAGGGTGGGGAGAAAATGGGAAATGTGGAGGAGGAGAGAACAGAGAAGGAGAGGTGGGAGGGTGCAGGGGAAGGAGAGCAGGGGGAATGTGAGAGAGGGGGGAAGACAGAGAGGCAGAGAAGGAGAGGTGGGAGGGTGCAGGGGAAGGAGAGCAGGGGGAATGTGAGAGAAGGGAGAGCAGGAAGTGGCAGGGATTCAGGAAAATAGGGGAGAAGAGGAGAAGGAGCAGAGGGGGGGAGAATGAGGAGAGAGCAGGAGAAGGGAAGGGGGGGCAGTGGGATGTGGGGGAGGAAAGAGCATGGAAAGAGAGGAGAACAAGAAGGGGGAAGAAGGGAAGAAGCGGGGGAAGGGGGAAGGAGAGGGGGGGGGGAGAAGATCAGACAACTGACTACTCTAAGCATTAACCAGAGCTAACTGGGACATAGTATCTAGCTAATCTACAGCCTAATCTGGCCTATCCTACCCTGCTCTAGTCTGATTTTAGCCTGAACACTAACACTAACTTCTCCTTTGAGATTGTGGATGAGAGTGGGGCGATCAGGATCACAGCCTTCAACAAGGTAGACAAGTTGTTGTCTACTACGTCAGTAAGTAGAAAATATGCAGTGTAAATATGAAGCTGGCCAACAAGGAGTACATGCCACTGAAGAACAATTACGAGATAATGCGCCATGCTAATGGCTCCATCGCGCCCTGCGGTGACAGCCAGGGCATTCCCACCATGCAGTGCTACTTTGTGCCCATCGCCACACTGGAGAGCAGAGACAAACAAGGATGCCATCATCAAATTGATTGGTCTGTCTAAGAGTGCAGAGGTATCACTCGTATCGCCACTAAGACCAGCAGAGAAGTCTTCAAGAGAGCCCCACTTAATGGACACCACTGGCAAAGCGGTGACAGCCACACTGTGAGTCGGCGGAGACGTTCGATGGCTCTAATCTGTCTGCGGTCACCATCAAAGGCGCTCTCACCTGTCTGATTTTGTCTCTGCTTTGTTCAGCTCAACAGTCATGGTCAACCCAGACATACCTGAGGCCTCTTGATTGCGGGCCTGGTACTGTATGACCAGGAGGGCTACCCCTCTAAACAGCCAAACCCTGACAGAGATGACGAGGTCAGCGGGCAGCATCGAGCAAGAGTCAACTGGAAAACACTGAGCAACGTTAAGGATTATGTCATAATAACCACTGATGGTGTCATGCCCCACAATCGTTAAGTGATGTCATACCCACTGCTGATGTGGATGACATGGCATGAGTTGACATGCGTTTGGTCACCAAAAAAAAGTGTGCCCATGGTGCATTGTGTCCAGAGTCTCCACGTTAGTTTATGTCTCTTCCTCTTTTTAGAAAGAGTATATCACACTTCAAGTCTGAGAGAAATGCCAGGGCTGAAACTAGGTATAACCTTAAAAAAAACAAGAATTAACAGAAAAATTGTTGCTGTTTGCTTTCTGTTACCTGAACATAAAACACCAGCGATTGAGCTGATGTTGTTGCAAGTACGGTCTCCTTTTGTTCCGCACTCGCTGAGTGAGGACTCCTGTCCATGGCATTGTAACTCATCAGTCCACATCTTTCCCGTGCCGTAGCCATAGGAGCCACTGTGGCTGATCGAGTGAGCCTGCCCACATTTCATCTGTCTGCACACCACCATCGCGTCAGCTAGATCCCAGGAATCACCACACACAGTCCCCCACTGGCCATCCTGGTAGAACTCCACTCTTCCACTACAACGACTGGAACCATTGACCAATTTGAGGATACCTGGGAATTACAATTGAGACATGACAGTAAATGCAGTCCCCAACATTCCCCACCCTCTTAGATATTTCTAAAGTCTCACCTGCACATACGACAGTAGCGTCTCCAACATGAGTGGCGCTGACAACCTTTGCAAATTCTCTCAGTGAGCACTGTGCGAGAGAGCGCTCCTTACCACCGCAAGTGATGGCATAGCCTCTCAGCCCACCGCTCTGACCAAATGATCTTGAGGCTGTGACAGGATCTCCACAATTAATCTCTCTACACACCACTTCAGCTTCATGTATGTCCCAGTTAACATCATATACTGGCAACCATTGGTCGCCACGGTAGAACTCCACCCTGCCTGAGCAGTGGTCGGTCCCATTGATCAGTCTGATCGAATCTAGAAATCAAATGAGTCAGTCAACAGCCACAGCAACATAATGTAATGCATAACAGGAGGTGCCTGTTCAGATATTTATAATTAGCTGGTTAATTCATGTAATAAACTGGCTAGCTTACTTGAACACACCACACCAGCATCCTCTGAATGGGCACAGTTATTATCTCCAAATGGGAGGCTTCGGCAGTGCTGAAGGGAAGTCTCATTGCCCAAACACTCAACATCATCCAACCAGATTTGTCCATCGCCTTGACCAAAGAAGGCTGAAGATCTGGCTGTCTGAACTGTTCCACAGCCCAATTCTCTGCACACCACCTGAGCATCTCTGATGTCCCACTGATCATCACACACTGTTCCCCACTCACCAAGATGGTTGAGTTCCACTCTACCTGAGCATCGATCAGTGCCATTGACCAGCCGCATCTGCGTATTGCCTGAGGAAAGGATTCCTAGCGTTAAAAGACTGGAGAGTCTAAATTCAGGGTATCGTGGTATTATAATTATCAATATTTCCAGTTTGAAAACACACTTTACACCTTAGATTTTACACATAAGCATAGAAATAATAATTAAAGAAGTGACTAAAGAGATCCAGTAATTTCCATATTTCTATTTCTCTTGATTAGTGAACAATAATGATTAATGCATGCATGATGGGCCAACAGATAAAAAGAGTATTTATTAAAACAAATGTCTTGCCTGAACATGACACAGCAGCATTTTCACATCTTCCTGGGTTGAGCTGAAGTGAGCACTGTGTGATGGAGTTCTCATTGCTGGAGCATCTGCTAGTATACGCCTTTAGCGCATTGCTTTCACCAAAGTGGGGCTTTACTGGGTTATCGTGAGGTTTTCCACAGTCAAGCTCTTTACACACCAACGCAGCCTCCTTTGTGCCCCAGCCATCTCCACACATTTTTACCCATTGGCCATCATGGTAGACTTCCAAGCTACCAGAGCAACGGTCAGTCCCATTGACCAGCCTGACTGTATCTGGAAAACAATGAACAAGGAAATTAAAGGCATCAAAAGCAAGTTTGAGTTTCAGCATTGTTGTATTTTCTTATGCTGCTTAGATGTTCTGCATATTTATTACTGCCCTATAAAAAGGAACGGCAAAATATGGAAAAGATAGGCCTAATTATGACAGTATGCTGAACTGATGCTCCTACTATAATATATATTTGCTAGGGCTGGGACGATATGCTTATCTCCCGATCTCGATACTTGGGTGTCGATTCAATATGTGTTGCAATTCTTAACTATTGTGATTCTACAAGTATTGCGATTCGATATTCCAATTTATTGCTATTTTTGTTTGCTTGTTACACTATAGACCAGTAGACCATGGGAAAAAGTTGAATCCTACACTTCTATAGACTGTATATGAGTTATATTTCCAAAAACAATGCACACTTACTATCACTTACTATTAATGTTTGCTTACACCTGTGTTACTTCCTGCCTTTCATACACAAAATGGCTGCTGGTGAACTTTGACATTAAGCATTGTAACGTGGTGCTACCAGGCGCATAAGGTGCTTTTGTGCTTGTACAAGATATTGTGCATGGGATCCTACGGAAGGTAAAGTAAGTAAAGGTAAAGTCCCACTGATTGTCACACAATGTGTGAAATTTGTTCTCTGCATTTGACCGAATCACATGGTGATTTAACCCCCCAATTCCAACCCTTTGATGCTGAGTGCCAAGCAGGGAGGCAAACTGGTCCCATTTTTATAGCCTTTGGTATGACTCGGCCGGGGATCAAACTCACGACCTCCCAGTCTCAGGGCGGACACTCAGACCACAAGGCCACTGAGCTGGGTCCATGGAAAACCATCCGGGCAAACCGTCTATCACCCCTAACCTCAGTCACTGGTCATTCTTAACTTCGTCAAAGTAGGCCAAAAAGCGGTCGCAGATATTTGAGAACCTTCTAAGCGAGTTGGCTCTCAGGAACCTCAGTCTCTCCATCTGGATAACAGAGATCATGTCCATCAGCCACCTGGAAAGAAGGTGAAGAGGAGGACTTCCATTCCTTTCAAATGAGTCTTTTAGCTACAGTTATCCCCAGTGTCAGAGATTGCTGCACGACTGTACGGAAGTTCAGAGAGGACTCCGAGCAGCTGAAGATGGCGAGTTCTGCCTCTGGCTGCAGGGTTACTTTGTAGGCCTTAGAGTACCAGTCAAATATTTTGGCCCAGAATACCGTGAAGGGCAGAATCAGAAGGTATGAGATAGTGTGCCCTCTGCCACCTGACATCAAATTATTATTGTTATTTTTGTATTTATTTTTGTTTTATTATTATTATTATTATTATTGATGTGATCTGTTGTTTCAGTTTTATGGCATGTACAGTAATTTGATTTGGCTTTCCTGATTACAGACCATATTTGGCAAAGGTATATTGTTCCCTGTCTCCACTAATGAAAGCACTAAATAGTTATTTTTCTTGTATAGAAATTTAATGTTTTTGCTGAACCAGGGTTTATTGTTTGAGTGGGTTTTCACTGTTATGGTGGGGATAAACATCTCCTCACAGAAGTTGACATATGATGTCATGGTGTCAGTGAGTTAATCTAGGGCTATTCGCACCTGCACTGAATATGTCCTAATCAGTGCACTGAAACAGGATCTCAGAGTTTTAGTGGCAGTTGTAGTCCAGGACTAAGGATTGGACGAGTTTGGATGTTGTATTCGTGGATTTAAGTTTATGTCTACATTTCAGGATGAAGAGCACCATTGCATGGTCGGACCTTCCCAGCAGAGCCCCTTGGAATAAAGTAAACGGTAAGCCTCGTTAATTGTTAACTCATTCTCTGCCAGGGTTAATATTTTCAATGTTTATTATAAAACATAATATTATTCTCGTCTAATTTCCATTACCGTGGTATGGCAGCCGGATTATTTAAACGCTACACTGCTCAGTGCTCAAGCACTCATAGCTCTCTCCTTTTAGCACTTTCTCACTTGTTTAGACCAGAGGTTCTCAAATGTTTTTCAGCCAAGGACCCCTTACAAGATAGAAAATATACCGGGGACCCCCTCAATCTGATTTGTGATTTTGGGCTAAGTTTAATTGTTTCCACGGTAACGTGCTTGACTTTAAAATTGATAGGTTTGTTCGATTAGAATGTAATCCATGAACCATTTTAGTTTTAAAGCATAAAATATTTTTGTTGAACTATGCGGTTTGTTTGATTTGAGTTTGATTTCTAAGGTAAATTTCATCACTCATTGGGCATATTAGTTGGGATATGAAAATGCACCTGCTGGTATCCTAATTACTAATTTTCCTGTAGATTTTTTCTGCACCCCCAACCTTAAAGTTCAAACTTTGCCTATGCGTAGCAGTGGTCTACTATGTTAGCTCCTCTGCTAGGGTAGACACCTGTTGTTTGTAGTTGAGAAGTTCGGTAGACACATTCATGTGATTAAAATTGCCAAGCACAATGATTGCTGCATCGGGATTCGAGTTTTCCACAGAGGAGATGTAGGTGGCTAGATCTGTGATTGCTATGTAAGCATTAGCCAACAGTGGGATGTAAACCCAAATATCTTCAACCCAAAAAGAAGATATTATGGTCTGCATTTAACACTGAGGTATTCAAGTTGGGGGAAGCAGAAGTTGCTAAACACTGTAGTTCCTACACCAGCATTGATTGACCATAAAACAGATACAGGTACCACCACCTTTGGTTTTTGTGGAGAGCTTGGCAGACCTGTCAGCGCGGTGGTATGAGAATCCAGGCGGGGGTAACGCTTGATCCAGGGCGGATCGTAATTCCTCTCGGTCAGGCAGATGGCAGAGCAGTCGTCGTTGGGTTAGAAGAATGAGTTCGCCTACCAACACGAGGGTTGCAGGTTTGCACCCGCGTGTTACCTCCGGCTTGATCGGGCAGCCATACAGGCACGATTGGCTGTCTGCGGGTGGGAAGCCAGATTGAGGGTTTGCGTCCTGGTCGCTGCACTAGCGCCTCCTCTGGTCGGTCAGGGCACCTGGTCGGGGCGGAAGGGAACTGGTGGGAATAGCGTGATCGTCCCACGTGCGACGTCCTGCCGGTGAAGCTCCCTGCTGTCAGGTGAAAAGAAATGGGTGGCAACTGTGCATGTCTCGGAGGAAGCATGGTGCTAGTCTACAGCTCTCTCCAGATCAGCAGAGGGTGGAGCAGCGACCGGGGCAGCAGGGGGGAATTAGCCAAGTACAATTAGGGTTAAAAATCAGGAAAAAAAGAAGAAGAATGAGAGGTCTGACAGACAGTAGCAGAACTGGTAGTGGTGGTCCGAGCAGGCGCTTCCTGAACCTGGAGAGCACCCTGGCACGTCACCTCCTCCTGCCTGGTTTTTGCCTCCAGGAGGTCTGGTAGCCAGGTGAGTTGTTTGTAGCCAGTATTTACACTGGTAACAATGATAATATGGTTCCGCCATCTTCCATCATGAGTCATTCCACATCAATGATTTGGAAATTGCTCAGATACTGAATTTACTAAATTTTCACTACTATTGCACACATGCAAACAAAACAGTAAGACTGCTTCTCGGCTGTCCAACTCAGTCTTCATTAGTAGATGGGTTTGATAGAAATGTCCAGTTCTCATGCTGTTAGACCCAGTGAATGAGAGAAAACACCTGCAAAATGTCAAGTGTAACAGATGGATTATAAATTACTTTATTACCTGAGCATATAACACCAGCATCCTCTGGATGATCGCAGTTATTCTCCCCAAAACCTCTGTGTGGGCACTCAGTGAGGGTCTTCTCATCACCCTTACACTGAACATCGTCCATCCAAACTCGACCGCTGCCCTGGCCAAAGTAGGCCTTGTACCTGACTGCCATAGGGGTCCCACAGTCCATCTCTCGGCACACAACGTCTGCTTCCGGCATGCCCCATCTGTCATCACAAACTGTTCCCCATTCTTTAGCATGGTAGACCTCCACTCTACCAGAGCATCGATTAGTTCCGTTGACCAGCCTAACAGTGTCTGCCAGGTTAAAAAGTCAACAAAAAGGACGTGGTTAGTAACAAAACATTCCAAGACGTCTTGAATTTGTATTCCAGTGTCAATGAACACATTTTCTCTCAAATTCTCATTTTGATCAAAAAAAAAATCATTATTTGCATTAAAATACAGTTTTGTTTAGTCTGATTCTTCATCTCATGTTACTCAGTTTTAAGAAAGCAGACCATGTAATCACAGACATTTGGACACAACACAATTTAATTTAATGGCAAATTATTGCAAATAAGATCAATTCCCTATAAGTGCACTTACATATGTTTTTATTACAATTAAACAATTGAGAATCAACATAAATATTTCTTTATACAAGGATGACATACTTTCGCAGAGAACAGGAGCATCCACACAGCTTCCATTGAATTCTTGAAGGCTGCACAGTGTGAGAGAGCTCTCATTTCCAAAACATCTCGTTTTGAGTCCAATCATCTCACTTCCCACAGCAGAGGATGGTGATGCAGGCTGAATGGTAGGAACCCCACAACCAATCTGTGCACACAACACGTCAGCCTCTGCCTGGCCCCAATCACTGTTACACACTTTGCTCCAGTGGCCATCATGGTAGACTTCCACTCTACCGGAGCACCGATTAGGCCCACTGACCAGCCTGACATGCTCTGTAAATAAATAATGATAATAATGCAATAATTGATCAGAATTCAATTAAATGTGCAGGATAGCCCCTTGTGTCGTGTTAGTCTCGTTTGCTAGACTCTCCCTCCACAGTCCCTTCCCAAAACCTTAAGTGAGGCACTGAGAATGTCGCAATTAAGCAGCAGAACATGCCGATCCGCTCGTCGTACAAGTGTCACAGAGGGTTACATGCTGCCACTCCGACGTGCTGCCACTCCGACGTTCTGCCACTCCGAAATATCGGCACTCCGAAAGGGGGTCTATATTCCCCGTTTTTCACTAACCTCTCCCAGCCCCCACGCCAAACCTAACCTCCCCCCATGCCTAAACCTAACCTCCCCCAGACCCTAACCCAAAACCTAACCTCTCCCACCCCCACGCCTAAACCTAAGGTCGGCATTGCGGCTTCTAAGGTGAACGACCGCCAGTCCGAATAATGGAAGTTAACGTTCGGAGTGGCAGCATGTCGGAAAGGCAGAGGAACCCCGTCACAGAGACATTCCAAAGCCCCCTACCAAAGCAGAAGGCATGGCCGCCATCTTGGCATTTTCGAAAACATATCACCGGCACAGAATTGGGATAAAAGAAGTACTTATTATTTTGTCAATTATGGTGCTGTCTCCCAATAGCAAGCTGTGCTGATCAAGTAGCGTTAGCTCGCGAGCTAGCGACTTCCTTCTTCTTCTTCTTCTTCTTCAGTAAAGACGACCACATTGCATTGTGGTATACCAGCGAAAATGTAGAGTACATTTGCTGTTCACTAGAAATCGGTGTGCACTGTGGGTATTTTATAGTGGACTATATATAGTGAATCAAATTAACAGTTGAATTTGGACAGTAGTACAAAATGGCGAACACACTAAATAGTCTATTTAGTCTATTTCTGTCATAGGGACGGATTCCAAACAGTAGAAAAACACAGGTCACACTCAAAATGGATTAAAAACTCGCTGGGTGCAGGGCAAGCAAAGAGTTCCAGAGAAGAGAGAAGCCAGCACTCCAAATGTCTTTTCAAGTATTTAATTAGTTCCTCAAACCTGGGCAGCAGCAACGAATGTTTCAGTCAAAAGACCTTCCTCAGCGTTGTGCTGTGTGTTGTGCTGTGTTAGTGTTGTGCTGTGTGTTGCTCAGCATTGTGCTGTGTGTTGCTCAGCGTTGTGCTGTGTGTTGCTCAGCATTGTGCTGTGTGTTGCTCAGCGTTGTGCTGTGTGTTGCTCAGCGTTGTGCTGTGTGTTGCTCAGCGTTGTGCTGTGTGTTGCTCAGCGTTGTGCTGTGTGTTGTGCTGTGTTAGTGTTGTGCTGTGTGTTGCAGCGTTGTGCTGTGTGTTGCTCAGCGTTGTGCTGTGTGTTGCTCAGCGTTGTGCTGTGTGTTGTGCTGTGTTAGTGTTGTGCTGTGTGTTGCAGCGTTGTGCTGTGTGTTGCTCAGCGTTGTGCTGTGTGTTGCTCAGCATTGTGCTGTGTGTTGCTCGGCACAACGCTGAGGAAGGTCTTTTGACTGAAACGTTCGTTGCTGCTGCCCAGGTTTGAGGAACTAATTAAATACTTGAAAAGACATTTGGAGTGCTGGCTTCTCTCTTCTACGGAGTCCAAACAGGGCTATTGTTTTCAGTGCTGAACTAAACCCGCTACAGTGAAGATACTGGCCTATTACACAGAAGACCGCAGCTCTGTGGTCAGTTGTTGTCTTATCCTGTCCTTTTAGTCACATTCACATTACAACAGAATGTTTCTGACATGCAATTCAATTAGGATGAAGATGATCCATTTTCTAGGGTCATATAGGCTACAGTAAAGTCCTGCGATGTCAATCAATGTGATGCCCAATTTCTAATCTTTTATAGGGAGCCATACCTCTTTTACATATGGACTACGACTAACCCTTTATTAAATTAGATGCATACTACAAAGATTAAAGTGCAATTAGTATTGAACCTATAATCCCCTTCTCTGGGATTGCTACTCTAATAGAATATGAGAAGAGAAAACTTGCTAAGGGAAAGTTTCACAGGAAAAAGAAGAAGACGCCTCCGGCCAAAAAATGTCGTACTCAGCATTTCTTTGCACACAGTGCTGATTTGGGCATATTTTACACTAAAGTAAGACATGATACTTGTAACATAGTTCCTAGGTTAAGTAATGAATATATCACTTTAATTATGTTCAATTCTTAAATGTTAGTTAATTCCTCAGCTTGCCCTTTGGATTCTACTTGTACTTTTTGTCTGTATGACTTCATTCTTTAATTTTAGTACAGTATCATCAGGTGCATTCACACCAAGGCGGGGGAAAAAGCTTCACTCATTCGAGTTTGCCCGTGCAAATTATTCGCCAAAGATTAAAAAAAAACAATTTAAGGGATGAGGCGAATTCCGGGTCACTCACGCCGCCCGGGCCGAAGCGGTGTGTGCTCACGTGTTTGCATTGACTTTATATGTAATCTCGACATGCAGATTTGTGAATTTTGCCTTGGTGTGAACGCACAGCTTTTCCTTTTATTTTTATCATAGATGTTCACTCTCATTGGCCTCAGTAGGCATTTCTATGGAGGATTCATATGCAACCAATAGGTTCTGACTAAGCATTAGACTAGAGCATCTGAGCTCAAACCTTGAGCCCCCTGAATCAGATTAATCTCATTCTGGGTCCACTTATCCTCACACGTGAAATAAAAGTAGACTACAGTGTGTCCTATAGTCAAACTGAATGGTATCCTGGACCTACAGTATAGGGTAATGCTACTTTGAATGCTATATCTCATGACAGGACGAGCAAGAGTCTAGA
Source organism: Poromitra crassiceps (assembly GCF_964638095.1). Lineage (NCBI taxonomy): Eukaryota > Metazoa > Chordata > Actinopteri > Beryciformes > Melamphaidae > Poromitra > Poromitra crassiceps. The sequence continues at coordinate 51,997,931 of NC_139630.1, read as the reverse complement.
TGGGTCACGTAGGCCTACTGGCATAATCGAGATGAGTGACTAAATCCACAGTCCAATCTTAATGTCTTACCTGAACAGACGACACCGACGTCTTCACCATGGCCACAGTTATTGTCCCCGAAGTCTCTATGTGGGCACTCGATGAGCGAAGTCTCGTTGCCAGTACACTGGACATCATCCAGCCAGATGTGATCCTTACCTTCTCCAAAGTAAGCCCCTGATTTGGCCTCGATAGCTGTCCCACACTTGACCTCTCTACACACCACATCGGCGTTGGAAGTGCTCCAGTGATCATCGCACACCGATCCCCAGCTCCCTCTGTGGAAGACCTCCACTCTACCGGAGCACCGCGTAGGCCCGACCAGCTGAATTTTGTAATGTGTTGAATCTGTTGAATCCAAAAAATAGCAACGAGTAGTAGCTGTAGCTTATCACCATTAACTCAGTCGGCAATCAGAAATTTTGCTTTTCTTCAAGTGGACTTTCACAAATCTGGTGATCATTTAATATGCATATATTTAGTTGTAGTAAAGTAAATGGAAAGTAAATGGAATTTACTGACCTGTATACAGAGGTAGATTCAGTAGACCTACAGCAGAAGTCAGAGAGAGATAATAAATTGATGACAACTCTTAGATTTGGTCATGAATAATAGATAAAAGATAAGAATAAAGCATAAAATTATCTCTTTTTGGTGAAATTCTGTGGGGTAAACTGAACGATTTTGAATACATTGTATATCTTTTGACTGGAGAATGCCATATTCTGAGTGAACATAAAATGAAAACTCACCTATTGACAGATAAAGAAGAAGATGCATTTCTTTGGTCTTTGTAGCAGAAATGGAGGCCATATTGTGTCCTCAGTGTGGAGCAAATCCTGCGACAGAGGTCCAAAACTCTACTATACACTGTAAATATCCTGTGACAGGGGCGAAAAGCAGAACAGAAAACACGACACAGTGCATTTTTTTTTATTTTCAGTCGTGACGTTTGCAGTCGACTGAAAACAGCAAACTGGATGAGGACAGAGGACGAGAAGAGATTTACACAATATCTGCTTACTAGGAAATTAAAAGCGTATTTACCGGTACATGTGTGCTGGTGGGAAATTGTAGCTGAAAGTGGAGATGGATCAGTGACAAGACAAAGTCACAGACAGAGAGGCGAGTCTCGCGCTGAATAGATGATGTGTAGAGCTTCTGAGCAAATGTCAATGGCTCAACTTGGCCATTTACTCCCAAAACCACAACTTCGACGTCCCAGGGGTCGGCGTGCGACACCATTGCTCAACTACACGCGAAGCATGCTAGAAATAAGTGGGTGAAGTGTACAATATTCCTAGTCTAGATCCGAGGTTCTCAAATGTTTTTCAGCCAAGGGCCCCTTACAAGATAGAAAATATACCGGGGACCCCCTCATTCTGATTTGTGATTTTGGGCTCAGCTTAATTGTTTCCACGGTGACGTGCTTGACTTTTAAATTTATAGGTTTGTTAGATTAGAATGTAATCCATGAACCATTTTAGATTTAAAGCATAACATATTTTCTATGAAGCTTTTGCAACAACAACAAAAATACATTTTTAGTTTTATTTTCCTGAAAACTTTTCGCGGACCCCCTGGCAAAGTGCCACGGACCCCTGGGGGTCCCCGGACCCCCATTTGATGACTATGATGATGATGATGATGATGATCCTGATCTTCTCCTGTAACATGGAGGAACATGTTCACCATGTCCAGTCGCTCCGCCGCCTTTTGGAAAACAAGCTATTTGTGAAAGCCGAGAAGTGTGAGTTTCACAAGTCGTCTGTGAGTTCTGGGTTACATCATAGAGCAGAGACAGGTGAAGACAGACCCGGCCAAGATCCAAGCAGTGGGTGGAGTGGTACTGGCCCTCCTGCCTGCTTGTGCCAGAGTCCATCAGGTCCCAGGTTCTCCAGTGGTTTTCCAGGATGTGTATATATTAAGATTCATTGTTGTGTGATTCATGTTACATCACAGCAAACAAAACATAGCAACTATAATGTGAAAACTCAAACAAAAACTCTGGTGCAGGTGCATTCATTGTATGAAATACAAATTTATTGGTCAACATTCTCATACATTGTATACTCACATTATCATGCATTGTAAAGTCAGTGTGAAAAGCGTACTGTGAGCATTTGCTATCTGTGATCAATCGCCTTGTACATATTTGCTTTGTGGTTGGCTGGTAAATCAGGTTCTTTGTTGGCACAGTCTCTTCTAATCCTTTCTAATTAACCATCATCAGTAGATTACTACTGAACTTAAAGCCATTCATGCACTCACAGATAAATAATGTAGGAACCACTATACTGTCACAAGAGAGAATTATGCTGCTTATTACACCTGCATTGTACATATTAGTATCTGCAATTTATTGTGCCATTCCAAAGCAAAACACACAACTATTGGATGCCATATCAGTGTGTATTTACGCTAATCTTAACATTAGTTTCACTTAAAATGAGATGTACAAATATTTAATACTGGTCCCCCAATCTCCCTATGATCTATCTTAAATTGTGTGCAATCACACTTTATGACATATAGGTTGTTCCTCGAGTCATTTCTAAATGTAATGCAATACTCATTTTGGTTATGAGTGAATGAGTGGCTCAAGCTCGTAACACACTCGCCCAGTCAAGTCTTCAGTGGCATTTCTCTCAGCAGTGTTACCGGAATCAACAGGGGAAACTTTGTCTTCCGAGCTGCGACCGTTTCCATACTCATTCACTAAGGTGTTGTAGTCCCTGAGAATGATAAGAACAAAATGAACAATGCTCTATTGGTGATCAATGTCACTCCCTACCAGGTCTTTCAGGTCATTCTCAAATAAAATGGATCTTGGCAAATATCATCAGCTGCTTTCTCATTTTTTCCTACCTGTCATCAAGTGCTGCTCCTTTGTCTTCTGTATCCGGTTTCATTACCTCTCCAACTCTGCTACTAAATCGAACCATGGCACCTGAAAATTACATAATATAATATTACTAAAGAATTCAGTTCAGAAGTGACTGATTTTAAGCTAAAACCAACGAAAGTTAAAATCCAAAATATGTGAAATCTAGCTACATTATGTGACATTGAATGAAAAGGTAATGTTAAACGGCACACTGCAGCAGTTTTCTGATCTGTAAAGAGTAGTATGTATAACACTCACGGGCACTCTGGGCCCTCCTTTTCCAGACCAGATAAGAGATGAGCAGCAGGAGCAGCAGCAGCAGTATTCCACCCAGAGCTCCAGAGATGACTGAAGGAAGTGAGGATGCTGTTGAGATATGGAAACCTGTTAACTTAGGTTCTGGAGCAGGGCCACGCCTCGACCACTCCTCTAATTACCTGACAAGCTTACTTATACCTGGCGAAACCCATTCTGCCCTCATGTTTGTCTCTGATCTCTTGACAGACCGTGCAGCACAACGCTTCACACATTGGCCAACTTCGACAAACGTTGAAATTGCCATTTCAAAAAACCACACCATGGATCCCGAACTGTGGTTCAATCCTCTCGATTCAGACGGCGAGTTGCATGACGACCTGTTTGCTAATGTCCTCCAGCAGACATGTCACAGCCTCCACCATTGCCCCAAACTGCCACGGCTCAGCCGATCCCATACCAGGGAGGCAGCATGCCGTGACATTTGGCCCCAGGAACAGCCACGTCATTCAACTAGCTCCTCAGCTAGGAAACGTCTCCAACGCTTTGCCAGAAGCTATCCTAAATGGCCTCTCACTCATCACGCTCTTCTGATCTTCTCAGCCTCTGCATCAGTTATCTACATTCAGGCAACATCAAAGTCGAACTGAACCTGTTCGTCACGTGCATAATGAGTCCGTTTCAGACTGAAAACATAGTTTGTCTAAGATGACAGGTTGAGAGGCGGGTCATAGTATCATGTCGATGATTTTATTTGACAATTCTGGGGACTGGATTGGGCTTTGGCCAATCCTGGCATGTTCCGCCTCCAAATCGAGTGGGATTCAGTCGTGTTGTGGCGCTCCCCTCAGGAAGAGCCTTTTGACGGGAGGAGTGGGTGTCAGCGACCCGCAGGCAGCCAGCTGCCTTTGTGTTGCCGAGCGGAGAGTGCAGCACGTCGGCCTGGAATCTCCGAGGTGCAACCCCTGACAACCAAGCTCTCGGATGCGCGCGCCATTATCGTTGCTGTAACGATACGATATCCCTGGAATGCACGTTTTAACGAGCCAGTTACATTTCTTTGCATTCTTAGAGATTATAGTTTTTGTTTTTTGTTCATGTTTCTAACAATTGGCCAAGTTAGTAGTTAGTTTATGGGATAGGAATTCTGCCAGATGAGAGGCACTAGGCCGCCTAGGCGCCATTTTCGACTTCATTTGGAAGAGAAAATTATCCAGAAATGAAGATTTGATTGACAGCTGTATGTCGTGATATGATTGGTTGAAATGGGGTAGAAATTTGATAGTACTGGGTGACGTCAGCAAACTGTAAATGACTGTTATCAATGAAATCTTGAAAAATGAACTTTTGATGTGAAAAAGTGTGAAAAACTAAAGAAATTAGATTGTTGTGATTTGTTTTGCATACATTATTAAATAGGTGCACTGCATACCCAGGTATTTGAACTAAAAGAAAAGAAAAGTCATTCTTGGGTTCAGCTCGACTTTAATAACTCCTAGTATCTTTAACCACTATATGGGCAGTTTTCCACCTTTTATAACATAACCATAAATCCTTGTTTCTGCTGGCTTTCTCGGCTGCTGAGGTGCTCCGCATTGCTCTGACTTCACCTGACTCTTTCATATTCACGCTCCGAAGTAGTAACAGATCAGCTGGGAATTTCTTTCCCTATCTGCATTCCGCCTCTCCACCTATCTTAACCTATACGATCTGCTGACCAAACACATCAGCTCCAGGTATGCCGCAGGCATCACCTCAACACCCACTCTTTTCACCCAAACAGGAAGAATGGCCACTGGTTCCAGAAGCATCTACCAAGAGCCCTCTGCCTTTCAGGCATATCTTCCGAACACTATTCGAGCCATTCCTTCCACAGTTGCCAGACTGAGCATCTCGGACCAAACCATCCAGGTCCTCGGCCCTTGGTCATCTCTGGCCTATTGCTTCTGTATCCACAACAATCTTAGCGATCTCCGTCAAGCTCACGTACAACTCAACTTAATCTAATCGGACTCTTTTGGGGGTCTCTAATCAGCTCGGGCAGAAACACACCTGAGACAGAACACCCACACTGAGTCTCACTCCGACCGGTCTTCAGCACGTGCTCCCAGATCAGCCTAACAGATGACATCCTCCTCCATCTTCACCTCAGCATACACACATCTGAACTTTCATTAAACCTTTAAACGATATATTGTTGTGGCGTGGTCCTTGCTAGTGAAGTACATACTGTATCATGCAGGACAGTTAGGAAAATTCAGAGAAAATAGCTAGTCACTGAATATTTTCTTGAAAAGATAATTAAATCTTTTGGACATTGGTGAGTACTGGATCTTACCTAATACTGTGACTTGGAGCGGCTTTGAGGGAGCAGAGCAGAAGGACATTTTAGAGATGTTGACACCGTAGACGCAGCTGTATTCCCCCTGGTGTTTATAATCCACTGCGTGGAATTCAAAGTAAGCCAAGTAGAAGATAGAGTGGCCAAATGCCTGCTTGGGTTCAGTAATGCTCAAGTTAGACATCGTCAGATAGAAGAAACCTCCAGGATATCTGGAATGAATGGAGCACGTGATGGAGAAACTGCTGCCCTTGGTGACCTCGATTCTGTCGGGGCTGAAGATCACCATCACTTGAGGAGACGTCAGGGAGATGCTGGGCTGCTCCAAAGTCACTGAGGAACACAGACACAGACTTAAGTGACTTAGACACTGAAATGCACTGTTCAAATAAAGTGGCATTTCAAGACATTTGGTGTTACAAAACACCCTCTTGTGCCTGTTATGAGATCCAAAAATGGTGCTTTGAAGAACTCAGGTCCAGACTTTGGATACACCAGTGAGATAAGTGTTTAAAAAAAAATCAAGGATTGGAGGGCTATAAAACGTGGAACCTAGTAAGGTGTTTTGCAAGCTTATTTTCCTCCAAACACCACTATGGTTTTTTTGATTGCTTAATTCATGGCACTCCAGACACCACTAGGGTGCATTTCTCATGTACTCTAAACACCACTATAGTATTTATCATTGTTTCATATGTTTTCATCTATACACCGTCATGGTGTATTAACCAACTATTTTACCTATTTGTCAAATATTGTTCAATGAATTAAAATATCTTTGCTACAAATGAGAACAGTAAATATTTTTGCATTTTTATTTATGCTTCATGCAGTCACAAACAAATCTTAGTATCAGCTGCATACAAGATATCCTATTGTAAGGCACTGTCCATGGGATAATGTCCATGGGGGGACCCCAGTCATTGCAGAGCCGGATGTGCTGAGGGCATCAGGGGGGAAGGGAGTGACCTGATTTGTGGGGGCTTCCGGGTCTCATTGAAAAGGCAGATGGCAGTTGGCAAGCTAGTCTCGCTGGCCAGCCTCCCCTCCCTTCCGTGAGAGGAGTCTGGCGTCGCTGGTCGCCATTATGGAATTGCGATGGGCAGCACTTAGCGGCAGTGCCCTTGGAAAATAGTTTCCAAAAATCCAACTTGCCATTTTCAGCATGTAGCAACGAGCTGGCATGTCAGTTTCTGTCTCCCTCTTCTAACAATGTATTTGCGATCATGCACAACCAAATTTTCAACTTTAAATAAAAATCAAAAATTGCTGACCTGTGACAGAGAGCGTAGCTAAATCCCCTTGTGGAAAGCGGATGTTTTGAGTGGATAATCTCTTCTCATATTCGCAGTAGAATGACCCCTCATGGCTGAAGTCCACTTTAGGGATGGTGAAGGTCGCAGCTTCATTATCCGAGTATTTTTCCATTCTGAACGTGCCTGCCTTATTTTGCAAGACATACGTCCCACCCAAGTGCTCCGTTACCATGGTGCAGATGATCTCAACCCTGTCACCCCAGGTTACCTCTGGAGCAGGACTCAGGGTGATTTGGGGCTTAGATAGAGCACCTGAGACAGATAATTGGTTGTACTAAATTTGTTGTTTCATCCAACCACAATTTAGCGATGAATAAAAATGCAGTCAGGGATTTGACATACTGTAAGGCACGTCTCTTACCTAAACAGATAGCACTAGCATCTTCACCATGGCCACAGTTATTTTCTCCAAATCCAGCATGTGTACATTGTGTGAGAGCGTTCTCTTGCCCATTACACTCCACATTATCCAGCCATATTGGACCAGTGCCTCTCCCGAACTGGGCATTCGTAGGAGCGGCAACAGCATGACCACAGCCAAGCTGTTTGCACACCACCTCAGCATTATTCATCCCCCACTCATCATCACACACTGTTCCCCACTGGCTGTCATGGAAGATCTCCACTCTACCAGAGCATTCACTTCTGCCACTGATCAGCCTAAGCTGCTCTGGATATTACAAAAAAGGGAAATAAAAAGAGTATTCATGTAAAGGACAGTGCTTGGGCTATGTGGGCTTTGTGATTTTGCACACTGATTTGTTTGAATGAAATCAGAAGTTGTTTTACATTGATCAATTCCCTTTCATTGTTATTGCCATGTGTGAATTAAGAATACAATAGTGAAACAAATGCAAAGCATATGAAGCATATTAAGGATAGTGTCAAATAAGTGCGTGTGGGAATTCTGAACACTGTGTACACATCATTGAACAGCTTTACCTGCACAGACAACACCGGCGTCTTCTTCATGGCCACAACGTGCCCTGTTGAAACCTCTCACTGAGCATTGCTGGAGAGATGTCTCGTTTTCAAAACAGGATTTGCTAGCCTCCCATACTGGCCCACTGCCTTGACCAAATTGGGCGTTACCAGTAGCACTTACAGCATGTCCACACTCGAGCTGCTTACACACCACCTCAGCATCAGCCATGGTCCAGTCTCTACCACACACTGTCCCCCACTCATCAGCATGGTTGGCCTCTACTCTACCAGAGCATTGGTCAACGCTGTTGACCAACCGTATCGCCAAACTATCTGTCAGGGCAAGAAAGTTCAAAATGTATACATAAATCATTTTAAATGCATTTTAATATTATATTTGATATGGTAGAATAAAAGATCAAAGGATAATACCAGGATTCTTTTTTACCTTACTTCCTTCATTGCAAGTCTATCTTAAAGGAACAGTCCGCCGATTTTCAATCAGATTTGTATCATCAGAAACTCAGTAGTACTGTATATCAGAAAACTGTAAACAGTTTTACAGGCATTCGTTTTGTTTGACAGGTATTGAGAGTTGATTTGAGTTAAGTTGTGGACCAGTGATGTCATTCATGCACAAATGACATCACTGGTCCATAACTTAACTCAAATCAACTCTCAATAACTGTCAAACTAAATGAATGCCTGTAAAACTGTTTGCAGTGTTCTGATAAACAACAGATTTTTTAATGATATACAAAGCTGGTTGAAAATTGGCAGACTGTTCCTTTAATACATTATCCCTAAGCAATGCAGCCAATGGCCACTCGAACCCCAACTCTTTATGACTAGCTATGGCCCCTTTTACCTAGCCCCGCTCCGTTCCTTGATGGAGCGGACGTGAGGTCACAGTAACCTTTAAAGTTGACCACCAAAATCTAATCAGTTCATGCTGGAGTCCAAGTGGATGTTGTGCCAAATTTGAAGGAATGCCCTCAAGGTGTTCTTAAGATATCGTGTTAACGAGCATGCAACGGGTGGTTGTGAGGTCACAGTGACCTTGAAATTTGACCTTTGACCACCAAAATGTAATCAGTTCATCCTTTAGTCCAAGTGGACGTTTGAGCCAAATTTTAAGAAATTCCCTCAAGGCATTCCTGAGATATCACGTTAAGGAACATTGGAAGGACCTACGTTCGGATGGACGTATGGACGGGCGTCTGTACGTACGTGCGGACGGACGGACAACCCGAAAACATAATTCCTCCAGCCACGGCTATCGCCGGCGGAGGCATAAGAAACAATAAGTGATACTAGTAGTGAACAAAAACTTTAAATCACGCTGGTATTTTCCTTTGTCATAATGTTTCGGTTGCTGTTGTGTTTTCTGTTACCTGAACATAAAACACCAGCGACTGCGGTGATGTTGCATGTACTGTCTCGAAGTGATCTTTGTGCGCATTGGCTGAGTGAGGACTCATGTCCATGGCATTGTATCTCATCAATCCACATCTTTCCTGTGCCGTAGCCATAGGAGCCCCTGTGGCTGATCGAGTGAGCCTTCCCACATTTCATCTGTCTGCACACCACCATCGCGTCATTTTGATCCCAGGAATCACCACACACAGTCCCCCACTGGCCATCATGGTAGAACTCCACTCTTCCAGTACAACGACTGGAACCATTGACCAACTTGACATTACCTGGGAATTACAGTTGAGACATGACAGTAAATGCAGTCCCCAACATTCCCCACCCTCTTGGATATCTCTAAAGTCTCACCTGAACATACAACAGTTGCATCTCCAACCTGATTGGGGCTGGTCTTGACAAAATCTCTCAGCGAGCACTGTGCGAGAGAGCCCTCCTTACCACCGCAAGCGATGGTGTATCCTCTCAGCCCACTGCTCTGACCAAATGATCCTGAGGCCGTGACAGGATCTCCACAATTAGTCTCTCTACACACCACTTCAGCTTCATGTATGTCCCAGTTAACATCATGTACTGGCAACCATTGGTCACCATGGTAGAACTCCACCCTGCCTGAGCAGTGGTCGGTCCCATTGATCAGTCTGATCGAATCTAGAAATCAAATGAGTCAGTCAACAGTCACAGCAACATAATGTAATGCATAACAGGAGTTGCCTGTTCAGATATTTATAACTAGCTGGTTAATTCATGTAATAAACTGGCTAGCTTACTTGAACACACCACACCAGCATCCTCTGTATGGGCACAGTTATTATCTCCAAATGTGGCATGTCGGCAGTGCACAAGGGAAGTCTCATTGCCCAAACACTCAACATCATCCAACCAGATTTCTCCATTGCCGTGACCAAAGAAGGCTGAAGATTTGGCTGTCTGAACTGTTCCACAGTCCAATTCTCTGCACACCACCTCAGCATCTCTGATGTCCCACTGATCATCACACACTGTTCCCCACTGGCCATCGTGGTTGATCTCCAGTCTCCCAGAGCATCGATCAGTGCCATTGGCCAGCCTCATCTGCGGATTGCCTGAGGAAAGGTTTTCTAGTGTTAAAAGACTGTAGAATCTAAAATCAGGGTATGATAATTATGGAGAATATTTTCAGTAGCTCTTTTCACGTTAGACATTACACATAGCAGAAATAACCAAAGAGGTGACTAAAGACATCAAAAAATTGCATTTCTCTCTCTCACCCTTCTCATTTGTGAACAATGACATTAATATGCATGATGGGCCAACAGATAAAAAGTATTAAAATAAATGTCTTGCCTGAACATGAAACAGCAGCATTTTCACATCTTCCTGGGTTGACCTGAAGTGAGCAGTGTGTGATGGAGTTCTCATTGCTGGAGCATCTGCTAGTATACGCTTTTAGGGCATTGCTTTCACCAAAGTGGGGATTTACTGGGTTATTGTGAGGTTTTCCACAATCAACCTCTTTACACACCAACGCAGCCTCCTTTGTGCCCCAGCCATCTCCACATATTTTTACCCATTGGTCATCATGGTAGACTTCCACTCTACCAGAGCAACGGTCAGTCCCATTGACCAGCCTGATTTTATCTGGAAACCAAGGAACAGGGAAATTATGGGGAAAATGGGAAGGGCCATCTCATAATTAACAGCTGATGGTGGCTGTGTGCTGAAACGTGTCTGTTGCTTGTGCTCGATAGCTGACCTATTTAATTATGTTGCTCTGCGCTTTGCTCTCCTTTCAGTCTGCATAGCCTGGTTACCCTGGTGGGTAACACTTTACAATAACGTACACAAATACTGTAGTAGTTACTAGTAAACTAATCATTAACTAATAGTTAGTTTATGAGTAGCTAAGGAATAATTTGTCATTAGTCAATCACTAGTTAATCATAGTTCATGAGTAGGTAGTCATTAGTTAATGATTAGTATCTAAGTTCCTGAGTAGAGTAGTTAATCATTACTTAATGATTACTAAATATCAGCTTGTGAATATAGTAGTTAATCATTAGTTACTGATTAGTCGGTCAGTTCATTCAGTCGGTCCATTAGTTACTCTTTTTGTGTACCCTATTGTAAAGTGGTGCATCATACTCAGTAGTTTATGAATACTTAATTATTACTTAATTATTATCTGTCTATTAGTCAGTCTTTTTGTGTACCCTATTGTAAAGTGGTGCATCATACCCAGTAGTTTATGAATACTGAATCATTACCTGTCCATTTGTTACTCTTTTTGTGTACCCTAATATAAAGTGAAATATATCCTTATCAAATAAACACTCACTCCAGGTGAGATTTTAACCTTCAGCCCCAAGACTGTTAAATTGTAAGTCTGGTTCTCTACCATCTGAGCTAACCAGCCTGTTTGTTGGTAGAGCCATACTAGGGATCTGTAGAGCCAGAGAATAAGTATTATGTTCTATCCACATACTACTTTCTGTTCAAGTACTTATAGTTTTAAAGGTATATTCCATCCAAATACTACTTCATGTCCAAGTACTTAGGTATGTTTCAGCCAAATACTACTTATGTCTAAGTACTTGTGTACAGCCATACTATGAATATGTAGAGCCTGATACCAAGTATTATAGTTTTGAAGGTATAGTCCACCCAAATACTACTTTCTGTCCAAGTACTTATAGTTTTGAAAGTATATTCTATGCTTTAAAACACAAGTACTTAGACATAAGTAGTATTTGGCTGAAACATACCTAAGTACTTGGACATGAAGTAGTATTTTGATGGAATATACCTTTAAAACTATAAGTACTTGAACAGAAAGTAGTATGTGGATAGAACATAATACTTATTATCTGGCTCTACAGATCCCTAGTATGGCTCTAGCAACTAACAGGCTGGTTAGCTCAGATGGTAGAGAACCAGACCTACAATTTAACAATGTTGGGGTTCAGGGTTTCAATCTCACCTGGAGTGAGTGTTTATTTGATAAGGATATCTTTCACTTTATATTAGGGTACACAAAAAGAGTAACAAATGGACAGGTAATGATTCAGTACTCATAAACTACTGAGTATGATGCACCACTTTACAATAGGGTACACAAAAAGACTAACTAATAGACAGCTAATAATCAAGTAATGATTCAGTATTCATAAAGAACTGAGTATGATGCACCACTTTACAATAGGGTACACAAAAAGAGTAACTAATGGACAGGTAATAACTAAGTAATGAGTAACTAACAATTAACTATATACTCACAAACTGACCATTGACTAACCATTAACTAATGAGTAATTACTCTACTAAGGAACTAACAACTAATCATGAACTAATGATTAACTACTATACTCACAATGTGACCTTAACTAATGATTAACTAATGATTAACTAATATATTCACGCACTGACATTTATTAATCATTAAGAAACGATTAACTACTCTACTCATGGAACTGACCGACTAATCAGTAACTAATGATTAACTACTATATTCAGGAGCTGATATTTAGTAATCATTAAGTAATGATTAACTACTCTACTCAGGAACTTAGATACTAATCATTAACTAATAACTACCTACCTACTCATTAACTATGATTAACTAGTGATTGACTAATGACAAAGTATTCCTTAGCTACTCATAAACTAACTATTAGTTAATGATTAGTTTACTAGTAACTACTACAGTATTTGTGTACGTTATTGTAAAGTGTTACCCTATGGGGGTACCTTGTCTAGCCTATTCAGTTCTGCTCGTGTGTGCGCTTCCAGAAAAGGTCCGTGTTGCTTCCGCGGCATGTTACTTTGTTCCTAAGAGTGTTTCTTCTCATGAAATGTATTTTCTCATGAAATTAAGAGTGATTGTCTGACCGATGAGAATTCGGTCGGACTGGAGCGTATCGACCAAACAATCGACCAAACGGCCAGAAGAGGCCAGCCCTACAGCTAGCAGACTTTTACAGCGTGCTTTTAGCATAACTCAATTCAGTTGAACATTGTGAAAATTAGCATCACAGCTAGCAAACTTTTAGATCGCAAACGCATTTGACATAACTCACAATGGAGATGAACATAGCGAAAATTTGCATCACGGCGATTCCCATTCCCTATATTGCACACAAATGCAAACAGAAGACTGCTTCTTGGTTGTTCAACTCAGTCTTCATTAGTGATGAATGTGTTTGGTAGACATTTCCAGTTCTCCCGTCAGCATGCTGTTACAGTAGGTCCAGTGAATGAGAGAAAACACCTGTAACAGATGGATTATAAAGCTTTCTTACCTGAGCATATAACACCAGCATCCTCATGATGATCACAGTCATTTTCCCCAAAACCTCTGTGTGGGCAGTCAGTGAGGGACTTCTCCTGACCAGTACACTGAACATCGTCCATCCAAACCCGATTGCTGCCCTGGCCAAAGTAGGCCTTGTACCTGACTGCTATAGGGGTCCCGCAGTTCATCTCTCGGCACACAACGTCTGCCTCCTGCATGCCCCATCTGTCGTCACAAACTGTTCCCCATTGAGCGTTATGGTAGAGTTCCACTCTACCAGAGCATCGATCAGTTCCGTTGACCAGCCTAAGTGGTTTACTGTCTGCCAAGTCAACAAAAAGGGCATGGTTAGTGACAAAACATCTGTCTTGCATTTGTATTCCACGGTCAGTGAAAAGAAGATTTTTGGGTAATGTCTCAAATTCTCATTTTGATCTCATTTTGCATTATCCACCTATAAAAAGAGGGAACCTCTATCCGTCCTTCTGTCTGCCTCCCCAACGATTGGTTGGCCCCAACGATTGGTTGGCCAACCAATCAATCTAGTCTGGGCACCTTTTATTCCGCTTTGTGTCATGAGGGCGTAAACCAAGGAAACAGGAAACAACACCGGAAATAAGTGCACCAAAAAACGTCTTTGTTGCCGTTAGCTTGACGCGGCGAGGTTGCGTTAGCTAGAGCCTGAAAAGAACAACAACACAAGTTGTATAGTAGCGTTAGCACATTTCTAGTCACTGCCGAGGAAGGTTTCTGGAGAGCGAAAGACAATGGAGTACTCGCCATGTGAAATCTTATGATCAATGTCCATGTCTTTCCCAGCATAGGCAGCAGAGATGCTTCAACTGTTGTACTTGATCCTCCATTATCGATAACAGCGGACAGACAACTAGCGTTATAACTATTCCATCAACTAGCCATTTGTTTGAAAAGTAAAGCTTCTGTATTGGCTTAAAATGTGTGATATTGTGAATCCGCGATGTTTCTACAACAACTTCTTCAAAAACTTTGTTCGGTACGTCCATCTTTTGTTTTGTTGTTTGCCATTTTATTTTCTTATTCGTTGTGTCTGATTGTCAAGTTAACGAGCTATTTCCGCTGTTGTTTCCTGTCTAGGGCGGGCTCTAGGCCGGAAACAGGCAGGGTGACAAAATCACTTGTAAAGGGAGGCCAGGCTCTTTCTCGCCGAGAAGAGCCTGGTGACGCGAGGTTACAATCAATCTGAAACTGCACATGGCAATTGAGCATTGGCATAGGCAGGGACTGGCAAAGCAGATTTTTCCATTTTCCCAAATTTAAGCTGTTTAGTATTTTTGGCAAGTCTGCATGAAGAAGTGTGCGGTGCACATCCCCAGAAGTCTGCACGTACATTTAGTTGTGCCCCGGGTATGTGCTAGTTTCTATTAAAGGCTCCAAAAAGCAGGGATGACATATTTTTGCAGGCTTACCCAGGGGTCCCTGCACTTCCTGGTTCCCACATTGCAACAGAATTAATAACCTTGTTTAAAGACCAATGAGATGTTTTAAACAGCTAGAAATAGCATAAAATGGGACCTTTAAAATACATGTTCAGTTTGATTCTCCATCTCATGTTACTCAGTAAAAAAAGAAAGCAGACCATCTAATCACATACATTTGGACACATGCGTATTGGATTTAATGGCAATTATCATTAGATTATTGCAAATAAGAGCAATTTCCTAAAAGTTCACTTTATGTATGTATGTTTTAGTTACAATTAGACAATAAAAAAAATAACTTTCATAGTTTTCACACAAGGATGACGTACTTTTGCAGACAACAGGAGCATCCACACATGTTCCTTTGAATTCTTGAAGGCTGCACAGTGCGAGAGAGCTCTCATTTCCAAAGCATTTCGTTTTGATTCCACTCATCTCACTTCCCTCATCAAAGGATGGTGATCCAGGCTGAACGACAGGAGTCCCACAACCAACCTCTACACACAACACTTCAGCCTCTGTTTTGCCCCAATCACTATTACACACTTTGCTCCAGTGGCCATCATGGTAGACTTCCACTCTACCGGTGCACCGATTAGTCCCATTGGCCAGCCTGACATGCTCTGTAAATGTAGAGACAATGAAACAAAATTCAACAATAATGCCAGAATCAGATTACTGTAGCATGATGGTGATATAAAAAAACACTCAATAGGTTACAGCCAGCAACTATAGAAGATACAATCTGTTTAACTATACAGTGAGATATTCCACTGCTTCTTTTCATATTGTTAGTTTCACAGACCCTTTGGCCTTTTAATATCAGTTACAACTGTGCCCAAATAATAAAGTCCTGCTGACCTGCTTCCCCTCAATACCCCAAACCGCTACAGGGAAGTTACTGGTGTATCACACAGGAGAGGAGACACACAGCTGTGTAGTCAGCAAAATGAGCAGCCTGACCTTAGCAAAATGAGCAGCCCTTAACTGCCCTGTCCTTTTAGTCAGACACAGATTCATTAGAATTCAATTAAGATGTAGAGAGGATCCATTTTGAGGTAAAGAGGCCTATGGTCTTGCGATGTGAGGCCCAATTTATAATCTTTTACAGGGAGCCAAACCTCTTTTATGGACTCCGACTCACCATTTATTTAAATAAATGCATAATTATAAAAAGTAATAATTATAATTATATATATATATAATAATATAAAAAGTATAATTTTATGAACCTAAAATAAAATAGAAAATTTGAAAGAAAACTTGCATACAAGGGTCTTCTCTCTAACAATGAAGAAATTCAGAAGAATGCTGAATTCTCAAAAGTGAAAAAGGAAGCCAAAACGTTTAAAAGAAAAAAGCAGAAGAAGCCTCCACCCTGCATGAACATAATGCATTTTATAGTTGCTTCTTCAGCATTTCTTTGCACACAGTGCTGACATGGGCATATTTTACACCAAAAGAAAACATGATACTTGTAGAAATGTTCGGTTGATGCCTCTCAGCAAAACCAGTGGCACAGTGGAGTTGACCTTTGAACTTTTGTATATAAAATGTCATCACTTCATGATTTTATCCAATTAGATATTTGTATGAAATGTCATAATTAGCATATTCATTCTTGAGTTATGGCCAAAAACGTCTATTGTGAGGTCACAGTGACCTTGACCTTTGACCACCAAATTGGAATCAGTTCATCCTTGAGTCCAAGTGGACATTTGTGGCAGATGTACCTAATGAAATTCCCTCAAGGCATTCCTGCGATATGGGACGGACGTCGTACGGAGGTACAGACAACCCAAAAACATAATGCCAGACGGAGGCATAATAAAAGTAGGCTACAGTATAGTGTCAAACTGAGCGGTATCCTATTGGTAATGCAACTTTGAATGACATATCTCATAACAGGATCAGCAAGAGTCTGGATGGGTCAAGTAGGCCTATACTGGCATAGTCGAGATGAGTGACTAGACGCACAGTCCAATCTTAATGTCTTACCTGAACAGACAACACCGGCATCTTCAGCATGGCCGCAGTTATTGTCCCCTAATTCTCTATGTGGGCACTTGATGATGGAAGTCTCACTGCCAGTACACTGAACATCATCCAGCCAGATGGATTCCTGTCCTTCTCCAAAATGAGCCCTGGTGGTGGCCTGGAGAGCTGTCCCGCAATTGAGCTCTCTACACACCACATCGGCGTTGTCCATGCTCCAGTAGTCATCGCACACCGATCCCCATCTTTCTCTGTGGAGGACCTCCACTCTACCGGAGCACCGCGAAGGCCCGACCAGCCTGATTTTGTAACAATCTGTTGAATATCAAAAATAGCGGTGTTAATAGCTGTAGCTTATGTGACCATGAACTCAAGTCAGTAATATATATTTTTTTTACTTTCCTTCATAAGTCTAGTGATCATTTAATATGCATAATTTAGCTATAGAAAGTAGTCTAAATGGAATTTACTGACCTGTATACAGTGGTAGATTCAGTAGACCTACAGCAGAAGTCATGACAGATAATAAATTGATGGCAACTCATAGATTTGATCATGAATCATTTAAACAGTACTGTCTAAATACACAGCCGCAGATCTTCATGTCCAGTATAATTATCGTCACATATGTCGCTTACCCTGTTGCATTTGGAATATCTGGCATTCATATGTATGATTTTCTTTTTATTATGTAAAAAGTTATGATACCCATACCCATACACTGTAGACTGTTCTTGTTTGAGCAGTTTATTTAGTTTGAAATAGCATTTGTCATACTACAGTACCAATCGGTGAAGGAGCAAATTAAAAACAGCTCACCTCAAAATAAACAAAAGAAGTAAAGAAAGATCAGAATAAATTATTGTGCATAAAAATATCCCTATTTTCTTTGCATTTTGGGGGTAAGCTGAACTACTTTATTATATTCATTATATATTTTGGCTGAAGAATGTTATATTCTGAGTGAACATTAGAAAATGAAAACTCACCTATTGACAGATAAAGAAGAAAATGCATTTCTTTGGTCTTTATAGCCGAAATGAAGACCATATTGTGTCCTCAGTGTGGAGCAAATCCTGCAACAGAGGTCAAAAACTCTACACTGTACAAATCCTGTGACACGGGTGAAAAGCAGAATAAAAGAAACTACGCTACTACACACTACACTATGCAAAAATACTACTACTACTACTACTAATAATAATAATACTATTTTCAGTCGTGTAATGTCACCTGTTTATAGGAGAGCTACAACAGCTTGTTGATTTTTGAAAAACAGTCTAGGTTTTCTCTCAAATTTTGAAAGATGATCAACTAGATACCATTTAAATCCAGCTAATCTGAGCAGCTATTTACCTGAACAAAAACAC
Source organism: Poromitra crassiceps (assembly GCF_964638095.1). Lineage (NCBI taxonomy): Eukaryota > Metazoa > Chordata > Actinopteri > Beryciformes > Melamphaidae > Poromitra > Poromitra crassiceps. The sequence goes on along the minus strand of NC_139630.1, from coordinate 51,979,645 downwards.
ACAATTCAAAAGAAGACATTAAAGTTGGGAATATAGTTCCAAAGGGGAGGGAAAAAAGTCCCTTGTACAGATCCAGAAAGTGTTATGAAAAACCGTGACTGCCTGGACTTGGACTGCAAACTGGATGTATGTTGACATTTTGATCAATCATTAAAGACAGTGGACGAGAAGAGATTTGATTTGTTTGACACAATATCTACTTACTATTTGGGGGAGAAGAAAAAACATTATGTAGAAAAAAATAAAAGCTTCATTATTTAAACATGTGCATGTGGAAAATTGTAGATAAAAGTGGAGATGGTTCAGTGCAGACAAAGTAATGACAAAAGTGGGACAGAGAAGAGCATGCCATCCCCCCTAGTGAAATGCTGTTGGTTTGCCAAATTTACCAAGTCAAATTCTGATGTTATGCCTGGACACTGGTGGGAAAGTCGAAACTTAATCATCAAGGCCATTTACACCTGTGATCAGATTGCAATCAGATTGTGTTTTATCACTTGAAAGTACAGGTGTAAACACCCCCAAAACGCATTGAAGAAGGATTGCAATCTGATCGGCCAAACCACCTCCAGAGGTGGTCAAGGATGCATTGTGTACACATTGAACACAAGTGTAAATGCAATGTGTCCTCTCAATCTGGATACAGCAATTTAATGTGGATTGAGGACAACCATTTTCTGCAATTTGATTGCAGAAAATGCATGTTAACGCCAGGTGTAAATGGAATCAGGCTGAAGTGATAAAATACAATCTGATTGCAATTTGATGGCAGAAAACGCATGTTAACGCCAGGTGTAAATGGCCTTATCAACAATGACTAAACCTCTTCATCACATCCACCTCCACCAGCCACGAGGAAGAAGACATTTAGGTCCAAAGAGTGTCCAGTTTACTGACATCATCTCATATCATTTCTGGGTATGAAAATGATCTATCTGTATATTCAATATTTTGACAAGGTCTTCTATAATGCACCTCTACACATCTATTTCTGTACATAATAATGACCTCCTATGTAGCCCATTCATTCTATATAGATATAATGTAAATTTGCATATTTATTATGCTTCTAATTTTCTTCTCTTCTTTTTATTTCTCCTTGTCTCAGACACTCTCATAATGCTGCTGTAATAATATTTGTTATCTTACTTTTCATACATTCTACTTTGCTTTGTTGTGTGTGTGTGTTTACAATGATGTAACACCACCATTTTAATGACGTCATTTGACTGGTGTGCTACACCGTTGTAAGTCCAGTATGTTTTAGGGAGATTTTCATTAAGTAGGCTACATGCACATTGTAAAGTGTTACCATATATATATATTCTTATTTATATTCTATTTTTCACTGCTGCATGCATCCAATTTCCACACAGAAGTTTCATCTGGTCTTATTTGCCCATTCACGTCTTTATCAACATTTCTTTCATGGAATTATTAGCAGAGACATTGAAGAATAGCCCAACATATCTTATATTTTAAGCTGCACTCTGCAAATTCAGAAGTTGGCGGCCCCAAATGGCAGCAAGGGGTAACTGTTTGAGGACTTAAATTATACCCAGAAATGTTATGACATGATGTTAGTAAACTGGACACTCTTTGGACGTAAATGTCTTCTTCCTCGTGGCTGCTGGAGGTGGATGTGATGAAGACGTTTACTCATTGTTGGTGAGCGAGTTTTGACTTCACAAAGATCTCCCGCCAGTGTCCATACCAACACCAGAATTTGACTTGGGAAATTTGGCAAATCAGCAGCATTTCAAATAGGAGGGATGACATGCTCTTCTCTGTCCCACTTTGTGGTTTAGTCCAGAATTGCCCTTTTTTGGTCATGATATGGTTAATCTGCACTTTCCACTCAGTCTGTCTTGTATAAAAGTTCTACATAATTGCATACGTGTCTCTTCCACTAGCTGGTAACACTGTCAGTAATGTTGAGAAGAGACATTTGTTTTTAAGAATCTAGATTTTCATGCCAAACGAATATCCACCTAGAACCACTCACAACCAATCTGTCTCCTCCTTCAGACCATATGAGATTAGCCACAGGAGATATTAGTGAAAGAAACCACAGACTGAGTGACCTCTGTTTTCTATCAGTTCACTATTATTGGCAGAACACCTATTAGGTTTTGTAAGGGCAGCAGGCCAAACATATTGATGTTTTGGTCAATCATTACAAGAACAGAGATAGGCTACACTTTGCCATTCTCTGATGGGAAATGACATTACAAGTTACAACCCAGGGGGGAAGGGCACAATTATGACAAACAAGATGATCCCGCAACTTCAAAAGGATGTAGCCTTCACATGCTGAGGGGAATGTGCTTCTCCTCCCCCCACCAATATTTTATTTTCAGTTTTTAAAAAAAAGATGTCAATGTTACAACATGGTGCTACCAGCTGCTAGAGGTGTCCATGTGCTTCCAAGAGATGTCATATATGGGATCCCATGTAAAGGGGTTAATGAAAAACCAGCTGGGCAAGTCTCAGCGGTCGCCCCTAACCTCATCAAGGTAGGCCAAAAACGGGTCCCAGATAACCGAAAACTTTCGAAGTGAGTTTAACTCACTTAGAAAGTTTTCGGTTTTCGGACTAACTCCGTAGGAACCCGAGTCTCTCCATTCGTATAGCGACG